>NC_044930.1:7444009-7488926 GCF_003576645.1 Ipomoea triloba
CATAAACATGCCAATTTAGTTCATCAAAGCATAATTACCTATTAGTAACCTGTAATAACAAGCAAATGTAAATATCACTTTTTTAGCATAAAATGTGTCAAATTGGCCATCGAACTTTATCTGAAAAATCAATTAGGGACACAAACCTTAAAAAATTACAATTACGTACATAAACATGTCAATTTAGTTTATAAGGCATAATAACCTGTTAGTGACCTGTAATACCAGGTAAATTTCAATGTCACTTTTTTTGCATAAAATTTGTCAAATAGGCATTAATTAGGCTCTCAAACTATTTAACGTTGCAATTTGGTACATAAACATGCCAATTTAGTTTATGGAGGCATAATTACATGTTAGTCACCTGTGATAACAGGTAAATGTAAATATCACTTTTTTAGCATAAAATGTGTCAAATATGCTATCGAACTTTATCTGAAAAATCAATTAGACACTCAAACCTTTTAAAATTGCTATTTGGTACATAAACATGTCAATTTAGTTTATAAGGCATAATTATCTGTTAATGACCTGTAATATCTAGTAAATTTAAATGTCACTTTTTTTTTTTGGATAAAAAGTGTCAAATAGACATCTATTAGGGTCTCAAAGTTTTTAAAGTTGCAATTCAAAAAATAAAAATGTCAATTTAGTTCATCAAGGCATAATTACCTGTTAGTGACCTGTAATAACAGGTAATGTAAATTTCACTTTTTTAGCATAAAATGTGTCAAATAGGCCATCGAACTTTATCAGAAAATCAATTAGGCACTCAAACTTTTTAAAATTACAACTACGTACATAAACATGTCTATTTAGTTTATAAGGCATAATTACCTGTTAGTGACCTGTAATAACAGGTAATGTAAATTTCACTTTTTTAGCATAAAATGTGTCAAATAGGCCATCGAACTTTATCAGAAAATCAATTAGGCACTCAAACTTTTTAAAATTACAACTACGTACATAAACATGTCTATTTAGTTTATAAGGCATAATTACCTGTTAGTGACCTGTAATAACAGGTAATGTAAATTTCACTTTTTTAGCATAAAATGTGTCAAATAGGCCATCGAACTTTATCAGAAAATCAATTAGGCACTCAAACTTTTTAAAATTACAACTACGTACATAAACATGTCTATTTAGTTTATAAGGCATAATTACCTGTTAGTGACCTGTAATAACAGGTAATGTAAATTTCACTTTTTTAGCATAAAATGTGTCAAATAGGCCATCGAACTTTATCAGAAAATCAATTAGGCACTCAAACTTTTTAAAATTACAACTACGTACATAAACATGTCTATTTAGTTTATAAGGCATAATTACCTGTTAGTGACCTGTAATAACAGGTAATGTAAATTTCACTTTTTTAGCATAAAATGTGTCAAATAGGCCATCGAACTTTATCAGAAAATCAATTAGGCACTCAAACTTTTTAAAATTACAACTACGTACATAAACATGTCTATTTAGTTTATAAGGCATAATTACCTGTTAGTGACCTGTAATAACAGGTAATGTAAATTTCACTTTTTTAGCATAAAATGTGTCAAATAGGCCATCGAACTTTATCAGAAAATCAATTAGGCACTCAAACTTTTTAAAATTACAACTACGTACATAAACATGTCTATTTAGTTTATAAGGCATAATTACCTGTTAGTGACCTGTAATAACAGGTAATGTAAATTTCACTTTTTTAGCATAAAATGTGTCAAATAGGCCATCGAACTTTATCAGAAAATCAATTAGGCACTCAAACTTTTTAAAATTACAACTACGTACATAAACATGTCTATTTAGTTTATAAGGCATAATTACCTGTTAGTGACCTGTAATAACAGGTAATGTAAATTTCACTTTTTTAGCATAAAATGTGTCAAATAGGCCATCGAACTTTATCAGAAAATCAATTAGGCACTCAAACTTTTTAAAATTACAACTACGTACATAAACATGTCTATTTAGTTTATAAGGCATAATTACCTGTTAGTGACCTGTAATAACAGGTAATGTAAATTTCACTTTTTTAGCATAAAATGTGTCAAATAGGCCATCGAACTTTATCAGAAAATCAATTAGGCACTCAAACTTTTTAAAATTACAACTACGTACATAAACATGTCTATTTAGTTTATAAGGCATAATTACCTGTTAGTGACCTGTAATAACAGGTAATGTAAATTTCACTTTTTTAGCATAAAATGTGTCAAATAGGCCATCGAACTTTATCAGAAAATCAATTAGGCACTCAAACTTTTTAAAATTACAACTACGTACATAAACATGTCTATTTAGTTTATAAGGCATAATTACCTGTTAGTGACCTGTAATAACAGGTAATGTAAATTTCACTTTTTTAGCATAAAATGTGTCAAATAGGCCATCGAACTTTATCAGAAAATCAATTAGGCACTCAAACTTTTTAAAATTACAACTACGTACATAAACATGTCTATTTAGTTTATAAGGCATAATTACCTGTTAGTGACCTGTAATAACAGGTAATGTAAATTTCACTTTTTTAGCATAAAATGTGTCAAATAGGCCATCGAACTTTATCAGAAAATCAATTAGGCACTCAAACTTTTTAAAATTACAACTACGTACATAAACATGTCTATTTAGTTTATAAGGCATAATTACCTGTTAGTGACCTGTAATAACAGGTAATGTAAATTTCACTTTTTTAGCATAAAATGTGTCAAATAGACTACCCAACATTTTCTGAAAAATCAATTAGGCACTCGAACCTTTTAAAATTGCAATTAGGTACATAAACATGTCAATTTAGTTTATAAGGCATAATTATCTGTTAATGACCTGTAATATCTAGTAAATTTAAATGTCACTTTTTTTTTTGGATAAAAAGTGTCAAATAGACATCTATTAGGGTCTCAAAGTTTTTAAAGTTGCAATTCAAAAAATAAAAATGTCAATTTAGTTCATCAAGACGTAATTACCTTTTAAGGACCTGTAATACGAGGTAAATGTAAATGTCACCTTTTTTTTTGCATAAAATGTGTCAAATAGACTACCGAACATTTTCTGAAAAATCAATTAGGCCCTCAAACCTTTTAAAGTTGCAATTAGGTACATAAACATGTCAATTTAGTTTATAAATCATCATTTACCTGATAGTGACCTGCAATACCAGGTAAATTTAAATTTCACTTTTTTTAGCATAAATGTGTCAAATAGGCATCAATTAGGCTCTCAAAATAATTAAAATTGCAATTTGTTACATAAACATGTCAATTTAGTTCATCAAGGCATAATTACCTGTTAGTAACCTTTAATACTAGGTAATTTAAGTGTCACTTTTTTTGCATAAAATGTGTAAAATAAGCATCAATTAGGCTTTAAAAATATTTAAAGTTGCAATTTGGTATATAAACATGTCAATTTAGTTCATCAAGGCATAATTACCAGTTACTGTCCTGTAATACCAGGTAAATTTAAATGTCACTTTCTTTGAATAAAATGTGTCAAATACTCATCAATTAGGGTCTCTAACTATTTAAAGTTGCAATTTGGTACATAAACATGCGAATTTTGTTCATCAAAGCATAATTACCTATTAGTGACCTGTAATAACAGGTAATGCAAATTTCACTTATTTAGCATAAAATGTGTCAAATAGGCCATCGAACTTTATCAGAAAATCAATTAGGCACTCAAACTTTTTAAAATTACAACTACGTACATAAACATGTCTATTTAGTTTATAAGGCATAATTACCTGTTACTGACCTGTAATAACAGAAAATTTAAATGTCACATTTTTTTTAATAAAATGTGTCAAATAGGCATCAATTAGGCTCTCAAACTATTTAAAGTTGCAATTTGGTATATAAACATGTCAATTTAGTTCATCAAGATATAATTAACTGTTACTGACCTGTAATAACAGGTAATGCAAAGTTCACTTATTTAGCATAAAATGTGTTAAATAGGGCATCGTACTTTATCTGAAAAATCAAATAGGCATTCAAACCATTTAAAATTGCAATAAGGTACATACACATGTCAATTTAGTTTACAAGATATAATTACCTATTAGTGACTTGTAATAACATGTAAATGTAAATTTCACTTTTTTAGCATAAAATGGGTCAAATAGGCCATCGAACTTTCTCTGCAACATCAATTAGGCACTCAAACTTTTTAAAATTACAACTACGTACATAAACATGTCTATTTAGTTTATAAGGCATAATTATCTGTTAATGACCTGTAATATCTAGTAAATATAAATGTCACTTTTTTTTTTTTTACATAAAATGTGTCAAATAAGCATCAATTAGGCTCTCACCCTATTTAAAGTTGCAATTTGGTATATAAACATGTCAATTTAGTTCATCAAGATATAATTAACTGTTACTGACCTGTAATAACAGGTAATGCAAAGTTCACTTATTTAGCATAAAATGTGTTAAATAGGGCATCGTACTTTATCTGAAAAATCAAATAGGCATTCAAACCATTTAAAATTGCAATAAGGTACATACACATGTCAATTTAGTTTACAAGATATAATTACCTATTAGTGACTTGTAATAACATGTAAATGTAAATTTCACTTTTTTAGCATAAAATGGGTCAAATAGGCCATCGAACTTTCTCTGCAACATCAATTAGGCACTCAAACTTTTTAAAATTACAACTACGTACATAAACATGTCTATTTAGTTTATAAGGCATAATTATCTGTTAATGACCTGTAATATCTAGTAAATATAAATGTCACTTTTTTTTTTTTTACATAAAATGTGTCAAATAAGCATCAATTAGGCTCTCACCCTATTTAAAGTTGCAATTTGGTATATAAACATGTCAATTTAGTTCATCAAGATATAATTAACTGTTACTGACCTGTAATAACAGGTAATGCAAAGTTCACTTATTTAGCATAAAATGTGTTAAATAGGGCATCGTACTTTATCTGAAAAATCAAATAGGCATTCAAACCATTTAAAATTGCAATAAGGTACATACACATGTCAATTTAGTTTACAAGATATAATTACCTATTAGTGACTTGTAATAACATGTAAATGTAAATTTCACTTTTTTAGCATAAAATGGGTCAAATAGGCCATCGAACTTTCTCTGCAACATCAATTAGGCACTCAAACTTTTTAAAATTACAACTACGTACATAAACATGTCTATTTAGTTTATAAGGCATAATTATCTGTTAATGACCTGTAATATCTAGTAAATATAAATGTCACTTTTTTTTTTTTTACATAAAATGTGTCAAATAAGCATCAATTAGGCTCTCACCCTATTTAAAGTTGCAATTTGGTATATAAACATGTCAATTTAGTTCATCAAGATATAATTAACTGTTACTGACCTGTAATAACAGGTAATGCAAAGTTCACTTATTTAGCATAAAATGTGTTAAATAGGGCATCGTACTTTATCTGAAAAATCAAATAGGCATTCAAACCATTTAAAATTGCAATAAGGTACATACACATGTCAATTTAGTTTACAAGATATAATTACCTATTAGTGACTTGTAATAACATGTAAATGTAAATTTCACTTTTTTAGCATAAAATGGGTCAAATAGGCCATCGAACTTTCTCTGCAACATCAATTAGGCACTCAAACTTTTTAAAATTACAACTACGTACATAAACATGTCTATTTAGTTTATAAGGCATAATTATCTGTTAATGACCTGTAATATCTAGTAAATATAAATGTCACTTTTTTTTTTTTTACATAAAATGTGTCAAATAAGCATCAATTAGGCTCTCACCCTATTTAAAGTTGCAATTTGGTATATAAACATGTCAATTTAGTTCATCAAGATATAATTAACTGTTACTGACCTGTAATAACAGGTAATGCAAAGTTCACTTATTTAGCATAAAATGTGTTAAATAGGGCATCGTACTTTATCTGAAAAATCAAATAGGCATTCAAACCATTTAAAATTGCAATAAGGTACATACACATGTCAATTTAGTTTACAAGATATAATTACCTATTAGTGACTTGTAATAACATGTAAATGTAAATTTCACTTTTTTAGCATAAAATGGGTCAAATAGGCCATCGAACTTTCTCTGCAACATCAATTAGGCACTCAAACTTTTTAAAATTACAACTACGTACATAAACATGTCTATTTAGTTTATAAGGCATAATTATCTGTTAATGACCTGTAATATCTAGTAAATATAAATGTCACTTTTTTTTTTTTTACATAAAATGTGTCAAATAAGCATCAATTAGGCTCTCACCCTATTTAAAGTTGCAATTTGGTATATAAACATGTCAATTTAGTTCATCAAGATATAATTAACTGTTACTGACCTGTAATAACAGGTAATGCAAAGTTCACTTATTTAGCATAAAATGTGTTAAATAGGGCATCGTACTTTATCTGAAAAATCAAATAGGCATTCAAACCATTTAAAATTGCAATAAGGTACATACACATGTCAATTTAGTTTACAAGATATAATTACCTATTAGTGACTTGTAATAACATGTAAATGTAAATTTCACTTTTTTAGCATAAAATGGGTCAAATAGGCCATCGAACTTTCTCTGCAACATCAATTAGGCACTCAAACTTTTTAAAATTACAACTACGTACATAAACATGTCTATTTAGTTTATAAGGCATAATTATCTGTTAATGACCTGTAATATCTAGTAAATATAAATGTCACTTTTTTTTTTTTTACATAAAATGTGTCAAATAAGCATCAATTAGGCTCTCACCCTATTTAAAGTTGCAATTTGGTATATAAACATGTCAATTTAGTTCATCAAGATATAATTAACTGTTACTGACCTGTAATAACAGGTAATGCAAAGTTCACTTATTTAGCATAAAATGTGTTAAATAGGGCATCGTACTTTATCTGAAAAATCAAATAGGCATTCAAACCATTTAAAATTGCAATAAGGTACATACACATGTCAATTTAGTTTACAAGATATAATTACCTATTAGTGACTTGTAATAACATGTAAATGTAAATTTCACTTTTTTAGCATAAAATGGGTCAAATAGGCCATCGAACTTTCTCTGCAACATCAATTAGGCACTCAAACTTTTTAAAATTACAACTACGTACATAAACATGTCTATTTAGTTTATAAGGCATAATTATCTGTTAATGACCTGTAATATCTAGTAAATATAAATGTCACTTTTTTTTTTTTTACATAAAATGTGTCAAATAAGCATCAATTAGGCTCTCACCCTATTTAAAGTTGCAATTTGGTATATAAACATGTCAATTTAGTTCATCAAGATATAATTAACTGTTACTGACCTGTAATAACAGGTAATGCAAAGTTCACTTATTTAGCATAAAATGTGTTAAATAGGGCATCGTACTTTATCTGAAAAATCAAATAGGCATTCAAACCATTTAAAATTGCAATAAGGTACATACACATGTCAATTTAGTTTACAAGATATAATTACCTATTAGTGACTTGTAATAACATGTAAATGTAAATTTCACTTTTTTAGCATAAAATGGGTCAAATAGGCCATCGAACTTTCTCTGCAACATCAATTAGGCACTCAAACTTTTTAAAATTACAACTACGTACATAAACATGTCTATTTAGTTTATAAGGCATAATTATCTGTTAATGACCTGTAATATCTAGTAAATATAAATGTCACTTTTTTTTTTTTTACATAAAATGTGTCAAATAAGCATCAATTAGGCTCTCACCCTATTTAAAGTTGCAATTTGGTATATAAACATGTCAATTTAGTTCATCAAGATATAATTAACTGTTACTGACCTGTAATAACAGGTAATGCAAAGTTCACTTATTTAGCATAAAATGTGTTAAATAGGGCATCGTACTTTATCTGAAAAATCAAATAGGCATTCAAACCATTTAAAATTGCAATAAGGTACATACACATGTCAATTTAGTTTACAAGATATAATTACCTATTAGTGACTTGTAATAACATGTAAATGTAAATTTCACTTTTTTAGCATAAAATGGGTCAAATAGGCCATCGAACTTTCTCTGCAACATCAATTAGGCACTCAAACTTTTTAAAATTACAACTACGTACATAAACATGTCTATTTAGTTTATAAGGCATAATTATCTGTTAATGACCTGTAATATCTAGTAAATATAAATGTCACTTTTTTTTTTTTTACATAAAATGTGTCAAATAAGCATCAATTAGGCTCTCAAACTATTTAACGTTGCAATTTGGTACATAAACATGCCAATTTAGTTTTCATCAAAGCATAATTACCTATTAGTGACTTGTAATAACAGGTAAATGTAAATATCACTTTTTTAGCATAAAATGTGTCAAATAGGCCATCGAACTTTATCTGAAAAATCAATTAGGCACACAAATCTTTTAAAATTGCAATTTGGTACATAAACATGTCAATTTAGTTTATAAGGCATAATTACCTGTTAGTGACCTGTAATACCGAGTAAATTTAAATGTCACTTTTTTTTTTTACATAAAATGTGTCAAATAGACATCTATTAGGGTCTCAAAGTTTTTAAAGTTGCAATTCAAAAAATAAACATGTCAATTTAGTTCATTAACACGTAATTACCTTTTACTAACCTGTAATACTAGGTAAATGTAAATGTCATATTTTTTTTTTTTGCATAAAATGTGTCAAATAGACCACCGAACATTATCTGAAAAATCAATTAGGCCCTCAAACCTTTTAAAGTTGCAATTAGGTACACAAACATGTCAATTTAGTTTATAAGATATAATTACCTATTAGTGACCTGTAATAACAGGTAAATTTAAATGTCACTTTTTTTGAGTAAAATGTGTCAAATAGGCATCAATTAGGCTCTCAAACTATTTAAAGTTGCAATTTGATACATAAACATGCCAATTTAGTTCATCAAAGCATAATTACCTATTATTGACCAGTAATAACAGGTAAATGTGAATAACACTTTTTTAGCATAAAATGGGTCAAATGAGGCATCAGACTTTATCAGAAAAATCAATTAGGCACTCAAACCTTTTAAAATTACAATTACGTACATAAACATGTCAATTTAGTTTATAAGGCATAATTACCTGTTAGTGACCTGTAATACCAGGTAAATTTAAATGTCACTTTTTTTGAATAAAATTTGTCAAATAGGCATCAATTAGGCTCTCAAACTATTTAACGTTGCACTTTGGTACATAAACATGCCAATTTAGTTCATGGAGGCATAATTACCTGTTAGTCACCTGTGATAACAGGTAAATGTAAATATCACTTTTTTAGCATAAAATGTGTCAAATATGCTATCGAACTTTATCTGAAAAATCAATTAGACACTCAAACCTTTTAAAATTGCTATTTGGTACATAAACATGTCAATTTAGTTTATAAGGCATAATTACCTGTTAGTGACCTGTAATATCTAGTAAATTTAAATGTCATTTTTTTTTTGCATAAAAAGTGTCAAATAGACATCTATTAGGGTCTCATAGTTTTTAAAGTTGCAATTCAAAAAATAAAAATGTCAATTTAGTTCATCAAGACGTAATTACCTTTTAGTGACCTATAATACGAGGTAAATGTAAATGTCACCTTTTTTTTTGCATAAAATGTGTAAAATAGACCACCGAACATTATCTGAAAAACAAATTAGGCCCTCAAACCTTTTAAAGTTGCAATTTGGTACATAAACATGCCAATTTAGTTCATCAAAGCATAATTACCTATTAGTAACCTGTAATAACAGGTAAATGTAAATATCACGTTTTTAGCATAAAATGTGTCAAATAGGCCATCGAACTTTATCTGAAAAATCAATTAGGCACACAAATCTTTTAAAATTGCAATTTGGTACATAAACGTGTCAATTTAGTTTATAAGGCATAATTACCTGTTAGTGACCTGTAATACCGAGTAAATTTAAATGTCACTTTTTTTTTTTTTTACATAAAATGTGTCAAATAAACATCTATTAGGGTCTCAAAGTTTTTAAAGTTGCAATTCAAAACATCTATTAGGGTCTCAAAGTTTTTAAAGTTGCAATTCAAAAAATCTATTAGGGTCTCAAAGTTTTTAAAGTTGCAATTCAAAAAATAAACATGTCAATTTAGTTCATTAACACGTAATTACCTTTTACTAACCTGTAATACTAGGTAAATGTAAATGTCATATTTTTTTTTTTTGCATAAAATGTGTCAAATAGACCACCGAACATTATCTGAAAAATCAATTAGGCCCTCAAACCTTTTAAAGTTGCAATTAGGTACACAAACATGTCAATTTAGTTTATAAGATATAATTACCTATTAGTGACCTGTAATAACAGGTAAATTTAAATGTCACTTTTTTTGAGTAAAATGTGTCAAATAGGCATCAATTAGGCTCTCAAACTATTTAAAGTTGCAATTTGATACATAAACATGCCAATTTAGTTCATCAAAGCATAATTACCTATTAGTAACCTGTAATAACAGGTAAATTTAAATGTCACTTTTTTTGAGTAAAATGTGTCAAATAGGCATCAATTAGGCTCTCAAACTATTTAAAGTTGCAATTTGATACATAAACATGCCAATTTAGTTCATCAAAGCATAATTACCTTTTAGTAACCTTTAGTACTAGGTAAATTTAAGTGTCACTTTTTTTTCATAAAATGTGTTAAATAAGCATCAATTAGGCTTTAAAAATATTTAAAGTTGCAATTTATTATATAAACATATCAATTTAGTTCATCAAGGCATAATTACCAGTTACTGTCCTATAATACCATGTAAATTTAAATGTCACTTTCTTTGAATAAAATGTGTCAAATAGGCATCAATTAGGCTCTCTAACTATTTAAAGTTGCAATTTGGTACATAAACATGCCAATTTAGTTCATCGAGGGATAATTACCTATTAGTGACCTGTAATAACAGGTAATGTAAATTTCACTTTTTTAGCATAAAATGTGTCAAATAGGCCATCGAACTTTATCTGAAAAATCAATTAGGCACTCAAACCTTTTAAAATTGCAATTATGTACTTAAACATGTCAATTTAGTTTATAAGGTGTAATTACCTGTTACTGACCTGTAATACCAGGTAAATTTAAATGTCACTTTTTTTGAATAAAATGTGTCAAATAAGCGTCAATTAGGCTCTCAAACTATTTAAAGTTGCAATTTAGTACATAAACATGCCAATTTAGTTCATCAAGGCGTAATTACCTATTTGTGACCTGTAATACTAGGTAAATTTAAATGTCACTTTTTTTAACTAAAATGTGTCAAATAGGCATCAATTAGGCTCTCAAAGTATTTAAAGTTGCAATTTGATACATAAACATGCCAATTTAGTTCATCAAAGCATAATTACCTATTATTGACCAGTAATAACAGGTAAATGTGAATATCACTTTTTAGCATAAAATGGGTCAAATGAGACATCGGACTTTATCAGAAAAATCAATTAGGCACTCAATCTTTTTAAAATTACAATTACGTACGTAAACATGTCAATTTAGTTTATAAGGCATAATTACCTGTTAGTGACCTGTAATACCAGGTAATTTAAATGTCACTTTTTTTGCATTCAATTTATCAAATAGGCATCAATTAGGCTCTCAAACTATTTAACGTTGCAATTTGGTACATAAACATGCCAATTTAGTTCATGGAGGCATAATTACCTGTTAGTGACCTGTGATAACAGGTAATTGCAAATATCCATTTTTTATCATAAAATGTGTCAAATATGCTATCGAACTTTATCTGAAAAATCAATTAGACACTCAAACCTTTTAAAATTGCTATTTGGTACATAAACATGTCAATTTAGTTTATAAGGCATAATTACCTGTTAGTGACCTGTAATACCGAGTAAATTTAAATGTCACTTTTTTTTTTTTGCATAAAATGTGTCAAATAGACATCTATTAGGGTCTCCAAGTTTTTAAAGTTGCAATTCAAAAAATAAACATGTCAATTTAGTTCATTAACATGTAATTACCTTCTAATAACCTGTAATACTAGGTAAATGTAAATGTCATCTTTTTTTTTTTTTTGCATAAAATGTGTCAAATAGACCACCGAACGTTATCTGAAAAATCAATTAGGCCCTCAAACCTTTTAAAGTTGCAATTAGGTACATAAAATGTCAATTTAGTTTATAAAGCATCATTTACCTGATAGTGACCTGCAATACCAGGTAAATTTAAATTTCACTTTTTTAAGCATAAATGTGTCAAATAGGCATCAATTAGGCTCTCAAAATAATTAAAATTGCAATTTGTTACATAAACATGTCAATTTAGTTCATCAAGGCATAATTACCTGTTAGTAACCTTTAATACTAGGTAAATTTAAGTGTCACTTTTTTTGCATAAAATGTGTTAAATAAGCATCAACTAGTCTTTAAAAAAATTTAAAGTTGCAATTTGGTATATAAACATGTCAATTTAGTTCATCAAGGCATAATTACCAGTTACTGTCCTGTAATACCAGGTAAATTTAAATGTCATTTTCTTTGAATAAACTGTGTCAAATATGCATCAATTAGGCTCTCTAACTATTTAAAGTTGCAATTTGGTACACAAACAAGCGAGTTTTGTTCATCAAAGCATAATTACCTATTAGTGACCTGTAATAACAGGTAATGCAAATTTCACTTATTTAGCATAAAATGTGTCAAATAAGCCATCGAACTTTATCAGAAAAATCAATTAGGCACTCAAACTTTTTAAAATTACAATTACGTACATAAACATGTCTATTTTGTTTATAAGGCATAATTACCTGTTAGTGACCTGTAATAACAGGTAAATTTAAATGTCACTTTTTTTTTGAATAAAATGCGTCAAATAGGCATCAATTAGGCTCTCAAACTATTTAAAGTTGAAATTTGGTACATAAACATGCCAATTTAGTTCATGAAATCATAATTACCTATTAGTAACTTCTAATAACAGGCAAATGTAAATATCACTTTTTTATCATAAAATGTGTTAAATAGGCCATCGAACTTTATCTGAAAAATCAAATAGGCTGTCAAACCTTTTAAAATTGCAATTTGGTACATAAACATGTCAATTTAGTTTATAAGGCATAATAACCTGTTAGTGACCTGTAATACCAGATAATTTAAATGTCACTTTTTTTGCATAAAATTTGTCTAATAGGCATCAATTAGGCTCTAAAACTATTTAACGTTGCAATTTGGTACATAAACATGCCAATTTAGTTCATCAAGACATAATTACCTGTTATTGACCTGTAATAACATTTAAATATAAATATCACTTTTTTAGCATAAAATGTGTCAAATAGGGCGTCGAACTTTATCTAAAAAATCAATTAGGCAATCAAACCTTTTAAAATTGCAATTAGGTACATAAACATGTCAATTTAGTTTATAAGCACAATTACCTGTTAGTGACCTGTAATAACACGTAAATGTAAATATCCCTTTTTTAGCATAAAATGTGTCAAATAGGCCGTCGAACTTTATCTGAAAAATCAATTAGGGACTCAAACCTTTTAAAATTGCAATTTGGTACATAAACATGCCAATTTAGTTCATCAAAGCATAATTACCTATTAGTGACCTGTAATAACAGGTTATGTAAATATCACTTTTTTAGCATAAAATGGGTCAAATGAGGCACCGAACTTTTTCGGAAAAATCAACTAGGCACTCAAACCTTTTAAAATTTCAATTATGTACTTAAACATGTCAATTTAGTTTATAAGGCACAATTACCTTTTAGTGACCTATAATAACAAGTAAATTTAAATGTCACTTTTTTTGTATAAAATGTGTCAAATAGGCATCAATTAGGCTCTTGAACTATTCAAAGTTGCAATTTGGTACTTAAACATGCCTATTTAGTTCATCAAAACATAATTATCTATTAGTGACCTGTAATAACACGTAACTGTAAATATCACTTTTTTAGCATAAAATGTGTCAAATAGGCCATCGAACTTTATCTGAAAAATCAATTAGGCACTCAAACCTTTTAAAATTGCAATTAGGTACATAAACATGTCAATTTAGTTTATAAGGCATAATTACCTGTTAATGACCTGTAATACCAGGTAAATTTAAATGTCACTTTTTTTGCATAAAATTTGTCTAATAAGCATCAATTAGGCTCTCAAACAATTTAACGTTGCAATTTGGTACATAAACATGCCAATTTAGTTCATCAAGACATAATTACCTGTTAGTAACCTGTAATAACAGGTAAATGTAAATATCACTTTTTTAGCATAAAATGTGTCAAATAGGCCGTCGAACTTTATCTGAAAAATGAATTAGGCACTCAAACCTTTTAAAGTTGCAATTAGTTACATAAACATGTTAATTTAGTTTATAAGGCATAATTACCTGTTAATGACCTGTAATACCAGGTAAATTTAAATGTCACTTTTTTTGCATAAAATTTGTCTAATAAGCATCAATTAGGCTCTCAAACAATTTAACGTTGCAATTTGGTACATAAACATGCCAATTTAGTTCATCAAGACATAATTACCTGTTAGTAACCTGTAATAACAGGTAAATGTAAATATCACTTTTTTAGCATAAAATGTGTCAAATAGGCCGTCGAACTTTATCTGAAAAATCAATTAGGCACTCACCTTTTAAATTTGCAATTAGATACACAAAAATGTCAATTTAGTTTATAAGACATAATTACCTGTTAGTGACCTGTAATAACAGGTAAATTTAAATGTCACTTTTTTTGAGTAAAAATGTGTCAAATAGGCATCAATTAGGCTCTCAAACTATTTAAAGTTGCAATTTGGTACATAAACATACCAATTTAGTTCATCAAAGCATAATTACCTATTAGTAACCTGTAATAACAAGCAAATGTAAATATCACTTTTTTTGCATAAAATGGGTCAAATGAGGCATCGAACTTTTTCAGAAATAAATTCGCCACTCAAACCTTTTAAAATTGCAATTAGGTACATAAACATGTAAATTTAGTTTATAAGGCATAATTACCTGTTAGTGACCTGTAATACCAGGTAAATTTAAATGTCACTTTTTTTGCATAAAATTTGTCAAATTGGCATCAATTAGGCTCTCAAACTATTTAACGTTGCAATTTGGTACATAAACATGCCAATTTAGTTCATGGAGGCATAATTACCTGTTAGTGACCTGTAATAACAGGTAAATGTAAATATCACTTTTTTAGCATAAAATGTGTCAAATAGGCCGTCGAACTTTATCTGAAAAATCAATTAGGCACTCAAACCTTTTAAAATTGCAATTAGATACATAAACATGTCAATTTAGTTTATAAGACATAATTACCTGTTAGTGACCTGTAATAACAGGTAAATTTAAATGTCACTTTTTTGAGTAAAAATGTGTCAAATAGGCATCAATTAGGCTCTCAAACTATTTAAAGTTGCAATTTGGTACATAAACATGCCAATTTAGTTCATCAAAGCATAATTACCTATTAGTGACCTGTAATAACAGGTAAATGTAATTATCACTTTTTTAGCATAAAATGGGTCAAATGAGGCACCGAACTTTTTCGGAAAAATCAATTAGGCACTCAAACCTTTTAAAGTTGCAATTAGGTTCACAAACATCTCAATTTAGTTTATAAGACATAATTACCTGTTAGTGACCTGTAATAACAGGTAAATTTAAATGTCAGTTTTTTTGAGTAAAAATGTGTCAAATAGGCATCAATTAGGCTCTCAAACTATTTAACGTTTGTCAAATAGGCATCAATTAGGCTCTCAAACTATTTAACGTTGCTCAAATAGGCATCAATTAGGCTCTCAAACTATTTAACGTTGCAATTTGGTACATAAACATGCCAATTTAGTTCATGGAGGCATAATTACCTGTTAGTAACCTGTAATAACAGGTAAATGTAAATATCACTTTTTTAGCATAAAATGTGTCATATAGGCCATCGAACTTTATCTGAAAAATCAATTAGGCACTCAAACCTTTTAAAATTCCAATTTGGTACATAAACATGTCAATTTTGTTTATAAGGCATAGTTACCTGTTAGTAACCTATAATAACAGGTAAATTTAAATGCCACTTTTTTTGAATAAAATGTGTCAAATAGGCATCAATTAGGCTCTCAAACTATTTAAAGTTGCATTGGGTACATAAACATGCCAATTTAGTTTATCAAAACATAATTACCCATTAGTAACCTGTAATAACAGGCAATTGTAAATATCACTTTTATTAGTAACCTGTAATAACAGGCAATTGTAAATATCACTTTTTTAAGTAACCTGTAATAACAGGCAATTGTAAATATCACTTTTTTAGCATAAATGTGTCAAAAGGCAATTGTAAATATCACTTTTTTAGCATAAATGTGTCAAATAGGCCATCGAACTTTATCTGAAAAATCAAATAGGCACTAAAACCTTTTAAAATTACAATTAGGTACATAAACATGTCAATTTAGTTTATAACGCATGATTACCTGTTAGTGACCTGTAATACCAGGAAATTTAAATGTCACTTTTTTTGCATAAAATTTGTCTAATAGGCATCAATTAGGCTCTCAAACTATTTAACGTTGCAATTTGTTACATAAACATGCCAATTTAGTTCATGGAGGCATAATTACCTGTTAGTGACCTGTAATAACAGGTAATGTAAATATCACTTTTTTAGCATAAAATATGTCAAATAGGCCGTCGAACTTTATCTGAAAAATCAATTAGGGACTCAAACCTTTTAAAATTGCAATTTGGTACATAAACATGCCAATTTAGTTCATGGAGGCATAATTACCTGTTAGTGACCTGTAATAACAGGTAATGTAAATATCACTTTTTTAGCATAAAATATGTCAAATAGGCCGTCGAACTTTATCTGAAAAATCAATTAGGGACTCAAACCTTTTAAAATTGCAATTTGGTACATAAACATGCCAATTTAGTTCATGGAGGCATAATTACCTGTTAGTGACCTGTAATAACAGGTAATGTAAATATCACTTTTTTAGCATAAAATATGTCAAATAGGCCGTCGAACTTTATCTGAAAAATCAATTAGGGACTCAAACCTTTTAAAATTGCAATTTGGTACATAAACATGCCAATTTAGTTCATGGAGGCATAATTACCTGTTAGTGACCTGTAATAACAGGTAATGTAAATATCACTTTTTTAGCATAAAATATGTCAAATAGGCCGTCGAACTTTATCTGAAAAATCAATTAGGGACTCAAACCTTTTAAAATTGCAATTTGGTACATAAACATGCCAATTTAGTTCATGGAGGCATAATTACCTGTTAGTGACCTGTAATAACAGGTAATGTAAATATCACTTTTTTAGCATAAAATATGTCAAATAGGCCGTCGAACTTTATCTGAAAAATCAATTAGGGACTCAAACCTTTTAAAATTGCAATTTGGTACATAAACATGCCAATTTAGTTCATGGAGGCATAATTACCTGTTAGTGACCTGTAATAACAGGTAATGTAAATATCACTTTTTTAGCATAAAATATGTCAAATAGGCCGTCGAACTTTATCTGAAAAATCAATTAGGGACTCAAACCTTTTAAAATTGCAATTTGGTACATAAACATGCCAATTTAGTTCATGGAGGCATAATTACCTGTTAGTGACCTGTAATACCAGGTAAATTTAAATGTCACTTTTTTTGAATAAAATGTGTCAAATTGGCATCAATTAGGCTCTCAAACTATTTAACGTTGCAATTTGGTACATAAACATGCCAATTTAGTTCATGGAGGAATAATTATCTGTTAGTGACCTGTAATAACAGGTAATGTAAATATCACTTTTTTAGCATAAAATGTGTCAAATAGGCCATCCAACTTTATCTGAAAAATCAATTAGGGACTCAAACCTTTTAAAATTGCAATTTGGTACGTAAACATGTCAATTTAGTTTATAAGGCATAGTGACCTGTTAGTGACCTGTAATAACAGGTAAATGTAAATATCACTTTTTTAGCATAAAATGGGTCAAATGAGGCACCGAACTTTTTCGGAAAAATCAACTAGGCACTCAAACCTTTTAAAATTGCAATTAGGTACATAAACATGTAAATTTAGTTTATAAGGCATAATTACCTGTTAGTGACTTGTAATACCAGGTAAATTTAAATGTCACTTTTTTTTGCATAAAATTTGTCAAATTGGCATCAATTAGGCTCTCAAACTATTTAACGTTGCAATTTGGTAAATAAACATGCCAATTTACTTCATTGAGGCATCATTACCTGTTGGTGACCTGTAATAACAGGTAAATGTAAATATCACTTTTTTAGCATAAAATGTGTCAAATAGGCCATCGAACTTTATCTGAAAAATCAATTAGGCACGCAAACCTTTTAAAATTGCAATTAGGTACACGAACATGTCAATTTAGTTTATAAGACATAATTACCTGTTAGTGATCTATAATAACAGGTAAATTTAAATGTCACTTTTTTTGAGTAAAAATGTGTCAAATAGGCATCAATTAGGCCCTCAAACTATTTAAAGTTTCAATTTGGTACATAAACATGCCAATTTAGTTCATCAAAGCATAATTACCTATTAGTAACCTGTAATAACAGGTAAATGTAAATATCACTTTTTTAGCATAAAATGGGTCAAATAGGCCGTCGAACTTTATCTGAAAAATCAATTAGGCACTCAAACCTTTTAAAATTGCAATTAGATACATAAACATGTCAATTTAGTTTATAACGCATGATTACCTGTTACTGACCTGTAATACCAGGTAAATTTAAATGTCACTTTTTTTGCATAAAATTTGTCTAATAGGCATCAATTAGGCTCTCAAACTATTTAACGTTGCAATTTGTTACATAAACATGCCAATTTAGTTCATGGAGGCATAATTACCTGTTAGTGATCTATAATAACAGGTAAATCTAAATATCACTTTTTTAGCATAAAATGTGTCAAATAGGCCTCAATTAGGCTCTCAAACTATTTAACGTTGCAATTTGGTACATAAACATGCCAATTTAGTTCATGGAGGCATAATTACCTGTTAGTGATCTATAATAACAGGTAAATCTAAATATCACTTTTTTAGCATAAAATGTGTCAAATAGGCCTCAATTAGGCTCTCAAACTATTTAACGTTGCAATTTGGTACATAAACATGCCAATTTAGTTCATGGAGGCATAATTACCTGTTAGTGATCTATAATAACAGGTAAATGTAAATATCACTTTTTTAGCATAAAATGGGTCAAATGAGGCACCGAACTTTTTCGGAAAAATCAATTAGGCACTCAAACCTTTTAAAGTTGCAATTAGGTTCACAAACATCTCAATTTAGTTTATAAGGCATAATTACCTATTAGTGACCTGTAATAACAGGTAAATTTAAATGTCACTTTTTTTTTTGCATAAAATTTGTCTAATAGGCATCAATTAGGCTCTCAAACTATTTAAAGTTGCATTGGGTACATAAACATGCCAATTTACTTCATGGAGGCATAATTACCTGTTAGTGACCTGTAATACCAGGTAAATTTAAATGTCACTTTTTTTTGCATAAAATTTGTCTAATAGGCATCAATTAGGCTCTCAAACTATTTAAAGTTGCATTGGGTACATAAACATGCCAATTTACTTCATGGAGGCATAATTACCTGTTAGTGACCTGTAATACCAGGTAAATTTAAATGTCACTTTTTTTTGCATAAAATTTGTCTAATAGGCATCAATTAGGCTCTCAAACTATTTAAAGTTGCATTGGGTACATAAACATGCCAATTTACTTCATGGAGGCATAATTACCTGTTAGTGACCTGTAATACCAGGTAAATTTAAATGTCACTTTTTTTTGCATAAAATTTGTCTAATAGGCATCAATTAGGCTCTCAAACTATTTAAAGTTGCATTGGGTACATAAACATGCCAATTTACTTCATGGAGGCATAATTACCTGTTAGTGACCTGTAATACCAGGTAAATTTAAATGTCACTTTTTTTTGCATAAAATTTGTCTAATAGGCATCAATTAGGCTCTCAAACTATTTAAAGTTGCATTGGGTACATAAACATGCCAATTTACTTCATGGAGGCATAATTACCTGTTAGTGACCTGTAATACCAGGTAAATTTAAATGTCACTTTTTTTTGCATAAAATTTGTCTAATAGGCATCAATTAGGCTCTCAAACTATTTAAAGTTGCATTGGGTACATAAACATGCCAATTTACTTCATGGAGGCATAATTACCTGTTAGTGACCTGTAATACCAGGTAAATTTAAATGTCACTTTTTTTTGCATAAAATTTGTCTAATAGGCATCAATTAGGCTCTCAAACTATTTAAAGTTGCATTGGGTACATAAACATGCCAATTTAGTTCATGGAGGAATAATTACCTGTTAGTTACCTGTAATAACATGTAATGTAAATATCACTTTTTTAGCATAAAATGGGTCAAATGAGGCACCGAACTTTTTCGGAAAAATCAACTAGGACCTCAAACCTTTTAAAATTGCAATTAGGTACACGAACATGTCAATTTAGTTTATAAGACATAATTACCTGTTAGTGATCTATAATAACAGGTAAATTTAAATGTCACTTTTTTTGAGTAAAAATGTGTCAAATAGACATCAATTAGGCCCTCAAACTATTTAAAGTTTCAATTTGGTACATAAACATGCCAATTTAGTTCATCAAAGCATAATTACCTATTAGTAACCTGTAATAACAGGTAAATGTAAATATCACTTTTTTAGCATAAAATGGGTCAAATAGGCCGTCGAACTTTATCTGAAAAATCAATTAGGCACTCAAACCTTTTAAAATTGCAATTAGATACATAAACATGTCAATTTAGTTTATAAGGCATAATTACCTGTTAGTGACCTGTAATACCAGTTAAATTTAAATGTCACTTTTTTTTTGCATAAAATTTGTCTAATAGGCATCAATTAGGCTCTTAAACTATTTAACGTTGCAATTTGTTACATAAACATGCAAATTTAGTTCATGGAGGCATAATTACCTGTTACTGACCTGTAATAACAGGTAAATGTAAATATTACTTTTTTAGCATAAAATGTATCAAATAGGCCATCGAACTTTATCTGAAAAATCAATTAGGCACTCAAACCTTTTAAAATTGAAATTAGGTACATAAACATGTTAATTTAGTTTATAAGGCATAATTACCTGTTAGTGACCTGTAATACCAGTTAAATTTAAATGTCACTTTTTTTTTGCATAAAATTTGTCAAATTGGCATCAATTAGGCTCTCAATCTATTTAACGTTGCAATTTGGTACATAAACATGCCAATTTACTTCATGGAGGCATAATTACCTGTTAGTGACCTGTAATAACAGGTAAATGTAAATATCACTTTTTTAACATAAAATGTGTCAAATAGGCCATCGAACTTTATCTGAAAAATCAATTAGGCACTCAAACCTTTTAAAATTGAAATTAGGTACATAAACATGTTAATTTAGTTTATAAGGCATAATTACCTGTTAGTGACCTGTAATACCAGGTAAATTTAAATGTCACTTTTTTTTTGCATAAAATTTGTCAAATTGGCATCAATTAGGCTCTCAAACTATTTAACGTTGCAATTTGGTACATAAACATGCCAATTTACTTCATGGAGGCATAATTACCTGTTAGTGACCTGTAATAACAGGTAAATGTAAATATCACTTTTTTAACATAAAATGTGTCAAATAGGCCATCAAACTTTATCTGAAAAATCAATTAGGCACTCAATCCTTTTAAAATTGCAATTTGGTACATAAACATGTCAATTTAGTTTATAAGGCATAATTACCTTTTAGTGACCTATAATAACAGGTAAATTTAAATGTCACTTTTTTTGTATAAAATGTGTCAAATAGGCATCAATTAGGCTCTCAAACTATTTAAAGTTGCAATTTGGTACATAAACATGCCAATTTAGTTCATCAAAGCATAATTACCTATTAGTAACCTGTAATAACAGGCAATTGTAAATATCACTTTTTTAGCATAAATGTGTCAAATAGGCCATCGAACTTTATCTGAAAAATCAAATAGGCACTAAAACCTTTTAAAATTGCAATAAGGTACATAAACATGACAATTTAGTTTATAAGGCATAATTACCTGTTAGTGACCTGTAATACCAGGTAAATTTATATGTTACTTTTTTTGCATAAAATTTGTCTAATAGGCATCAATTAGGCTCTCAAACTATATAACGTTGCAATTTGTTACATAAACATGCCAATTTAGTTCATCAAAGCATAATTATCTATTAGTAACCTGTAATAACAGGCCATTGTAAATATCACTTTTTTAGCATAAATGTGTCAAATAGGCCATCGAACTTTATCTGAAAAATCAAATAGGCACTCAAACCTTTTAGAATTGCAATTAGATACATAAACATGTCAATTTAGTGTAGAAGGCACAATTACCTGTTAGTGACCTGTAATACTAGTTAAATTTAAATGTCACTTTTTTTGCATAAAATTTGTCTAATAGGCATTAATTAGGCTCTCAAACTATTTAACGTTGCAATTTGGTACATAAACATGCCAATTTACTTCATGGAGGCATAATTACCTGTTAGTGACTTGTAATACCAGGTAAATTTAAATGTCACTTTTTTTGCATAAAATTTGTCTAATAGGCATTAATTAGGCTCTCAAACTATTTAACGTTGCAATTTGGTACATAAACATGCCAATTTAGTTCATCAAGACATAATTACCTGTTAGTAACCTGTAATAACAGGTAATGTAAATATCACTTTTTTAGCATAAAATGTATCAAATAGGCCGTCGAACTTTATCTGAAAAATCAATTAGGCACTCAAACCTTTTAAAATTGCAATTAGATACATAAACATGTTAATTTAGTTTATAAGGCATAATTACCTGTTAGTGACCTGTAATAGCAGTTAAATTTAAATGTCACTTTTTTTTTGCATAAAATTTGTCAAATTGGCATCAATTAGGCTCTCAAACTATTTAACGTTGCAATTTGGTACATAAACATGCCAATTTACTTCATGGAGGCATAATTACCTGTTAGTGACCTGTAATAACAGGTAAATGTAAATATCACTTTTTTAGCATAAAATGTGTCAAATAGGCCATCGAACTTTATCTGAAAAATCAATTAGGCACTCAAACCTTTTAAAATTGCAATTAGATACATAAACATGTCAATTTAGTTTATAAGGCATAATTACCTTTTAGTGACCTATAATAACAGGTAAATTTAAATGTCACTTTTTTTGTATAAAATGTGTCAAATAGGCATCAATTAGGCTCTCAAACTATTTAAAGTTACAATTTGGTACATAAACATGCCAATTTAGTTCATCAAAACATAATTATCTATTACTGACCTGTAATAACAGGTAAATGTAAATATCACTTTTTTAGCATAAAATGTGTCAAATGAGGCATCGAACTTTTTAGTTCAAACTATTTAACGTTGCAATTTGGTACATAAACATGCCAATTTAGTTCATCAAAGCATAATTACCTATTAGTAACCTGTAATAACAGGCAATTGTAAATATCAATTTTTTAGCATAAATGTGTCAAATAGGCCATCGAACTTTATCTGAAATATCAAATAGGCACTCAAACCTTTTAAAATTGCAATTAGGTACATAAACATGTCAATTTAGTTTAGAAGGCATAATTACCTGTTAGTGACATGTAATACCAGTTAAATTTAAATGTCGCTTTTTTTGCATAAAATTTTTCTAATAGGCATCAATTAGGCTCTCAAACTATTTAACGTTGCAATTTGGTACATAAACATGCTAATTTACTTCATGAAGGCATAATTACCTGTTAGTGACCTGTAATAACAGGTAAATGTAAATATCCCTTTTTTAGCATAAAATGTGTCAAATAGGCCGTCGAACTTTATCTGAAAAATCAATTAGGCACTCAAACCTTTTAAAATTGCAATTAGATACATAAACATGTCAATTTAGTTTATAAGGCATAATTACCTTTTAGTGACCTATAATAACAGGTAAATTTAAATGTCACTTTTTTGGTATAAAATGTGTCAAATAGGCATCAATTAGGCTCTCAAACTATTTAACGTTGCAATTTGGTACATAAACATGCCAATTTAGTTCATGAAGGCATAATTACCTGTTAGTGACCTGTAATAACAAGTAAATGTAAATATCCCTTTTTTAGCATAAAATGTGTCAAATAGGCCGTCGAACTTTATCTGAAAAATCAATTAGGCACTCAAACCTTTTAAAATTACAATTAGATACATAAACATGTCAATTTAGTTTATAAGGCATAATTACCTGTTAGTGACCTGTAATAACAGGTAAATTTAAATATCCCTTTTTTAGCATAAATTGTGTCAAATAGGCCGTCGAACTTTATCTGAAAAATCAATTAGGCACTCAAACCTTTTAAAATTACAATTAGATACATAAACATGTCAATTTAGTTTATAAGGCATAATTACCTGTTAGTCAGCTGTAATAACAGGTAAATTTAAATGTCACATTTTTTGCATAAAATTTGTCAAATTGGCATCAATTAGGCTCTCAAACTATTTAACGTTGCAATTTGGTACATAAACATGCCAATTTACTTCATCAAAGCATAATTACCTATTAGTAGCCTGTAATAACAGGCAATTGTAAATATCACTTTTTTAGCAAAAATGTGTCAAATAGGCCATCGAACTTTATCTGAAAAATCAAATAGGCACTCAAACCTTTTAAAATTGCAATTAGGTACATAAACATGTCAATTTAGTTTAGAAGGCATAATTACCTGTTAGTGACCTGTAATACCAGTTAAATTTAAATGTCACTTTTTTTGCATAAAATTTGTCTAATAGGCATTAATTAGGCTCTCAAACTATTTAACGTTGCAATTTGGTACATAAACATGCCAATTTACTTCATGGAGGCATAATTACCTGTTAGTGACCTGTAATAACAGGTAAATTTAAATATCCCTTTTTTAGCATAAAATGTGTCAAATAGGCCGTCGAACTTTATCTGAAAAATCAATTAGGCACTCAAACCTTTTAAAATTGCAATTAGATACATAAACATATCAATTTAGTTTATAAGGCATAATTACCTTTTAGTGACCTATAATAACAGGTAAATTTAAATGTCACTTTTTTTGTATAAAATGTGTCACCTAGGCATCAATTAGGCTCTCAAACTATTTAAAGTTACAATTTGGTACATAAACATGCCAATTTACGGCAGGGAGGCATAATTACCTGTTAGTGACCTGTAATAACAGGTAAATGTAAATATCACTTTTTTAGCATAAAATGGGTCAAATGAGGCACCGAACTTTTTCGGAAAAATCAATTAGGCACTCAAACCTTTTAAAGTTGCAATTAGGTTCACAAACATCTCAATTTAGTTTATAAGGCATAATTACCTTTTCGTGACCTATAATAACAGGTAAATTTAAATGGCACTTTTTTTGTATAAAATGTGTCACCTAGGCATCAATTAGGCTCTCAAACTATTTAAAGTTACAATTTGGTACATAAACATGCCAATTTACGGCAGGGAGGCATAATTACCTGTTAGTGACCTGTAATAACAGGTAAATGTAAATATCACTTTTTTAGCATAAAATGGGTCAAATGAGGCACCGAACTTTTTCGGAAAAATCAATTAGGCACTCAAACCTTTTAAAGTTGCAATTAGGTTCACAAACATCTCAATTTAGTTTATAAGGCATAATTACCTTTTCGTGACCTATAATAACAGGTAAATTTAAATGGCACTTTTTTTGTATAAAATGTGTCACCTAGGCATCAATTAGGCTCTCAAACTATTTAAAGTTACAATTTGGTACATAAACATGCCAATTTACGGCAGGGAGGCATAATTACCTGTTAGTGACCTGTAATAACAGGTAAATGTAAATATCACTTTTTTAGCATAAAATGGGTCAAATGAGGCACCGAACTTTTTCGGAAAAATCAATTAGGCACTCAAACCTTTTAAAGTTGCAATTAGGTTCACAAACATCTCAATTTAGTTTATAAGGCATAATTACCTTTTCGTGACCTATAATAACAGGTAAATTTAAATGGCACTTTTTTTGTATAAAATGTGTCACCTAGGCATCAATTAGGCTCTCAAACTATTTAAAGTTACAATTTGGTACATAAACATGCCAATTTACGGCAGGGAGGCATAATTACCTGTTAGTGACCTGTAATAACAGGTAAATGTAAATATCACTTTTTTAGCATAAAATGGGTCAAATGAGGCACCGAACTTTTTCGGAAAAATCAATTAGGCACTCAAACCTTTTAAAGTTGCAATTAGGTTCACAAACATCTCAATTTAGTTTATAAGGCATAATTACCTTTTCGTGACCTATAATAACAGGTAAATTTAAATGGCACTTTTTTTGTATAAAATGTGTCACCTAGGCATCAATTAGGCTCTCAAACTATTTAAAGTTACAATTTGGTACATAAACATGCCAATTTACGGCAGGGAGGCATAATTACCTGTTAGTGACCTGTAATAACAGGTAAATGTAAATATCACTTTTTTAGCATAAAATGGGTCAAATGAGGCACCGAACTTTTTCGGAAAAATCAATTAGGCACTCAAACCTTTTAAAGTTGCAATTAGGTTCACAAACATCTCAATTTAGTTTATAAGGCATAATTACCTTTTCGTGACCTATAATAACAGGTAAATTTAAATGGCACTTTTTTTGTATAAAATGTGTCACCTAGGCATCAATTAGGCTCTCAAACTATTTAAAGTTACAATTTGGTACATAAACATGCCAATTTACGGCAGGGAGGCATAATTACCTGTTAGTGACCTGTAATAACAGGTAAATGTAAATATCACTTTTTTAGCATAAAATGGGTCAAATGAGGCACCGAACTTTTTCGGAAAAATCAATTAGGCACTCAAACCTTTTAAAGTTGCAATTAGGTTCACAAACATCTCAATTTAGTTTATAAGGCATAATTACCTTTTCGTGACCTATAATAACAGGTAAATTTAAATGGCACTTTTTTTGTATAAAATGTGTCACCTAGGCATCAATTAGGCTCTCAAACTATTTAAAGTTACAATTTGGTACATAAACATGCCAATTTACGGCAGGGAGGCATAATTACCTGTTAGTGACCTGTAATAACAGGTAAATGTAAATATCACTTTTTTAGCATAAAATGGGTCAAATGAGGCACCGAACTTTTTCGGAAAAATCAATTAGGCACTCAAACCTTTTAAAGTTGCAATTAGGTTCACAAACATCTCAATTTAGTTTATAAGGCATAATTACCTTTTCGTGACCTATAATAACAGGTAAATTTAAATGGCACTTTTTTTGTATAAAATGTGTCACCTAGGCATCAATTAGGCTCTCAAACTATTTAAAGTTACAATTTGGTACATAAACATGCCAATTTACGGCAGGGAGGCATAATTACCTGTTAGTGACCTGTAATAACAGGTAAATGTAAATATCACTTTTTTAGCATAAAATGGGTCAAATGAGGCACCGAACTTTTTCGGAAAAATCAATTAGGCACTCAAACCTTTTAAAGTTGCAATTAGGTTCACAAACATCTCAATTTAGTTTATAAGGCATAATTACCTTTTCGTGACCTATAATAACAGGTAAATTTAAATGGCACTTTTTTTGTATAAAATGTGTCACCTAGGCATCAATTAGGCTCTCAAACTATTTAAAGTTACAATTTGGTACATAAACATGCCAATTTACGGCAGGGAGGCATAATTACCTGTTAGTGACCTGTAATAACAGGTAAATGTAAATATCACTTTTTTAGCATAAAATGGGTCAAATGAGGCACCGAACTTTTTCGGAAAAATCAATTAGGCACTCAAACCTTTTAAAGTTGCAATTAGGTTCACAAACATCTCAATTTAGTTTATAAGGCATAATTACCTTTTCGTGACCTATAATAACAGGTAAATTTAAATGGCACTTTTTTTGTATAAAATGTGTCACCTAGGCATCAATTAGGCTCTCAAACTATTTAAAGTTACAATTTGGTACATAAACATGCCAATTTACGGCAGGGAGGCATAATTACCTGTTAGTGACCTGTAATAACAGGTAAATGTAAATATCACTTTTTTAGCATAAAATGGGTCAAATGAGGCACCGAACTTTTTCGGAAAAATCAATTAGGCACTCAAACCTTTTAAAGTTGCAATTAGGTTCACAAACATCTCAATTTAGTTTATAAGGCATAATTACCTTTTCGTGACCTATAATAACAGGTAAATTTAAATGTCTCTTTTTTGGTATAAAATGTGTCAAATAGGCATCAATTCGGCTCTCAAACTATTTAACGTTGCAATTTGGTACATACACATGCCAATTTAGTTCATCAAAGCATAATTATCTATTAGTAACCTGTAATAACAGGCCATTGTAAATATCACTTTTTTAGCATAAATGTGTCAAATAAGCCATCGAACTTTATCTGAAAAATCAAATAGGCACTCAAACCTTTTAAAATTGCAATTAGGTACATAAACACGTCAATTTAGTTTAGAAGGCATAATTACCTGTTAGTGACCTGTAATACCAGTTAAATTTAAATGTCACTTTTTTTGCATAAAATTTGTCTAATAGGCATTAATTAGGCTCTCAAACTATTTAACGTTGCAATTTGGTACATAAACATGCCAATTTAGTTCATCAAAGCATAATTATCTATTAGTGACCTGTAATAACAGGCAATTGTAAATATCACTTTTTTAGCATAAATGTGTCAAATAGGCCATCGAACTTTATCTGAAAAATCAAATAGGCACTCAAACCTTTTAGAATTGCAATTAGGTACATAAACATGTCAATTTAGTTTAGAAGGCATAATTACCTGTTAGTGACCTGTAATACCAGTTAAATTTAAATGTCACTTTTTTTGCATAAAATTTGTCTAATAGGCATTAATTAGGCTCTCAAACTATTTAACGTTGCAATTTGGTACATAAACATGCCAATTTACTTCATGGAGGCATAATTACCTGTTAGTGACCTGTAATAACAGGTAAATGTAAATATCACTTTTTTAGCATAAATGTGTCAAATAGGCCATCGAACTTTATCTGAAAAATCAAATAGGCACTCAAACCTTTTAAAATTGCAATTAGATACATAAACATGTCAATTTAGTTTATAAGGCATAATTACCTTTTAGTGACCTATAATAACAGGTAAATTTAAATGTCACTTTTTTTGTATAAAATGTGTCAAATAGGCATCAATTAGGCTCTCAAACTATTTAACGTTGCAATTTGGTACATAAACATGCCAATTTAGTTCATCAAAGCATAATTATCTATTAGTAACCTGTAATAACAGGCCATTGTAAATATCACTTTTTTAGCATAAATGTGTCAAATAGGCCATCGAACTTTATCTGAAAAATCAAATAGGCACTCAAACCTTTTAAAATTGCAATTAGATACATAAACATGTCAATTTAGTGTAGAAGGCATAATTACCTGTTAGTGACCTGTAATACCAGTTAAACTTAAATATCACTTTTTTTGCATAAAATTTGTCTAATAGGCATTAATTAGGCTCTCAAACTATTTAACGTTGCAATTTGGTACATAAACATGCCAATTTACTTCATGGAGGCATAATTACCTGTTAATGACCTGTAATAACAGGGAAATGGAAATATCACTTTTTTAGCATAAATGTGTCAAATAGGCCGTCGAACTTTATCTGAAAAATCAATTCGGCACTCAAACCTTTTAAAATTGCCATTAGATACATAAACATGTCAATTTAGTGTAGAAGGCATAATTACCTGTTAATGACCTGTAATAACAGGGAAATGGAAATATCACTTTTTTAGCATAAATGTGTCAAATAGGCCGTCGAACTTTATCTGAAAAATCAATTCGGCACTCAAACCTTTTAAAATTGCCATTAGATACATAAACATGTCAATTTAGTGTAGAAGGCATAATTACCTGTTAATGACCTGTAATAACAGGGAAATGGAAATATCACTTTTTTAGCATAAATGTGTCAAATAGGCCGTCGAACTTTATCTGAAAAATCAATTCGGCACTCAAACCTTTTAAAATTGCCATTAGATACATAAACATGTCAATTTAGTGTAGAAGGCATAATTACCTGTTAATGACCTGTAATAACAGGGAAATGGAAATATCACTTTTTTAGCATAAATGTGTCAAATAGGCCGTCGAACTTTATCTGAAAAATCAATTCGGCACTCAAACCTTTTAAAATTGCCATTAGATACATAAACATGTCAATTTAGTGTAGAAGGCATAATTACCTGTTAATGACCTGTAATAACAGGGAAATGGAAATATCACTTTTTTAGCATAAATGTGTCAAATAGGCCGTCGAACTTTATCTGAAAAATCAATTCGGCACTCAAACCTTTTAAAATTGCCATTAGATACATAAACATGTCAATTTAGTGTAGAAGGCATAATTACCTGTTAATGACCTGTAATAACAGGGAAATGGAAATATCACTTTTTTAGCATAAATGTGTCAAATAGGCCGTCGAACTTTATCTGAAAAATCAAATAGGCACTCAAACCTTTTAGAATTGCAATTAGGTACATAAACATGTCAATTTAGTGTAGAAGGCACAATTACCTGTTAGTGACCTGTAATACCAGTTAAATTTAAATGTCACTTTTTTTGCATAAAATTTGTCTAATAGGCATTAATTAGGCTCTCAAACTATTTAACGTTGCAATTTGGTACATAAACATGCCAATTTAGTTCATCAAAGCATAATTATCTATTAGTAACCTGTAATAACAGGCCATTGTAAATATCACTTTTTTAGCATAAATGTGTCAAATAGGCCGTCGAACTTTATCTGAAAAATCAATTCGGCACTCAAACCTTTTAAAATTGCCATTAGATACATAAACATGTCAATTTAGTTTATAAGGCATAATTACCTTTTAGTGACCTATAATAACAGGTAAATTTAAATTTCACATTTTTTGCATAAAATTTGTCTAATAGGCATTAATTAGGCTCTCAAACTATTTAACGTTGCAATTTGGTACATAAACATGCCAATTTAGTTCATCAAAGCATAATTATCTATTAGTAACCTGTAATAACAGGCCATTGTAAATATCACTTTTTTAGCATAAATGTGTCAAATAGGCCGTCGAACTTTATCTGAAAAATCAATTCGGCACTCAAACCTTTTAAAATTGCCATTAGATACATAAACATGTCAATTTAGTTTATAAGGCATAATTACCTTTTAGTGACCTATAATAACAGGTAAATTTAAATTTCACATTTTTTGCATAAAATTTGTCTAATAGGCATTAATTAGGCTCTCAAACTATTTAACGTTGCAATTTGGTACATAAACATGCCAATTTAGTTCATCAAAGCATAATTATCTATTAGTAACCTGTAATAACAGGCCATTGTAAATATCACTTTTTTAGCATAAATGTGTCAAATAGGCCATCGAACTTTATCTGAAAAATCAAATAGGCACTCAAACCTTTTAAAATTGCAATTAGATACATAAACATGTCAATTTAGTGTAGAAGGCATAATTACCTGTTAGTGACCTGTAATACCAGTTAAACTTAAATGTCACTTTTTTTGCATAAAATTTGTCTAATAGGCATTAATTAGGCTCTCAAACTATTTAACGTTGCAATTTGGTACATAAACATGCCAATTTACTTCATGGAGGCATAATTACCTGTTAGTGACCTGTAATAACAGGTAAATTTAAATATCCCTTTTTTAGCATAAATTGTGTCAAATAGGCCGTCGAACTTTATCTGAAAAATCAATTAGGCACTCAAACCTTTTAAAATTGCAATTAGATACATAAACATGTCAATTTAGTTTATAAGGCATAATTACCTTTTAGTGACCTATAATAACAGGTAAATTTAAATGTCACTTTTTTTGTATAAAATGTGTCAAATAGGCGTCAATTAGGCTCTCAAACTATTTAACGTTGCAATTTGGTACATAAACATGCCAATTTAGTTCATCAAAGCATAATTATCTATTAGTAACCTGTAATAACAGGCCATTGTAAATATCACTTTTTTAGCATAAATGTGTCAAATAGGCCATCGAACTTTATCTGAAAAATCAAATAGGCACTCAAACCTTTTAAAATTGCAATTAGGTACATAAACATGTCAATTTAGTTTAGAAGGCATAATTACCTGTTAGTGACCTGTAATACCAGTTAAACTTAAATGTCACTTTTTTTGCATAAAATTTGTCTAATAGGCATTAATTAGGCTCTCAAACTATTTAACGTTGCAATTTGGTACATAAACATGCCAATTTACTTCATGGAGGCATAATTACCTGTTAGTGACCTGTAATAACAGGTAAATTTAAATATCCCTTTTTTAGCATAAATTGTGTCAAATAGGCCGTCGAACTTTATCTGAAAAATCAATTAGGCACTCAAACCTTTTAAAATTGCAATTAGATACATAAACATGTCAATTTCGTTTATAAGGCATAATTACCTTTTAGTGACCTATAATAACAGGTAAATTTAAATGTCACTTTTTTTGTATAAAATGTGTCAAATAGGCATCAATTAGGCTCTCAAACTATTTAACGTTGCAATTTGGTACATAAACATGCCAATTTAGTTCATCAAAGCATAATTATCTATTAGTAACCTGTAATAACAGTCAATTGTAAATATCACTTTTTTAACATAAATGTGTCAAATAGGCCATCGAACTTTATCTGAAAAATCAAATAGGCACTCAAACCTTTTAAAATTGCAATTAGGTACATAAACATGTCAATTTAGTTTATAAGCACAATTACCTGTTAGTGACCTGTAATAACAGGTAAATTTAAATGTCACTTTCTTTGAGTAAAAATGTGTCAAATAGGCATCAATTAGGCTCTTAAACTATTCAAAGTTGCAATTTGGTACTTAAACATGCCTATTTAGTTCATCAAAACATAATTATCTATTAGTGACCTGTAATAACACGTAAATGTAAATATCACTTTTTTAGCATAAAATGTGTCAAATAGGCCGTCGAACTTTATCTGAAAAATCAAATAGCCACTCAAACCTTTTAAAATTGCAATTAGGTACATAAACATGTCAATTTAGTGTAGAAGGCATAATTACCTGTTAGTGACCTGTAATACCAGTTAAATTTAAATGTCACTTTTTTTGCATAAAATTTGTCTAATAGGCATCAATTAGGCTCTCAAACTATTTAACGTTGCAATTTGGTACATAAACATGCAAATTTAGTTCATGGAGGCATAATTATCTATTAGTAACCTGTAATAACAGGTAAATGTAAATATCACTTTTTTAGCATAAAATGTGTCAAATAGGCCGTCGAACTTTATCTGAAAAATCAATTAGGCACTCAAACCTTTTAAAATTGCAATTAGATACATAAACATGTCAATTTAGTGTAGAAGGCATAATTACCTGTTAGTGACCTGCCATACCAGGTAAATTTAAATGTCACTGTTTTTGCATAAAATTTGTCTAATAGGCATTAATTAGGCTCTCAAACTATTTAAAGTTGCAATTTGGTACTTAAACATGCCTATTTAGTTCATCAAAACATAATTATCTATTAGTGACCTGTAATAACACGTAACTGTAAATATCACTTTTTTAGCATAAAATGTGTCAAACGTAACTGTAAATATCACTTTTTTAGCATAAAATGTGTCAAATAGGCCATCGAACTTTATCTGAAAAATCAATTAGGGACTCAAACCTTTTAAAATTACAATTAGGTACATAAACATGTAAATTTAGTTTATAAGGCATACAATTAGGTACATAAACATGTAAATTTAGTTTATAAGGCATAATTACCTGTTAGTGACCATGTAAATTTAGTTTATAAGGCATAATTACCTGTTAGTGACCTGTAATACCAGGTAAATTTAAATGTCACTTTTTTTAGTGACCTGTAATACCAGGTAAATTTAAATGTCACTTTTTTTGCATAAAATTTGTCAAATTGGCATCAATTAGGCTCTCAAACTATTTAACGTTGAAATTTGGTACATAAACATGCCAATTTAGTTCATGGAAGCATAATTACCTGTTAGTGACCTGTAATAACAGGTAAATGTAAATATCACTTTTTTAGCATAAAATGTGTCATATAGGCCATCGAACTTTATCTGAAAAATCAATTAGGCACTCAAACCTTTTAAAATTGCAATTAGGTACATAAACATGTCAATTTAGTTTAGAAGGCATAATTACCTGTTAATGACCTGTAATACCAGTTAAATTTAAATGTCACTTTTTTTGCATAAAATTTGTCTAATAGGCATCAATTAGGCTCTCAAACTATTTAACGTTGCAATTTGGTACATAAACATGCCAATTTACTTCATGGAGGCATAATTACCTGTTAGTGACCTGTAATAACAGGTAAATTTAAATATCACTTTTAAAGCATAAAATGTGTCAAATAGGCCGTCGAACTTTATCTGAAAAATCAATTAGGCACTCAAACCTTTTAAAATTGCAATTAGATACATAAACATGTCAATTTAGTTTATAAGGCATAATTACCTTTTAGTGACCTATAATAACAGGTAAATTTAAATGTCACTTTTTTTGCATAAAATGTGTCAAATAGGCATCAATTAGGCTCTCAAACTATTTAAAGTTGCAATTTGGTACATAAACATGCCAATTTAGTTCATCAAAGCATAATTATCTATTAGTAACCTGTAATAACAGGCAATTGTAAATATCACTTTTTTAGCATAAATGTGTCAAATAGGCCATCGAACTTTATCTGAAAAATCAATTAGGCACTCAAACCTTTTAAAATTGCAATTAGATACATAAACATGTCAATTTAGTTTATAAGGCATAATTACCTGTTAGTGACCTGTAATACCAGGTAAATTTAAATGTCACTTTTTTTGCATAAAATTTGTCTAATAGGCATCAATTAGGCTCTCAAACTATTTAACGTTGCAATTTGGTACATAAACATGCCAATTTAGTTCATCAAAGCATAATTACCTATTAGTAACCTGTAATAACAGGCAATTGTAAATATCACTTTTTTAGCATAAATGTGTCAAATAGGCCATCGAACTTTATCTGAAAAATGAAATAGGCACTCAAACCTTTTAAAATTGCAATTAGATACATAAACATGTCAATTTAGTTTATAAGGCATAATTACCTGTTAGTAACCTGTAATAACAGGTAAATTTAAATGTCACTTTTTTTGAGTAAAATGTGTCAAATAGGCATCAATTAGGCACTAAAACTATTTAAAGTTGCAATTTGGTACATAAACATGCCAATTTAGTTCATCAAAGCATAATTACCTATTAGTGACCTGTAATAACAGGTAAATGTAAATATCACTTTTTTAGCATAAAATGGGTCAAATGAGGCATCGAACTTTTTCAAAAAAATCAATTAGGCACTCAAACCTTTTAGAATTGCAATTAGGTACATAAACATGTAAATTTAGTTTATAAGGCATAATTACCTGTTAGTGACCTGTAATACCAGGTAAATTTAAATGTCACTTTTTTTGCATAAAATTTGTCAAATTGACATCAATTAGGCTCTCAAACTATTTAACGTTGCAATTTGGTACATAAACATGCCAATTTACTTCATGGAGTCATAATTACATGTTAGTGACCTGTAATAACAGGTAAATTTAAATATCACTTTTTTAGCATGAAATGTGTCAAATAGGCCATCGAACTTTATCTGAAAAATCAATTAGGCACTCAAACCTTTTAAAATTGCAATTTGGTACATAAACATGTCAATTTAGTTTATAAGGCACAATTACCTTTTAGTGACCTATAATAACAAGTAAATTTAAATGTCACTTTTTTTGTATAAAATGTGTTAAATAGGCATCAATTAGGCTCTCAAACTATTTAACGTTGCAATTTGGTACATAAACATGCCAATTTAGTTCATCAAAGCATAATTACCTATTATTAATCTGTAATAACAGGCAATTGTAAATATCACTTTTTTAGCATAAATGTGTCAAATAGGCCATCGAACTTTATCTGAAAAATGAAATAGGCACTCAAACCTTTTAAAATTGCAATTAGGTACATAAACATGTCAATTTAGTTTAGAAGGCATAATTACCTGTTAGTGACCTGTAATACCAGTTAAATTTAAATGTCACTTTTTTTGCATAAAATTTTTCTAATAGGCATCAATTAGGCTCTCAAACTATTTAACGTTGCAATTTGGGACATAAACATGCCAATTTACTTCATGCAGGCATAATTACCTGTTAGTGACCTGTAATAACAGGTAAATGTAAATATCACTTTTTTAGCATAAAATGTGTCAAATAGGCCGTCGAACTTTATCTGAAAAATCAATTAGGCACTCAAACCTTTTAAAATTATAATTAGATACACAAACATGTCAATTTAGTTTATAAGGCATAATTACCTGTTAGTGACCTGTAATAACAGGTAAATTAAAATGTCACTTTTTTGAGTGAAATGTGTCAAATAGGCATCAATTAGGCTCTCAAACTATTTAAAGTTGCAATTTGGTACATAAACATGCCAATTTACTTCATGAAGGCATAATTACCTTTTAGTGACCTATAATAACAGGTAAATTAAAATGTCACTTTTTTTGCATAAAATTTGTCTAATAGGCATTAATTAGGCTCTCAAACTATTTAACGTTGCAATTTGGGACATAAACATGCCAATTTACTTCATGGAGGCATAATTACCTGTTAGTGACCTGTAATACCAGGTAAATTTAAATGTCACTTTTTTTGCATAAAATTTGTCTAATAGGCATTAATTAGGCTCTCAAACTATTTAACGTTGCAATTTGGTACATAAACATGCCTACTTCATGGAGGCATAATTACCTGTTAGTGACCTGTAATAACAGGTAAATTTAAATATCCCTTTTTTAGCATAAATTGTGTCAAATAGGCCGTCGAACTTTATCTGAAAAATCAATTACGCACTCAAACCTTTTAAAATTGCAATTAGATACATAAACATGTCAATTTAGTTTAGAAGGCATAATTACCTGTTAGTGACCTGTAATAACAGGTAAATTTAAATATCCCTTTTTTAGCATAAATTGTGTCAAATAGGCCGTCGAACTTTATCTGAAAAATCAATTACGCACTCAAACCTTTTAAAATTGCAATTAGATACATAAACATGTCAATTTAGTTTAGAAGGCATAATTACCTGTTAGTGACCTGTAATACCAGTTAAATTTAAATGTCACTTTTTTTGCATAAAATTTGTCTAATAGGCATTAATTAGGCTCTCAAACTATTTAACGTTGCAATTTGGTACATAAACATGCCAATTTACTTCATGGAGGCATAATTACCTGTTAGTGACCTGTAATACCAGGTAAATTTAAATGTCACTTTTTTTGCATAAAATTTGTCTAATAGGCATTAATTAGGCTCTCAAACTATTTAACGTTGCAATTTGGTACATAAACATGCCAATTTACTTCATGGAGGCATAATTACCTGTTAGTAACCTGTAATAACAGGTAAATTTAAATATCCCTTTTTTAGCATAAATTGTGTCAAATAGGCCGTCGAACTTTATCTGAAAAATCAATTAGGCACTCAAACCTTTTAAAATTGCAATTAGATACATAAACATGTCAATTTAGTTTATAAGGCATAATTACCTTTTAGTGACCTATAATAACAGTTAAATTTAAATGTCACTTTTTTTGTATAAAATGTGTCAAATAGGCATCAATTAGGCTCTCAAACTATTTAACGTTGCAATTTGGTACATAAACATGCCAATTTAGTTCATCAAAGCATAATTATCTATTAGTAATCTGTAATAACAGGCCATTGTAAATATCACTTTTTTAGCATAAATGTGTCAAATAGGCCATCGAACTTTATCTGAAAAATCAAATAGCCACTCAAGCCTTTTAAAATTGCAATTAGGTACATAAACATGTCAATTTAGTTTAGAAGGCATAATTACCTGTTAGTGACCTGTAATACCAGTTAAATTTAAATGTCACTTTTTTTGTATAAAATGTGTCAAATAGGCATCAATTAGGCTCTCAACCTATTTAACGTTGCAATTTGGTACATAAACATGCCAATTTACTTCATGGAGGCATAATTACCTGTTAGTGACCTGTAATAACAGGTAAATTTAAATGTCACTTTTTTTGTATAAAATGTGTCAAATAGGCATCAATTAGGCTCTCAACCTATTTAACGTTGCAATTTGGTACATAAACATGCCAATTTACTTCATGGAGGCATAATTACCTGTTAGTGACCTGTAATAACAGGTAAATTTAAATGTCACTTTTTTTGTATAAAATGTGTCAAATAGGCCGTCGAACTTTATCTGAAAAATCAATTAGGCACTCAAACCTTTTAAAATTGCAATTAGATACATAAACATGTCAATTTAGTTTAGAAGGCATAATTACCTGTTAATGACCTGTAATACCAGTTAAATTTAAATGTCACATTTTTTGCATAAAATTTGTCTAATAGGCATCAATTAGGCTCTCAAACTATTTAACGTTGCAATTTGGTACATAAACATGCCAATTTACTTCATGGAGGCATAATTACCTGTTAGTGACCTGTAATACCAGGTAAATTTAAATGTCACATTTTTTGCATAAAATTTGTCTAATAGGCATTAATTAGGCTCTCAAACTATTTAACGTGGCAATTTGGTACATAAACATGCCAATTTACTTCATGAAGGCATAATTACCTTTTAGTGACCTATAATAACAAGTAAATTTAAATGTCACATTTTTTGCATAAAATTTGTCTAATAGGCATCAATTAGGCTCTCAAACTATTTAACGTTGCAATTTGGTACATAAACATGCCAATTTACTTCATGGAGGCATAATAACCTGTTAGTGACCTGTAATAACAGGTAAATTTAAATATCCCTTTTAAAGCATAAAATGTGTCAAATAGGCCGTCGAACTTTATCTGAAAAATCAATTAGGCACTCAAACCTTTTAAAATTGCAATTAGATACATAAACATGTCAATTTAGTTTATAAGGCATAATTACCTGTTAGTGACCTGTAATAACAGGTAAATTTAAATGTCACTTTTTTTGCATAAAATGTGTCAAATAGGCATCAATTAGGCTCTCAAACTATTTAACGTTGCAATTTGGTACATAAACATGCCAATTTAGTTCATCAAAGCATAATTATCTATTAGTAACCTGTAATAACAGGCAATTGTAAATATCACTTTTTTAGCATAAATGTGTCAAATAGGCCATCGAACATTATCTGAAAAATCAATTAGGCACTCAAACCTTTTAAAATTGCAATTAGGTACATAAACATGTCAATTTAGTTTAGAAGGCATAATTACCTGTTAGTGACCTGTAATACCAGTTAAATTTAAATGTCACTTTTTTTTGCATAAAATTTGTCTAATAGGCATCAATTAGGCTCTCAAACTATTTAACGTTGCAATTTGGTACATAAACATGCCAATTTACTTCATGGAGGCATAATTACATGTTAGTGACCTGTAATAACAGGTAAATTTAAATATCACTTTTTTAGCATAAAATGTGTCAAATAGGCCATCGAACTTTATCTGAAAAATCAATTAGGCACTCAAACCTTTTAAAATTGCAATTTGGTACATAAACATGTCAATTTAGTTTATAAGGCACAATTACCTTTTAGTGACCTATAATAACAAGTAAATTTAAATGTCACTTTTTTTGTATAAAATGTGTCAAATAGGCATCAATTAGGCTCTCAAACTATTTAACGTTGCAATTTGGTACATAAACATGCCAATTAAGTTCATCAAAGCATAATTACCTATTATTAACCTGTAATAACAGGCAATTGTAAATATCACTTTTTTAGCATAAATGTGTCAAATAGGCCATCGAACTTTATCTGAAAAATGAAATAGGCACTCAAACCTTTTAAAATTGCAATTAGGTACATAAACATGTCAATTTAGTTTAGAAGACATAATTACCTGTTAGTGACCTGTAATACCAGTTAAATTTAAATGTCACTTTTTTTGCATAAAATTTTTCTAATAGGCATCAATTAGGCTCTCAAACTATTTAACGTTGCAATTTGGTACATAAACATGCCAATTTATTTCATGAAGGCATAATTACCTGTTAGTGACCTGTAATAACAGGTAAATGTAAATATCACTTTTTTAGCATAAAATGTGTCAAACAGGCCGTCGAACTTTATCTGAAAAATCAATTAGGCACTCAAACCTTTTAAAATTACAATTAGATACACAAACATGTCAATTTAGTTTATAAGGCATAATTACCTGTTAGTGACCTGTAATAACAGGTAAATTAAAATGTCACTTTTTTTGAGTAAAATGTGTCAAATAGGCATTAATTAGGCTCTCAAACTATTTAAAGTTGCAATTTGGTACATAAACATGCCAATTTAGTTCATCAAAGCGTAATTACCTATTAGTGACCTGTAATAACAGGTAAATGTAAATATCACTTTTTTAGCATAAAATGGGTCAAATGAGGCACCGAACTTTTTCGGAAAAATCAATTAGGCACTCAAACCTTTTAAAATTGCAATTAGGTACACAAACATGTCAATTTAGTTTATAAGACATAATTACCTGTTAGTGATCTGTAATAACAGGTAAATTTAAATGTCACTTTTTTTGAGTAAAAATGTGTCAAATAGGCATCAATTAGGCTCTCAAACTATTTAAAGTTTCAATTTGGTACATAAACATGCCAATTTAGTTCATCAAAACATAATTACCTATTAGTGACATGTAATAACAGGTAAATGTAAATATCACTTTTTTAGCATAAAATGGGTCAAATGAGGCACCGAACTTTTTCGGAAAAATCAATTAGGCACTCAAACCTTTTAAAATTGCAATTAGGTACATAAACATGTCAATTTAGTTTAAAAGACATAATTACCTGTTAGTGATCTGTAATAACAGGTAAATTTAAATGTCACTTTTTTTGAGTAAAAATGTGTCAAATAGGCATCAATTAGGCTCTCAAACTATTTAAAGTTTCAATTTGGTACATAAACATGCCAATTTAGTTCATCAAAACATAATTACCTATTAGTGACATGTAATAACAGGTAAATGTAAATATCACTTTTTTAGCATAAAATGGGTCAAATGAGGCACCGAACTTTTTCGGAAAAATCAATTAGGCACTCAAACCTTTTAAAATTGAAATTAGGTACATAAACATGTAAATTTAGTTTATAAGGCATAATTACCTGTTAATGACCTGTAATACCAGTTAAATTTAAATGTCACTTTTTTTTTGCATAAAATTTGTCTAATAGGCGTCAATTAGGCTCTCAAACTATTTAACGTTGCAATTTGGTACATAAACATGCAAATTTAGTTCATGGAGGCATAATTACCTGTTAGTGACCTGTAATAACAAGTAAATGTAAATATCACTTTTTTAGCATAAAATGTGTCAAATAGGCCGTCGAACTTTATCTGAAAAATCAATTAGGCACTCAAACCTTTTAAAATTGCAATTAGGTACATAAACATGTCAATTTAGTTTAGAAGGCATAATTACCTGTTAGTGACCTGTAATACCAGTTAAATTTAAATGTCACTTTTTTTGTATAAAATTTTTCTAATAGGCATCAATTAGGCTATCAAACTATTTAACGTTGCAATTTGGTACATAAACATGCCAATTTACTTCATGAAGGCATAATTACCTGTTAGTGACCTGTAATAACAGGTAAATATAAATATCACTTTTTTAGCATAAAATGTATCAAATAGGCCATCGAACTTTATCTGAAGAATCAATTAGGCACTCACACCTTTTAAAATTGCAATTAGATACATAAACATGTCAATTTAGTTTATAAGACATAATTACCTGTTAGTGATCTGTAATAACAGGTAAATGTAAATTTCCCTTTTTTAGCATAAAATGTATCAAATAGGCCATCGAACTTTATCTGAAGAATCAATTAGGCACTCACACCTTTTAAAATTGCAATTAGATACATAAACATGTCAATTTAGTTTATAAGACATAATTACCTGTTAGTGATCTGTAATAACAGGTAAATGTAAATTTCCCTTTTTTAGCATAAAATGTATCAAATAGGCCATCGAACTTTATCTGAAGAATCAATTAGGCACTCACACCTTTTAAAATTGCAATTAGATACATAAACATGTCAATTTAGTTTATAAGACATAATTACCTGTTAGTGATCTGTAATAACAGGTAAATGTAAATTTCCCTTTTTTAGCATAAAATGTATCAAATAGGCCATCGAACTTTATCTGAAGAATCAATTAGGCACTCACACCTTTTAAAATTGCAATTAGATACATAAACATGTCAATTTAGTTTATAAGACATAATTACCTGTTAGTGATCTGTAATAACAGGTAAATGTAAATTTCCCTTTTTTAGCATAAAATGTATCAAATAGGCCATCGAACTTTATCTGAAGAATCAATTAGGCACTCACACCTTTTAAAATTGCAATTAGATACATAAACATGTCAATTTAGTTTATAAGACATAATTACCTGTTAGTGATCTGTAATAACAGGTAAATGTAAATTTCCCTTTTTTAGCATAAAATGTATCAAATAGGCCATCGAACTTTATCTGAAGAATCAATTAGGCACTCACACCTTTTAAAATTGCAATTAGATACATAAACATGTCAATTTAGTTTATAAGACATAATTACCTGTTAGTGATCTGTAATAACAGGTAAATGTAAATTTCCCTTTTTTAGCATAAAATGTATCAAATAGGCCATCGAACTTTATCTGAAGAATCAATTAGGCACTCAAACCTTTTAAAATTGCAATTAGATACATAAACATGTCAATTTAGTTTATAAGGCATAATTACCTGTTAGTGACCTGTAACAACAGGTAAAGTTAAATTTCACTTTTTTTGAGTAAAATGTGTCAAATATGCATCAATTAGGCTCTCAAACTATTTAAAGTTGCAATTTGGTACATAAACATGCCAATTTAGTTCATCAAAGCATAATTACCTATTAGTGACCTGTAATAACAGGTAAATGTAAATATCAGTTTTTTAGCATAAAATGGGTCAAATGAGGCATCGAACTTTTTCGAAAAAATCAATTAGGCACTCAAACCTTTTAGAATTGCAATTAGGTACATAAACATGTAAATTTAGTTTATAAGGCATAATTACCTGTTAGTGACCTGTAATACCAGTTAAATTTAAATGCCACTTTTTTTTTTGCATAAAATTTGTCAAATTGGCATCAATTAGGCTCTCAAACTATTTAACGTTGCAATTTGGTACATAAACATGCCAATTTAGTTCATCAAAGCATAATTACCTATTAGTGACCTGTAATAACAGGTAAATGTAAATATCACTTTTTTAGCATAAAATGGGTCAAATGGGGCATCGAACTTTTTCGAAAAAATCAATTAGGCACTCAAACCTTTTAAAATTGCAATTTGGTACATAAACATGTCAATTTAGTTTATAAGGCACAATTACCTTTTAGTGACCTATAATAACAAGTAAATTTAAATGTCACTTTTTTTGTATAAAATGTGTCAAATAGGCATCAATTAGGCTCTCAAACTATTTAACGTTGCAATTTGGTACATAAACATGCCAATTTAGTTCATCAAAGCATAATTACCTATTACTAACCTGTAATAACAGGCAATTGTAAATATCACTTTTTTAGCATAAATGTGTCAAAAAGGCCATCGAACTTTATCTGAAAAACCAATTAGGCACACAAACCTTTTAAAATTGCAATTAGGTACATAAACATGTCAATTTAGTTTAGAAGGCATAATTACCTGTTAGTGACCTGTAATACCAGGTAAATTTAAATGTCACTTTTTTTGCATAAAATTTGTCTAATAGGCATCAATTAGGCTCTCAAAATATTTAAAGTTGAAATTTGGTACATAAACATGCCAATTTAGTTCATCAAAGCATAATTACCAATTAGTGACCTGTAATAACAGGTAAATGTAAATATCACTTTTTTAGCATAAAATGTGTCAAATAGGCCGTCGAACTTTATCTGAAAAATCAATTAGGCACTCAAACCTTTTAAAATTACAATTAGATACATAAACATGTCAATTTAGTTTATAAGGCATAATTACCTGTTAGTGACCTGTAATAACAGGTAAATTTAAATGTCACTTTTTTGAGTAAAATGTGTCAAATAGGCATCAATTAGGCTCTCAAACTATTTAAAGTTGAAATTTGGTACATAAACATGCCAATTTAGTTCATCAAAGCATAATTACCAATTAGTGACCTGTAATAACAGGTAAATGTAAATATCACTTTTTTAGCATAAAATGTGTCAAATAAGCATCAATTAGGCTCTCAAACTATTTAACGTTGCAATTTGGTAGATAAACATGCCAATTTAGTTCATCAAAGCATAATTACCTATTAGTGACCTGTAATAATAGGTAAATTTAAATGTCACTTTTTTTGTATAAAATGTGTCAAATAAGCATCAATTAGGCTCTCAAACTATTTAACGTTGCAATTTGGTAGATAAACATGCCAATTTAGTTCATCAAAGCATAATTACCTATTAGTGACCTGTAATAACAGGTAAATGGAAATATCACTTTTTTAGCATAAATGTGTCAAATAGGCCGTCGAACTTTATCTGAAAAATCAAATAGGCACTCAAACCTTTTAAAATTGAAATTAGGTACATAAACATGTAAATTTAGTTTATAAGGCATAATTACCTGTTAGTGACCTGTAATAATAGGTAAATTTAAATGTCACTTTTTTTGAGTAAAATGTGTCAAATAGGCATCAATTAGGCTCTCAAACTATTTAA
>NC_044930.1:7495074-7496233 GCF_003576645.1 Ipomoea triloba
GGCATCAATTAGGCTCTCAAACTAATTAACGTTGCAATTTGGTACATAAACATGCCAATTTACTTCATGGAGTCATAATTACCTGTTAGTGACCTGTAATAACAGGTAAATGTAAATATCACTTTTTTAGCATAAAATGTGTCAAATAGGCCGTCGAACTTTATCTGAAAAATCAATTAGGCACTCAAACCTTTTAAAATTGCAATTAGATACATAAACATGTAAATTTAGTTTATAAGGCATAATTACCTGTTAGTGACCTGTAATACCATGTAATTTAAATATCACTTTTTTTTGCCTAAAATTTGTCAAATAGGGGCATCAATTAGGCTCTCAAACTAATTAACGTTGCAATTTGGTACATAAACATGCCAATTTAGTTCATCAAAACATAATTACCTATTAGTGACCTGTAATAACAGGTAAATGTAAATATCACTTTTTTAGCAGAAAATGTGTCAAATAGGCCGTCGAACTTTATCTGAAAAATCAATTAGGCACTCAAACCTTTTAAAATTACAATTAGATACATAAACATGTCAATTCAGTTTATAAGGCATAATTACCTGTTAGTGACCTGTAATACCATTTAAATTTAAATGTCACTTTTTTTTTGCATAAAATTTGTCTAATAGGCATCAATTAGGCTCTCAAACTATTTAACGTTGCAATTTGGTACATAAACATGCAAATTTAGTTCATGGAGGCATAATTACCTGTTAGTGACCTGTACTAACAGGTAAATGTAAATATCACTTTTTTAGCATAAAATGGGTCAAATGAGGTATCGAACTTTTTCAGAAAAATCAATTAGGCACTCAAACCTTTTAAAATTGCAATTAGTTACATAAACATGTCAATTTAGTTTATACGGCATAATTACCTGTTATTGACCTGTAATACCAGGTAAATTCAAATGTCACTTTTTTTTGCATAAAATTTGTCAAATTGGCATCAATTAGGCTCTCAAACTATTTAACGTTGCAATTTGGTACATAAACATGCCAATTTACTTCATGGAGGCATAATTACTTGTTAGATACCTGTAATAACAGGTAGATGTAAATGTCACTTTTTAAGCATAAAATGTGTCAAATAGGCCGTCGAACTTTATCTAAAAAATCAATTAGGCACTCAAACCTTTTAAAATTGCAATTAG
>NC_044930.1:7496505-7497160 GCF_003576645.1 Ipomoea triloba
AAGGCATAATTACCTGTTAGTGACCTGTAATACCAGTTAAATTTAAATGTCACTTTTTTTGCATAAAATTTGTCTAATAGGCATCAATTAGGCTCTCAAATTATTTAACGTTGCAATTTGGTACATAAACATGCCAATTTACTTCATGGAGTCATAATTACCTGTTAGTGACCTGTAATAACAGGTAAATGTAACATAATTACCTGTTAGTGACCTGTAATAACAGGTAAATGTAAATTTCACTTCTGTTAGTGACCTGTAATAACAGGTAAATGTAAATTTCACTTTTTTAGCATACCTGTAATAACAGGTAAATGTAAATTTCACTTTTTTAGCATAAAATGTGTCAAATAGCAATGTAAATTTCACTTTTTTAGCATAAAATGTGTCAAATAGCCCGTCGAACTTTATCTGAAAAATCAATTAGGCACTCAAATCTTTTAAAATTGCAATCTGAAAAATCAATTAGGCACTCAAATCTTTTAAAATTGCAATTAGATACATAAACATGTCAATTTAGTTTATAAGGCATAATTACATGTTAGTGACATGTAATAACAGGTAAATTTAAATGTCACTTTTTTTGAGTATAATGTGTCAAATAGGCATCAATTAGGCTCTCAAACTATTTAAAGTTGTAATTTGGTACATAAAC
>NC_044930.1:7498160-7498660 GCF_003576645.1 Ipomoea triloba
TGATCCATAAGCAATTCCTTGAGCAATGTAATCTTCAAATTTTGAATCTGTCAAGCTATTGTGTTCCTTAAAGTATGAATCTGTAATATATTTATTATGAGAAGGAGCCACCTGGAATGGAGACAAATAAATATTTCAGTTTGTAGATAATGGAAAACCATTAAAATGAAGGATGCACTGATAGAGTTTGGCATCCAGGTGATCAAGAATTGATTAAATCTTGATATCAAATTAGAAGTGATTTCAAGAATTAAGAATTATTATGATCTGGCCTTTTTTACATGATTTTGGTAGAAAAAGGACATATCTATGTACTTAACCAAAACAAGTAAGATGACTAACCTCGTGGAGACATGAAACCGTGCTGGAAATTAGCACCAATGTGATGTATAAAATAAAGCACTGCTTGGGATGATCTTGAATTCTCATTGCATATCTAAATGGATAAAAAATTACTGTAAAATTTGCTAAACTAATCTACTACTATGCTTCATCAAAAG
>NC_044930.1:7499660-7502430 GCF_003576645.1 Ipomoea triloba
TCTAATATCACTACTACAAAATTAATCGTATCCGCATAGTTTTACACTACACCTCTTAAACAAGGTGTAGTGAGTTCTCAAAAAAAAAAAAAAAAAAGACACTACTTTCCGCAGCGCCCACCGAGATCGGGTGCCGCGAAAAGTAAATAATAATAATAATAATAATATATTATATATTTAAGTTAAATTATATATTATTATAATATAAAATAATACTATAATATTCTTTTTTAAATTGGCCCGCAATGCACGTGAGCATGCATGAGGCGGGCTAGGATTGAAGACTTCTAGCCTGTGAGTTTCACAACAACAACAACAACAACAACAATAATAATAATAAAATGTATCAATTAGCAACACCGTCAAGAATATTGAAAATAATCCTGAAAAGAGTGGGTGAATAGATAGAGCATAATTCTTAGCTCGTACTTGGAGTTCATGACTCACGTACGAGCTTGATTCTTGCCAGCATCATATCCTCTAGATTTGAGCTTGTCATACATCGTTTTCCTAATATAATTTACATGCTATTACACAAGAGGGGTGTTTATCCCGCACATACTCTAAGATAATGATTGTGGGCATCCGTTATATATATATATATATATCATCCAAAAATAATATTAACAATAGAGCAAAATTTGTAGGGAAACCTACTATAATTCTTATGCATATATCTATGAGTAAAGCTACATGAATACATCTAAATATCTAATACATAACATGTCATTATTGTATTAAATTATCTTTTGTGTATTTAACTATTATATAGATTAATTCTTTAAGAACTCATGATAAAGTTGACTAATCCATGGATAATCAAGAAAATGAAGAGGATTTTTTTTAAATCATGAAATGTGTCAACAAAGTACAATAGGATGTGTAATAGCTAGTTCATATCTATCATGATCGAGCAGGATATAATAACTAATTTCCTAGCTGGTTCATCTGTTAAGCATGCATGACTGAGTCTTATATATAGCTGGTTCATAGAGGATTGATTGTGTGGCCATTTCTAGATCACTCAATTTTTACCCTCTAGTGTAGGTTTGTTTGGTAAGGTATCCACACTCCCCAATAAAATAATAATAATAAGGTCAAATAGGCCTCAAACTTTAGGTAAAAAGTCAATTAGCCCCCTAAACTTTTTAAAGGTACAACTACACCCATCAACAATTCATTTTGATGCAATGAGGCCCAAAAATCGGTTAGTGACCTTCTATCACATGTCATTAGAGTTCTGACCACCCTCCGGCGAAATTTCAGGCAAAAAAGTGATCGGCGACCTTTCACGGTCGCCCGTCATGGAGAAGGTACAGAGAAGGGGATCAAGGTCGCATTCTCAACTGGTGAAGGCGACCTTCTCCGTGACCGGGGACCGTTCGCCGGTTACTTTTTCGCCTGAAATTTCACCGGAAGGTGATCAGAACCCTAATGACCTGTGATAGAAGGTCATTAGCCGATTTTTGGGCCTCATTGCATGAAAATGAATTGTTGATGGGTGTAATTGTATCTTTAAAAAGTTGAAGGGACTAATTGACTTTTCATCTAAAGTTTGAGGGCCTATTTGACCATAATAATAATAATAATAATATACCTGTTATATATTATATATAAATATAATGTCAAATGGGATAAAGTGTGCAAAATTAAATATTGCTGCCATAATGTGCCTAGCTATTTAAAGCTAAAGTCAGAGTCTCAGAGATAATATCTAGATTGATAATGTACAAATACGTAAGCTATAAACAGAAGAAGAAAGGGATGTCCTTGTAAGTCACGATCATAAGCAATTAAATTGATTACGTTTCAGAAAAGAAAAGTTTGCTTTCTTTTCAAATACAACAAACTTGTAGTTGACTTTAACATAAAAGTGTTGATAATAAGTATGTCTTGGAATAATAATGGAATTTTCGAGTCGTGATTCAAGGTTCGTTCATACTCCTCGGTAAGTTTTGTGTGTTAAAATAATTGAAAAATAATAATAATTTAATTTAATTTAATATATACATAAATTAAGTGTGAATAAAATAGCAAGTGTATAATCGTTTTGGTAGCAGATTGTAGAAAGCTAAGTTAAATTCACATCAAATACGTTATTGGTGAATTTTCACTAAGCGGATATGTATGATTATAGGCTGCGTTTGGTTAATGACGGATCCACCAATTTTTGGCGGATCCGCCGTTTTCAGCGTTTTGACCTTGGTCAAAACACTGAAAACTATGTTTGGTTAGTGGCGGTTTGGAGCAACAGTTTCGCTCCAAACCGCCAAAGTGCAACACGCTGCAATTTGCAGCGTGTTGCAATGGCGTTTTGGGAATTTCCCAAAACGCCCTCTATATAAAATATAAAAAAAAATTAAACTAAGGGGGCAGGCTCCAATTAAGGAGCCCGCCTCCTGAAATCAAAATGGGAGCCTTGAGGCTCCTATAAGGCTCCATTCCTCACTTATCCCACCGATGTGGGATAAGTGAGGGTTTAGGGAATTAGGGGAGCCGCTGTGTGCAGCTCCCCTTTTCTTCTTCTTTTTTTTTTTGTTTTTTTTAAACATTATTATTATTGTTAAATTATTAAATCTCTTTTTCTTTTTATTTTTTTATTTAAAAACATTATTATTATTATTAAATTATTAAATATATGTATACCCTTTTTGTCATTTTACATGTTAACCTCTAATCTAAACAGCTAATTTTACCAAACATCTTTTTACAAACCGCTAATGTACTCCGCTGGTCAAACTCGCTAATACAATCCGCTATTTGATAACCG
>NC_044930.1:7503430-7504096 GCF_003576645.1 Ipomoea triloba
TTAAGGTTGGGAAGTACATATGTTATATGTATTGAGATGTATGTGTCAAGTATGGAACTTATGTGAAAAATGTGGGGTTGGAAGTGTAGAATGGTTAAACTTGATTTACCATCGTGAAGGGTTGTTAGTGGATTATCTAAATGTTTTGCAAGAGAAAAGGGAAATTTCCGGATTTGGTTAGAAGGGGGAATTGATTTCCGAGTATTGGAATTGACTCAAGTATGTCCAAAATATTTTCAAAGCAAGAAAAGGAAAAAGGTGGAAAAATGTTTTCAAACCTTAGTTCTAGTAAACGTGGTGAAGGACCTTGTCTTGTAGCCTACGGGATAGAGAGCTTAAAGTGCCTTCCCGTATGGTGGTTATGTTATTGTATGACCAGTTCATACTGTGGGCGAAGTCTATTCGCCGAGTAATATATCACCCGGAAGGAAAAGGGTCTCCTGCGGGGGTGTGCACACTTAAGTATAGTCACTCTATTTTCGGGTAGGGGTCGTTCTTATGAACCTAGTGAGGCTAGCTAGGAATCATTCCAACGCTCCTATAAGTCCACGGGATCAGTATTAGACCGGGCGATGACCACTGAACCCGAGTTGAACGATCCAAGTGGTTAGTCAAAAGTGGAGAAAGGATACTCTAGAGGCCTCACACTCACTTTCTATCTAGGAC
>NC_044930.1:7504287-7508781 GCF_003576645.1 Ipomoea triloba
GGGGGGGTGAATAGACTTGTATAAGATTTTGCAAATCTTTTCGACCTCTCGTGTGTATTGAACTTAGGATGTTTAGGTTCGATACCTCACGAGGTGAAGACAAAGTTTTATGCGCAGCGGAAATATTATCCCCCTTTTTGGTTAGCACGAGTTTGGGTTAGTTCGAGAGGTGTGATTATATGCAGTGCAATCGAGAAGTTAGCGAGAGATAAAAACAGAAAGTAAATGCAAGAGAGATTTTTAAGTGGTTCGGCCAACCCGCCTACTTCTACTCTTCTTCCAGAAACTCCCTGGAAGGATTGCACTAAAAACTTCCCTTTCTAGTACAATAACGAGCGCTTGAGCTTTGATCACCAAGCCCGCCTCAAGCCTCAGGTTTTTCGCCCCGCTTCCAGTTACTCCACCTCTCGAGCGCTTGACCTTTGATCACCAAGCCCGCGTCAAGCCTCAGGTTTCTTTCGCTCGGACAGCAGCCAGGATACTCCACCTCCCTTGCTTAATCCAAAGCAAGACGTTGTTGATAGTCACAGTTGAATGTAACAATCTCCAATCTGACCACAAGCTATCGTTGAATCAACTTTGATGTAGAGCAGCTTTGGTCACCTTCTGGATGTATGACAGTTTAGCTTTGTAACTCTCTTCGAACACTAAGATGTGTTCTCTCGCTGTATTGAATATCAGGATGATATTCCAAGTTAAGCACTTTGCACTGGAACGTTTTTATCAGACACCTCTTGTTAACCTCTTGACCTCTTTCACAAAACCTCTGTTTCTTCTGTGTCTTTACGTCCTTATATATGAGAGTAGAAGAATAGTTCCGTTGGAGGGAAAACTATTCCGTTTGAAATTGGTCTCCCACGCCGAACATGGGTCTTTGCACAATTTCAGCATTTTTCATGGAGTAGTGGTCTTGTAACTTGAGCCTTTTGTTTTGTAGTGAATATTCCATATTCCACTTTCTTGAGTTCATGCTTCACTTGCTTCTTTTGGATAAAGTTACTCTTTTTATGTTCCCATCATTCCTTGTTTGGGGAATCTGACCACTTCAGGATTGGTGCACTTCTTGACCGTTTGTGGTGGAGGTCTGACGTGTCATCCACTTCCGTCCATTTTGAAACCTCCCGCTCAGCACCTCTTCAATATTTTATCTCCATGATATTCTTCTTCTCCAAACTTAGAGTATTTTATCTGCACATGTTGACTAACATTCAGCCTCTTGGAGAAGTGCCGGTTTATCGAGACCATAGAAGATGTCTCGACCACTTGATGTTTCAATCCCATGTATCGAGAGGTCTATCTCTCGAATATTCTTTACGTCTCGAACTCGATAGGTATATCGAGAGGTCCTTACCTCTCGAACTTGGCTTGTGTCTCGAGACTTAGTTGATGTCTCGTAGACCCTTATTCCTCCAGAGTTGTCTCGTGCCTGCTTCTGATCTATCTGTTTGCTTACAACACGAAAACTTCTAAGTTGTTCAAACAAGTTTACCTTAAGCTTAAATATTTCCCGAGTTGAGCTCAAATTACCCGGTTGTATTTTCGCTCTTAGTTTACTTATCGAACTTACATTGTTTTGCCTATGTATCGAGACTTGGGGATTCTTACTTAACAGTTGGTATCATCAAAACCTATTACATGATGTTCCTAACAGTAGTTACGCCGTAGCTACGGGAAAGAAAGATGTGACAGGTAATTAAGTACCAAAGGTTGTGGGTGATCTCTCTTTGAAAGGTGAAAAGTGATGAGAATTCCCTTTTGAGGGAAAATTTTTGCAAATAAAGTGATTGAGAGCAAGGTGTGGAATTTGTGTTTTTCCATTACTTGCTTGCATGCCTAAATGTTTAGCCTTATATTCTTTGGGTGTTGCTTGCATGCCTAAATGTTTAGCCTTATATTCTTTGGGTGAGTAAATGATCTTCAAATGACCTGCCTTATATTCTTTGGGTGAGTAAATGATCTTCAAATGACCTCGTCTAGATTCTTTGGGTGAGTAAATGATCTTCAAATGACCTCGTCTAGAAGGAAAATGATTCAAGATGATGTTGAATTTTGCCTAATATGTGTGCAAGTTGCCATTTATAACTGTTACAGGTAGAATCCCTGCTGATGAGTAAGGTATAGGGTTTCCATGTAAAAAGTTTTACCAAAACCTTTATTTAGTTTTGAATAACCCGCGGATATCCTTGCTTAGCCGTCGCGCTAACTACACTTCAATGTGTTTTCTGTTAACAGATGTTATATAGGGTGGGTTCCTGTAGCCCGATGAGCTCTGAATAGGATGGAAGTTGAGGTTGGGGTCTACTCTTTGATGTAGACAGGGATTGTTGTTAATGTTGTAAGTTTAGCATGTGCACTTAGAGTGGAGTTTGTCAAAGAGCTGATAGAATTCACTCTAGGTGTGGCGGTAGCACCCAGTTTTCTGCTGATAAGATGTAAGCTTCCGCAGCATATGAATACTGATTTGTAATAAATGTAAGAGTTGAAAATTGGGGTGTTACAGCATCGACGCCGGTCGCCGGCCTCGCTCCCTCGCCATCCGCCTCTGGTCAGCTTCTGCGGTTGCCTTTGCATCGACGCCGATTTCTACAGTCTGTCTTTGGTCGTCTCTTTGCCTCTCCGTCCTCACTCCCTCCGGCAGCTCAGCGGTGGTCACTAGTCGTCTGCAGCACTGCACCTCTGCCTCTGTCTCCCGTCGTCTGCGTAGGTGGCTACTTGCCAGGTCAATTTGGAATTTGTATTTGCAATTTGAAACGTATTGGAGTTTTATGAAGTAGTTTGAAACTTAGAAATAGTTATGTTCTCCCTTGAAAATTAGCTATGAGAATATGTTGCTACTTGCTAGTGTTGCTGTAAATATGTTGCAATGTATGCCTAATACAGTTAAATCTCTACTAGACTTCCTCATGGACAGTTCGATCTGTTAAGAGTATTATTGCTATGCCATTCCACATTGCAGTGGCTGTTGAGATCAGATATGGCCTCCCTCGTGTACATACTCTATAGTGTCTATTAAAGATAAGACCAACAAGTTAGTCTAAAGCTATTAAACTTTTGATTAGTTTATAATGGCATAGATGCACTTCAAATATAATGCCTTTGAAATTTTCTGCACTGTTCCCTTGACTGTGTGTTATTTAATCCTGCTAGCTATGACTCTATGAGAATATGTTGCTAGTATTGCTGTAATAGATTGGAATATTATATTTTGAATGCACTTTTATTTCAGGAAAAGAAACGTAACATATTAATAACATACTTTGGACTTTGAAGAGTTTAAAACAATTTAAAGTGTTTAAACATCTTATGAAGAAACAATTTAAAGTGTTTGAAATAATTTGTTGAATGCCCTTGAAGAAGCAAAGAATGAGGTCATATTCTAGTTTCATTTGACATTGAAATAAACTTTCTCAAAGAAGTCACACTGCTTTTCTTTATCTTGCAGGGCTATGGTTCAAGACAAATTTAAAGCTATGCAAAATTTGGTTATATGGGCGAATGAGCAAAGTATGTTTTTTTTTCCTCTTATATTTTTCAATAAATAGTATGCCTAAAGGGAAAGAAATAGTACATTTTTACTCATTTTAAGCCTATAATTTCATGGACTGTAGTCACTGTACATTATTATGCTAGCCGTTTTGCTATTTTATGACTTTATCCATCATGTTTTCCTTTATTCATGCGTTAGAGTTTTGAATTATGGTATTAATGTTCTCTTGTGACTTTATGATTATAGCATATTGTGTGGTATGTTTGCCACTTGTTCTCTTTGGTTAATGTGTAGATCTCAATTTGGAATTGGATCACTCTCCCACTCCCCCTCATCATCCACCATTTCATTAGTATGGAGTAGTATAATTTGAATAGCTCTGTCAAATATCTAAAAGAAACTTTGAATTATTGTATCAAGTGAAGTAATATATATATATATATATATATATATATATATATATATATATATATATATATATATATATATATATATATATTTGCATCTTAGCTTATCTGTTTTGTTCATAAATTACTAGTTGCTTTAATTAGTGTTCTTCTTCCTCTTAAACTGCATTACACTGACAAATTACTCTTCTTAGACCATTGAAAATGATCCCAAAGTACTGGGAGGTTTTATCATCAGCATTGGCAGTTGGCTGGTTAGATATAGTTGTAAGTATGACTGCTAGACTATCTATGCAGTTCCAGGTTGCCAGAAAGCTAGTAAGATTCTTTTTTTGCACTTGCAGGTAAAACTGTTATGTTTGCATGGATCTTATCAGTTATTATATCTGTATAATAACCTTTTCGGAATAGAACCTTTTCTTATATAGCAGAAAGATACATGAATAGATATATGTAAGAAAAGATACTATCACATTCTGACATAGTTGCAAAGTAATTTTCTAACTTGGTGGCTGATCTCAAATATTACATAAAAAATCTGATGTGTATACAATCTTTTTTTTTTTTTTTTTTTTTTTTTTTTTTTTTTTTTTACTTTTT
>NC_044930.1:7508806-7512172 GCF_003576645.1 Ipomoea triloba
CAGTAAAAGATGTACACAAAAAAAAAAAAAAAAAAAAAAAAAAAGATTACTGCTACTCAAAGCAGACAGAGAATAGACTGGTGGAAGCTGTTGTTGTTCTTATATAAAAAATGCCCATAATGCGTACTACTCTGCCAGCAGGGAAACTGGGCGAATGTTACCCGTCTAAGCAAGACTTTATGAAGGTAATTTTGGCCATTTGGTGCACTAGCATTATTAGTATTGCAAACAATACTTGATCCCCTCTTGTTGTCTGGGCATGGGAATGATGGTGAGCACAAATAACAAAGTTAGAGTGCAGTGCATATTGGCTTCAGTGTGATCTGTTAGGAACATCATGTAATAGGTTTTGATGATACCAACTGTTAAGTAGAAATCCCCGAGTCTCGACGCATAGGCAAAACGCTGTAAGTTCGACAAGTAAACCAAGAGCGAAAATACAACCGAGTAACTTTGAGCTCAACTCGGAAAATATTTAAGCTTGAGGTAAATTTGTTTGAACATCTTAGAAGTCTCGTGTATTGTAATCATATAGACAGATCAGAAGAAGGCATAGGACAACACTGGAGGAATAAGGGTCTGCGAGACATCAACTAAGTCTCGAGACATAAGCAGAGTTCGAGAGGTAGGACCTCTCGATACAGTTATCCAGTTCGAGACATAAACAGAGTTCGAGAGATAGACCTCTCGATATTTGAGTTCGAGACATCAAGCGATCAAGATATCAACCTTGGTCTCGATACACTAACAATTCTCCAACAAAGCTGAATGACGGTCATACTTAAAGTTTGGAGAAGAAGAATATCATGGAGATGGAATAATGAAGAGGTGCCGAACGTGAAGATTTCAAAATGGGCGGAAATGGATGACACGTCAGATTTCCACCACAAACGGTCAAAAGGTGCACCAATGCTGAAGTGGTCTGATTCCCTACAATCAAGGAATAATGGGNTATGAAAGGCATGGTGCATAAGCCGGTCGAAAAGTCTCTACCTAAGTTGATTTATGCACCAAAGAGGCCTAAAACTTTTGCTACTATTCCTTATGATTATCAAACGTACAATGGCTACATTGCGCCTAGGCCTGGAATAATGGGCACAAGGTATAAATGGATGCCTAAACTCACTAACCCACCAGGACCCAAAGTTTGGGTACCTAAACTTGCTTAAGTGCCTTGCAGGACACCAGGGACATGTGGTTCATTGACAGTGGATGTTCGAGACATATGACGGGAAATCTAACACTGCTAGAGAACATCCAACCTATCGAAGGTCCCTTGGTGACATTTGGCGCCAACGAGAAGAAGGGACGCACAAAAGCTGTTGGTGAAATTCAAAAGAATGAGCTGGTTATTAAGGGAGTATCCTACGTTGAAGGGCTCAAGTTCAATCTCCTTAGTACAAGCCAGTTCTGTGACAAAGGCTACAAGGTTGTCTTCACCAAAAGCAAATGTCAGATTATGAACGAGGAATCTCTCGAAGTCGTCTTGGAAGCAGCAAGGAAAGGAAACATGTACATAGTGGATTGGAGGTCTGCAAAACCATCCCTATGTATGCTAGCAAGGAGCAAGGAAGATTTATGCTGGGAGTGGCATAGTAAGCTTAGTCATCTGAACTTCAAGACTATCAACAAGCTTACTAAGAGGAACTTAGTGGAAGAACTGCCCAAAGTGACGTTTCGAAAGGATAAAATTTGTGAGGCATGTCAACGGTGCAAACAGATCAAATCATCCTTTACGAGCAAAGCCGAGACATCATCCACCAGACCATTAAGTCTTCTTCACATGGACTTATTTGGCCCAGTGGATCCACCCAGCATAAAGGGAAAGAAGTACACTCTTGTGGTAGTAGATGACTACACAAGATTCACATGGACCGTGTTCTTAACCAAGAAAAGTGAGACAAAAATTGCCCTGCCAAATCTCTTGAAGCAAGTTCAAGTTGAAAAGGATGTCTCGATACTAAAGATCCGGTCAGATCAAGGTGGAGAGTTCATAAATCAAGTAATCGAGAGCTACTGCAACGAGAACGGGATTCATCATCAACTGTCAGCTGCTCGAACGCCTCAACAGAACGGGGTTGCTGAAAGAAGGAATAGAACTCTCAAAGAAGCCGCAAGGACCATGCTCTCACAAGCCAACATATCACAAGGATTTTGGGCAGAAGCAATCAACACAGCGTGCTATACCCAAAATCGGTCCTTGATCGTGAAAGGAGTTGGAAAGACTCCATATGAGTTGTGGAATGAAAGAAAACCGAATGTAAGCCACTTCCACACATTTGGGTGCAAATGCTATATCCACAACAATGGGAAGGCTCAACGAAGAACTTTTGAAGAAAAGGCAGATGATGGAGTGTTTCTAGGATACTCATCAACAAGCAAAGCATTCAGAGTCTTCAACAAGCGGAGTTTAGTGGTTGAAGAGTCCATACATGTTACCTTTGATGAAAGGGCATCGACAGATCAACCATCAAAGACAACGGAAGCAGCTGAGGAAGATCAGCCAGAGTCTATCGAGAGATCAAACTTACCTCTCGAAGACAAGCAGTCTATAGTTCGAGACGTAGCGGAACTCCAGTCAGAATCAGATGATGAAGAGTCTACCAAGAAGAAAGCTCCTGACTCAGTTGATCAAATCCAGATCATAGATGTTCAACCCACATCTCAACCTTCAACGGAAGCATCAACTGAGGAGCCACAACCCAACCTAAGATGGTTGAAGAGTCACCCTGCTGATCAAGTGATTGGAGATGTACGTGACAGAGTTCAAACCAGATCAGCATACAGAGAAAGCATGTTTGCTTGCTTTCTATCTCAAATAGAGCCTAAGGTGATCGAAGAGGCTCTATGTGATCCAGATTGGGTGCAAGCCATGCAAGAGGAACTTCATCAGTTTGAACGGAACGATGTTTGGGAACTAGTTCCGAGACCTCATCATCAGAATGTCATTGGTACAAAGTGGTTTTTCAGAAACAAGATGAATGAGGATGGAATTATTGTTAGGAACAAGGCCAGACTTGTTGCCAAAGGCTACTGTCAGGAGGAAGGAATAGATTTTGATGAAACCTTCGCTCCAGTGGTACGTCTCGAAGCCATACGCATCTTTCTCGCATATGCCGCCTTCAAAGATTTTAAGGTATATCAAATGGATGTCAAGAGCGCTTTCCTGAACGGACTTCTCGAAGAAGAGGTGTACGTTGAACAACCTCCGGGTTTCTTGAAGGACGTGGGAGCTGACAAAGTATACAAATTAAAGAAGGCACTTTACGGCTTAAAACAAGCTCCGAGAGCTTGGTATGATACCTTATCCTCTTTTCTACTTCAGTGTGGGTTCACCAAAGGCCTAGTGGACAAAACATTGTTTAG
>NC_044930.1:7512956-7637721 GCF_003576645.1 Ipomoea triloba
TAATAGGATAGGGGCGGTTTCATCAACTTTATGGCAGCTTTGGAGTTACACAGAAGATATGTTCCAAGTGATATCTTTTAGATGAATCAAACTTGTTTCTCTCGCAATCTGTGTTCGAAAGGCAGTTCGAGAGGTCACCCGATCAGTTTGTCTATATACGTTATGTCTCGAAGAAGGGTAGTTCGAGAGGTCACTTCGAAAGATAACAAACTGATATCTCTGAACGGAGGAATAAGGAGGGTTAGGGATCAATCACTCAGGGGGAAGATCCTTAACCAGATCAAGACGGAGGAATAAGGAGGTTTAGGGATCAATCACTCAGGGGGAAGATCCTTAAACTCATGTGGAAGACACTTCACCTTCGAGAAGTGAATCCGATAAGTTCAACGAATACATGAAGGAAACGGCTAACTTTGGATATTAATGCTAGCCACGTGGTCATCGGTTACTGGCGGTTTTCCGCACTTAAGGGAGTTATCTTGATTAGTGGGAGCATGATCATATAGTTACTTTTCTTTATTACCCCACTATCCTGAATCTAAAACCGCTCTGTTAATTTACCAAAAATACCCTTATTTTTCATATACGCTGACCGTTACTAGGGGTATCTCTGACCTTTTACTTCCTTAAAGAAAACCGGTATCCTTCCTTGGGTCAAGCTCTCAACCCTACCCATATATCCAACCCGAATCCACACGATATAAAAGCCAAATCCTTCTTCTTTACCCGGATTCAAGCTAAAACCGTTTACCCAAAATCCCCAAATACTAAACGCAGTACACATTCCCTCCAAAACATCTAACCTTCATCAATGGCGTCCGAATCCTCTACTTCAACCTCATCTTCCGACGCATATCAGAGGGAGTTGCTACACATTCGCTCTCAGATCAAACAAGTCAAGGCGGGGAGTATCCTTGACAGAAACGGCTTCATCACCAACTCCCCTAATCCAAAAATGGCGGAAAAAGTCCTGAAGAAGTTTGAGAAAGCAGGACTGATGAAATACATGACGCACGACTACGGGACCGTTCACCCCCTCGACTTCACAGAATGGTTCGCAAATGCCAAGGTTACGAAGGGTAAAATCGAAAGCCGCTTTAATGATTTTCCCATCACAACATCTGTAGGTGACCTCAGAGCGGCATTTGATTTCGCGTCACCGGAGGAAGCAGTCAAGCATCTATCGGATTACGACTTGGACAAGCAAGCCTTCTGGGAGAAAATCCGACTAGCGACTGCACCACCCAGAGCATCCTCTGCCCTCCGCAAGTACCACCTAAAGGAGAGGTTTGCTCTCGCTGCCGACCTAATCATGAAGTTTGTGCTCGGCAAGGTGTCCGGAACTGACGAGGTTAGTCTAGACCTCCTCAAAATCCTCCATGCCATTTGGAACAACAACAAGCTGGACTGGGCACATATTATCTTCAACTTCCTCCAACAGCAAGTGATGCGCTCAGTCTCCAACGCCAACCTGTCGATCAGTAAAAAGGTTGGTTTCGGCTTTGTTGTGCAATTTCTCCTAAGCCTGAAGGGCTTCGAACTGAGGGAGGGAAAAGAGATTCATCGAAATACCTATATGGGTAGGACGAAATCTCTAGTCCCCAAAACTAAAGGTGTTAAGGCTGCACCTTCTCCCTCACAGCCAAAAGGAAGGGGCAAAAGGAAAGCCCAAACCGAGGAAAAGAATTCTGATGATGAACCTCTCGATGTACTGATACAAAGGGTTCATCTGCCAAAGAGGGTTAGGAAAACGAAAACTGCTGTTGTCACCCAGATCCAAGAGGTAACACCCTCTGTTGTTCAAGTACCGTTTGAGGACAGGGCACAAGCCCAGGGGGAACCTCAGGCTACACTGGCCACTGAGGTTGAGAGAGTGTCCCCTACCAGGTCCCTGTCAGCAGCCTTCTCTGTCGGTCTGTACGCTGGTGATGATGCTGAAGGAGATGTTAACTCTGTTGGTTTATCTCGAGAGATGGCTCGAGAGGTTGAAGGTACTGGGATCAGTGATCCAGTACAAGGGGGTGCAGAAGAACCACGTGAGATGGTTCGAGAGACAGACTACACAATCAGGATGGGAGATGATCTCTTGGAGCATAGTCGAGAGATCACGGCTCAGATAGACGAAGCAATCTCTGCCACTGAAATCATCTCTGATGGGCGGGATGACTTATATGAAGAAGTTTCCACTCAGTTGGCAATGGAAGCACCCACTCTTGATGACTTCTCCAGGGTGATCAGGTGGATCAACTGGAGAACCAGTTCTTTCACTCAATTGATGAGTCAAGCAGCTGAAATGGAGGCAGAAGAGCAGTTTGCACTCCAGTGGTTGGGCATCTCCGAGATCCCAGCTCAACAACTGATGGATCTTGCCCACGAAACACNGGACAGAACGTTGAGTTCACGAGAGGTCCAGGAGAGACCTCTGGGGTTGCTCACGATGATATCGCAACAGCCGCAATCCCACTGTCCCAAGTCAGCAACTCTGCTCTGGACGAACAGGTAGAAGCTTCGAGAGGTGAATCCGAGACCTCTGAAGCACTTCAAGTGGCACCCAACACCGTTCTACTTTTGCCACCACCCGCGTCCACACCCTCGAACACTATAGATGAAGCACAGATAATTCGAGAGGGTGAAGTTCCGTTGCTCACACTGCCAGATTTTACTACTGCTCCTGAAATAATCATCATCCAGACTCATCGGAGCAGACCGAAGAGCAACACAATGAGCAACTTGAGCAGAATGCCCCAAGTCCTGCTGGTTCGAGGAGTACTGATGATAACATCGAAGGTGGAAACCAAGAAGCACCTGTCGACACTACGTCTCCAACCTCACCAGCAGATGACACAGTTCCCAGCACTGATTCGAGAGGTGATGCTAAGGGGGAACCTCTATTGGATGAAAACAGGGAAGCGTCCAATACCGAAGAACCCTCTCTGGCTGACCCTATCTCCACAGTCGCTGAAGCTGAGGCTCCAGGTTCGAGAGGTGAGGAGCAAGAAGTGATCCATCCCTCAGGTGGAAACCGGGAAGCGCCTGACATGGAGCTACCTTCGAGCTCTGAACCCTGTGTCCCTGTGGATCCTCAGACAATAAATCGAGAGGTGGACTCGCATCTGCAAGTCATGGGTGGAAATCTGGAAGCACCCAAGTCCCCTCCGACAAAAGGTACATCTCGATCATCATCTCCTACTTCTGACTATGATCAACAGGCCGAAGAAATCTTCATTGGCGAAATGCGTCAATTCATGGCTGATCAATCTCAGAAGATGGCTCAGCTCGAAAGAATACTCGCTGTGGTCCGCAATGCTGCAATGCCTGCTGCTGGCACAAGTGAATCCCAAGGCCGTCATGCTGAACTTCTCGAACAGGCAATATGGGCCGAGGATGCAGCACGGAAAGCCACTGATGAAGCCGCTGTAGCTCGAGCAGAGGCTGCAAGTGCGAGGGCTGAATTAGCCGAGATGCGAGCAGAGCTTTGAGCCTTCCAATGTTCCAGTGAACTTCGACAGGATGTGATGAAGGCCATACTCGATGACCTGTCGAACCAAGTGCCTGCCCAACTTCAAGCAATCTTCGAAGGTATGTCCATCCTCCTCTCCCGTGCTGATGATGCCAACAAGGGGGAAAAGAAAGAGAAAAAGAAGGGGGAAACAACGGGCAAGAAAAGGGCAGCAAGTGAACCAGCTGGACCACCTCCAAAAATACCAAGAATCATGAGCAAAGCAGTGGAGGATGCTAAACAGGCAGAAAACCTAAGGGTCCAGGGCAAGAAAAGGGCAGCAAGTGAACCAGCTGGACCACCTCCAAAAATACCAAGAATCATGAGCAAAGCAGTGGAGGATGCTAAACAGGCAGAAAACCTAAGGGTCCAGCGTACACTGGAAATGGAGAGAAGGAGAGAAGAGGACAGAGAAAGAAGAAGAAAAAGACAAGAACGACAGTCAGAAGAAGAAAGGAAGATAGATCTTCTCATGACAAACTTTAAGTTTGGGAACAGAGAAGACACTGAACAAATTCTGACTCTGGAGATATTCAAGCTTCTGAAAATCACTGGGATATCTACACACAGCAATATGTCTCCAGAAGAATGCATTGCCTGGTGGAAAGATGGAGTAATTGATGGTGAGTTCGTGGGGGAAGCCTACAGGAACTACAGGCATCTAGATGTCACAGATGAATACTGTAACCCCTCGTCATTTCCGGATCAGATTAAGGTTCGAGAAATATGTTTTAAGCTAAGACATACCTGAGATGAGTGACCGATGCGTCAAAAGGATTTTTATAAGGAAATATAGTTGTTATCAAGCTGTGATCGTTCGTGCCGGTCACGAACCGTAAAAAAAAAAAAATAAATTAAATTTAGGAACTAGTATTTGGACTCGTTTGTCCTAGAAAAGGGATTTCTAGACACCATACCATTATTTTTGAATTTCCTATTGAATTAAATTAGCCCATAGCAGCAAAAATTTATTTTTGATCGTACATGGCGAAGATTCTGCGGTGTACCGAACCTAGCCCAAATTGGAGCTTTTGACTGGAATAAAATTTTAGTTTCAAGAATATTCTATTTAAATTATTTCCTAAAAATTTTAGTTTCAAGAATATTCTATTTAAATTATTTCCTACCAATTTTAGTTTCAAGAATATTCTATTTAAATTATTTCCTACCAAAATTTCATCTGTTTTAACCCCAAACAGTCCATGTTAAGATATTATTTCATCTGTTTTAACCCCAAACAGTCCATGTTAAGATATTGTTTCCAAGATTTCTAGGATTGTGACACTTGTCACTTTAATCCACCCCTAAATATTATTATATAAGTGGGAAATGAAGTTTTGGTCTTCATTTTCCCCATTTGGCCGAAACAAGGGAGAGGAAAAGGAGGGAATTTTCTTCATCTTCAACCTCAAGTCTTAAGAACTCCATAACCAATCCTTCTTCACATCTTCATCAAAGATTCGGTAAAACTTTAATTTTATTCGGTAGATAGCTTTATTTCCTTTCCTAGTTTAAGAATCTAAGTCTTGATTTCTTGAATCTTGTTGTTATGATGATGAATTGGGAGCTAGGGTTTCAAGAAGGAATTGGGGAAAATCCACCAAAAGCATCTTTAAGACAATATTAACTACTTTGGAGGTAAGGAGTTCCCTTAAGTTGGACTAGATTGCTCAAATTTGAATAATTGATGGTTGATTGTGACTTGGTGAAATTTAGTAAAAATGTTTAGTATAAGTTGCTTGTATATGGTGTATATAAGGTGTATGTATAAATTATACTTATGCCATATAGGCTTACACTTGTGAAAATATTGACAAGAAATTTAACTAGTCTCTGGCAGTAACTTCCGTGAATTTCTGGGAAAAATCGGTAAGGTATTTTGATCCAATTTTTTTTATACATGTAGTTCTATACGTGTAGATGCTACCATAAAAATGTCATAATTTTTGGAGTAGTATAAGTGTGGTTTCAAAATTATTTTCCAAAACTGGTCCAGAGAGAAGAAAAATCCGGACAGCACACTGCCAAGGGCAAAAAGGGAATTTTCTGTGTAAATTCGTGAACCTAGATGACCAAAACTTTTTATGAACATCAAGTACTATGAGTTAGGGTTCTACCATAAAAAATTTCAAGTGAAAAAGAGTTCGGGAACTATTCTTACCGGCTCGATCTTTCAGACTGCGCCAAGCTGAAATTTCTGAAAAGAAATGGTTAAAACAATGTCGTTAAAGAGAAAAGAGAAGGAAAACCTTAGTTTCTGAGCAAGAGGAGGAGGACCTTGACTAACCCACGGGTGGCATATGCTCTGCATGAAGTGCCCTTGGCCAGCGGTTGTTACATATTAAATGTTATGCCGTATGACATCCAATTCATACTTATGCGACGTCTAGTCGCTGGGTACTATATAACTCGTCGGATGCGGTATTCCCACGGGGGTGTGCACACTTAAGGTATAGATACCCCGATTATTGCGGGCAGGTTTCGTTTTAACGGACCCGGTTAGGCCGACTGGGAATCATTTTAACGTACCTGGTGCCAAGGGATCAGCGTTAGATCGGGGGACGACCACTACCCCGATCAATGATCCAAGTGGTCAAAGAGGGAGACAATTAGAGTGCTCCAAAGGCCTCACACTTTCGAAGAAGAAACTAAGTGAATTTTTGTAAGGAGATATGGCTATTCTGTAGCGGAGATGAGATGGAAATTGATGGAAAGCTCCTTGAGAGGAACGGTTGAAAACTAGTTTGAATAACTACAGGTTTGACTGGAGGAAAATATTATTTCCTATTTGTAAGAGAAGTCCAATTTGACTAAGTGATATGATTTATTCTACGTACGTATATGTTTCACTGTGTTGTTATACTTTAATCAAAAATATATGTTTTAGAAAACCTTTATTTAAGTTTGGGCGATCCACGGATCTCCTTGCTTAGCCGTCGCGCTAACTACACTTCACTGTGTTGCTTTCAGATGGAGTTCAGCGTTAGTTCTTGCAGTCCGACGAACTCCCCTAGTTCGTCGGAAGGTGTAGGTCGTGGCATGGACTACGACGTTTTTGTACAGCAGATGAGTGGCGCCGACCCTTATGCGCCTGGCTATGCTCCTACAGCTCCCAATAGCTCACCGGCAGTAAATAGTGTTCTTCCTATTCCTGAGGGTCCTGACGTACATGCCACTTTTGGTTTTTACCCCATCGAGGTGCTGGTAGGAAGTAACCCCTAGAGTTTATAGTTTATTATCCTTACCCTTGGGACCCGAGTCCTCCCGAGAGTTGGGAGGAGTGGTCTATGGTCATAGTCGCTTCCCGGTTCCTAGACCATATCACATGGTACGAAGGGGAATGGCATCTTGTCTGGGGTGAGTTTACGGGTCCGACGTATCTCCAGATCGTGTAAGCAGGATGCACAGAAGGTCTGTAGGGGTTTATTCCTTTTGTGTAAATATATTTTGTAGCCAGGGGAGTGACTGATCTTGGTTAGTGGGGACATGTAGGGCTTTAAACTTATGTTGGCCGTTAGGCAAAATTTCCGGTACTTACTTTGTAAATATTTATATATATATATATATATATATTGTATGTTATTTCAAAATGAGTGACTGTGTGTGTTGAGTAAGTTTCTTTTAGCCTGTGCACCTGAAGCGGGGTCTGTCAAGGGGATGATAGAACTTGTTTTGGGTGTGGCGGTAACACCTTGGGTTGTACGGCAAGCCAGACTCCTCAGGATGTACGGTAAGCCGGCCCGAGGGGTGTTACAAAGTGGTATCAGAGCCTAGGTAGTGTCATAACCTAGGTTGTGCCAAAGCCTTAATTTGAGTCAGCTTAAGTTGTTAAGACTGCCCTAAGTCACTATTTCAGCTAGGGTTAAGTATGAGCTTCTGGAGCAGAGCAGGAAACCAGGCAGCATAAAAGGGGGTACCTCATCTGTACTTTACAGAATCTCTTGATTCTGGTTGATTGAATTATTTGGTATGTAATTGTGATTGCTTGCATGTGTTAATCATTGCTCATGAGTATTGCAAGTAGGGTTGATAGCATAGTGCATGACTAATTGCTATGCTAAGCGAAGCATCTGGTTGAAATAGGGGGAAGTTGCCCTTTAAGACTTGAGTAGTTACTAGGCTAACCGCTTAGCTAGTTAACTTCTTAAGAATTCTTACCCTTTTGACACTAACTTGTGTTTGTCGTCTAGTAAAATGCCTCCTAGGCGAAACGTACCTGCTGGGGATAGCAGCGATGTCTCGGCAATGGACCGTATGGCTATGGCAATGGAACAGATGGCTGAGTTCATGATGGCTCAGCAAGCTCATAATCAAGCCCCAGTGCAACCACGGGTTGATGTTACTAAAGCTATAGCAGCTAGACAACCACCGTTCTATGCAGGGGAGGAAGACCCGGTGATCCTTGAAGAATGGATCAGAACCTTTGACAAACTGCTAAACGCTGTGAATTGTCCCGAGGAGCAGCGGGTGTCTTCTGCAGTATACTACCTGACCAAAGCTGCGGATGATTGGTGGTCAATGGTGGGACCAGATCTTCTGCAAGGCCCAGGGTTTGGCTGGGAAGAGTTCAAAACGGAATTAAGAGGTCAATTCTATACCGAACGAATTAAGGGCATCAAGTGTGAAGAATTCTTGCGGTTGAAACAACAGGGAACAACGGTGCAAGATTATCATGGTAAGTATGTGGAGTTGATGAGATTTGCGCAAGATATCGTACCCGATGAGGCAAGCAAGGCGAGGCGATTTGTAAGGGGGTTAGATTGGGGAGTGAGAAGTGCAATCGCACCATTTATGTGCTCTACTCTCAGGGAAGCATACAACAGAGCATCGGATCATTATCAAGTGTATTTAGATCAGCAAGAAGTCTATGGTCGGAAAAAGAGAAAAGCTGATGATAGGTCAGGAACATCTAAGGGGGAGAGTCAGAAGCCTACCCAATCAGGATCCTACTCAAGGCAGGTAGGAAGGAGGGAAGGAGCAAGTCAAGGGAAACAATTTAATTGTCGAAGGTGTGGACGAAATCATCCTGGGGAAAATTGCCAAGGAATGAGGATCAGGTGCTACAAGTGCGGTCTCTTAGGACACAAAGCCAACGAGTGCCAATCCAGGGTAGATAATTCCCGGACGAACTCACAGAATAACAGTCCAGGGAGAGGATTCAATGGGAGGAACAACCAAAAACCCACCGAGACTGGAAGCAAGGGATCTAACACGCCACAAGTCAATAGGGGCAGACCATTAAATATCTCTGCAGGTCCCAGCAACAAAGGAAAAGCACCAGTGGAAGAAAGCAGCACGGGGAACCAAGGCCGAATTTACGTCGTCAACCACACGCAAGCTCAAACTGGCGACGTTGTAACTGGTATATTTCCGATAAACTCAGTGCCTGGTTTGGTATTGTTTGATACTGGAGCTACTAATTCTTTTATATCCTCTATATTTGCTGATAAATTGAAACTAGAGCCTACCGCTAGATTAGATTTGAATGTGAAAACTGCTTCAGGACTAGTAGTAGCATGTAAAGATGGGTATGAGAATGTTTCGATAGAAATAACCGGAGTTAACTTCCTCGGGAATCTCATTCGATTTGAACTAGAAGGTCTGGATGTAGTATTGGGAATGGACTGGTTGGAGAAATACAGAGCCCGAATAGAGTGTAACGAGAGGAAAGTAGTTTTGCGTGGGCCGAAGGGGAGAAGAATATCCTACCGAGGGATTGCAAAACCACCTGAGTCCAAGTTAATGACAATGCAGAAGTTGAGGAAGTACGCTAAAAAGGGATGTGATGTGTGCCTCTGCTTGGTACACAATGTTGAGAAAGAAGAACCTGAGATCAATCAAATCCCTGTTGTGTGTGAGTTTCCCGATGTGTTTCCCGATGAGCTTACGGAGATGCCGCCCGAGAGAGAGGTGGAATTCAATATCGATCTTGTGCCAGGAACCTCGCCCATCTCAAAAGCACCTTACAGAATGGCACCAAAAGAGATGGAGGAGTTGAAGGCCCAACTGGCAGAGCTGTTGGAAAAAGGATTCATTAGACCAAGCATATCACCTTGGGGCGCACCAGTATTATTTGTAAAGAAGAAAGACGGGAGTCTAAGACTGTGTATCGATTATAGAGAATTGAATCGGGTTACAGTAAAGAACAAGTACCCGTTGCCCAGAATTGATGACCTATTTGATCAATTAAGGGGGGCTGGTGTGTTTTCCAAGATTGATTTGCGATCAGGGTATCATCAGGTGAGAGTGGCGAAGCAGGACATATCCAAAACGGCATTCCGAACAAGATATGGCCATTATGAATTCACAGTCATGCCGTTTGGAGTAACGAATGCGCCGGCAACCTTCATGGACCTGATGAACAGAATTCTCCTTCCATATCTGGACAAGTTTGTCGTTGCCTTCATAGACGACATCTTGGTCTACTCAAAGACACTGAAGGAACACGAGAAACATTTAAGAACGGTGTTACAGATATTGAGGGAGGAGAAACTTTTTGCAAAGTTGTCCAAGTGTGAGTTTTGGAAGAATGAGGTAGCATTTCTTGGGCATGTAATCACCAAGGAAGGAGTCGCAGTGGACCCAACAAAAATCAGAGCTGTAATTGAATGGGAAGCACCCAAGTCGATCACAGAAGTCCGTAGTTTCTTGGGTTTGGCAGGCTATTATCGAAGATTTGTGCAAGACTTCTCAAAAATAGCCAAACCATTAACAAATCTACTCAAGAAAACAACCAAGTATAACTGGAGTGATGAATGCGAGCATGCATTCCAGGAACTTAAGAAGAGGTTAACAACTGCTCCAGTGTTAACCTTACCTATTGGAACCGAAGGTTACGAACTATACACGGATGCATCTCACAAGGGATTGGGATGTGTTTTGATGCAAAATGGAAGAGTGATAGCTTATGCATCTCGTCAATTGAAAACACACGAGGTTAACTACCCAACTCATGATCTGGAATTAGCAGCTGTGGTGTTCGCTCTTAAAATTTGGCGACACTATCTCTATGGAGTCACTTGCAAAATTTTTACAGATCATAAGAGTTTAAAGTACATCTTTACCCAGAGAGATCTAAATTTGAGACAGAGAAGATGGCTAGAGTTGATTAAGGATTATGATTTGGAGATCCAGTATCAAGAAGGTAAGGCAAACAAGGTAGCGGATGCACTGAGCCGGAAATCAAATCATGCCCTTTGGGTATTGCCTGACCAGTTATGTAAGGATTTCCAGAGACTTAATCTGGAAATAAAAATGAGCATACAAGTGGAACAAGAAATGAAATTATGTGCTCTGACGGCCACTCCAACTCTATTCGAAGAAGTCAAACAAGCACAAGGAGAGGACAACTGGTTAAACCAAATCAAGGGAAAAATGATTGATGGAAAACATGGCCCATTTGAGTTATACGCAGATGGTAGTGTGAGATTCCAAGGTAGGTGGGTTATACCTACCGGTTGTAAGAAAATAATGGAACAATTAATGAAAGAAGGCCATTATACACCCTATTCAGTTCATCCTGGAGGGGACAAACTGTACAAAGACCTGAAACAGAACTTCTGGTGGTCAGGTATGAAGAAGGATGTTGCGGAATTCGTTGCTAAATGTCTAAACTGTCAAAAAGTTAAAGCAGAAAGGAGTAAGCCAAAAGGCCTACTACAACCTCTAGAGATACCTCAATGGAAGTGGGATTCTGTCTCTATGGACTTTGTGGGAGGACTGCCACTAACAAGGTCAGGAAAAGATAAAATATGGGTAATCGTTGACAGACTTACCAAGACAGCAAGGTTTATTGCCATGAAAGACACCTGGACTATGACTCAGTTGGCAAAAGCGTATGTGAGCCAAGTTGTTAAGTATCATGGAGTACCCAAGGACATTGTTTCGGACAGGGATTCCCGATTCTTGTCTCAGTTCTGGCAAGCTTTACAAGCAGCTCTGGGTACAGCATTGAAATTCAGTACTGCCTTTCATCCTATGACTGATGGGCAAACCGAGAGGACCATACAAACTTTGGAGGATATGTTAAGGGCTTGTGCACTAGATTTCCAAGGATCGTGGGATGAACATTTGGATTTAATTGAGTTTTCTTACAATAATAGTTACCATGCCAGTATCCAAATGTCACCGTATGAAGCCTTGTATGGACAAAAGTGCAGGAGTCCACTCTGTTGGGAAGATTTGGTTAGTCCTGTGATACTAGGACCTGAATATCTGCAAGAAATGACAGGAAGGATCAAATTGATTCGGGAAAGAATGAAGGCCGCACAGGACCGGCAGAAGTCGTATGCTGATTTAAAGAGACAATCAGTTGAATTCCAAGAGGGTGATAGGGTAAGACAATCATTTTTATATTAGGATGACTGTTAGAAATGAGAAAACCACAACTGAGAGTTTCACTATTGGCAGGTATTACTAAAGATATCTCCTACAAAAGGAGTAATGAGATTTGGGAAGAAGGGGAAACTGAGTCCAAGGTACATTGGACCGTATGAAGTACTAGAAAGAATTGGGGAAGTAGCTTACCGATTAGCACTACCTGCTGTGCTAGATCGAGTTCATAACGTGTTCCACGTGTCCCAATTGAGAAAATATGTACGCGATGATTCACATGTGCTTCAACCCGAGGTGAGTAAAACTCTTGGATTGAACTATAAAGATTATTAAGGTTATGTTATAACAGGCATACGATAATTCCTATAGGAGATGACTCTGGATGTGAACTTATCTTATGAGGAAAGACCGGTGAAAATCTTGGATGTTAAGACCCGAGATACCCGAAAAAGGTCCATAAAAATGGTCAAAGTATTGTGGTCCAACCATTTGGTGGAAGAAGCCACCTGGGAGTTGGAAGATGTCATGAGGGAACGGTATCCCGAATTGTTTGACTAAGGTATGTAGGATCAACCTACTTGTGGTATGCCTAAGTTAATTATGTGCTAATTTGCTACATCTATTCTATTGTGAGTAGCTTACCCTGAAACCTTAGATGTTAAGACCGAAGTTTCGGGGACGAAACCTTTTTAAGGAGGGTAGACTGTAACCCCTCGTCATTTCCGGATCAGATTAAGGTTCGAGAAATATGTTTTAAGCTAAGACATACCTGAGATGAGTGACCGATGCGTCAAAAGGATTTTTATAAGGAAATATAGTTGTTATCAAGCTGTGATCGTTCGTGCCGGTCACGAACCGTAAAAAAAAAAAATTAAAATTTAGGAACTAGTATTTGGACTCGTTTGTCCTAGAAAAGGGATTTCTAGACACCATACCATTATTTTTGAATTTCCTATTGAATTAAATTAGCCCATAGCAGCAAAAATTTATTTTTGATCGTACATCGCGAAGATTCTGCGGTGTACCGAACCTAGCCCAAATTGGAGCTTTTGACTGGAATAAAATTTTAGTTTCAAGAATATTCTATTTAAATTATTTCCTACCGAAATTTCATCTGTTTTAACCCCAAACAGTCCATGTTAAGATATTTTTTCCCAAAGATTTCTAGGATGGTGACACTTGTCACTTTAATCCACCCTTAAATATTATTATATAAGTGGGAAATGAATTTTTGGTCTTCATTTTCCCATTTGGCCGAAAAAAAAAAGAGGGGAAAGGGGAGTGAATTTCTTCCATCTTCAACCTCAAGCTTCAAGGACTCCATAGCCAATCTTTCTTCACAACTTCATCAAAGATTCGGTAAAACTTTAATTTTATTCGGTAGATAGCTTTATTTCCTTTCCTAGATTAAGAATCTAAGTCTTGATTTCTTGAATCTTGTTGTTATGATGATGAATTGGGAGCTAGGGTTTCAAGAAGGAATTGGGGAAAATCCACCAAAAGCATCTTTAAGACAATATTAACTACTTTGGAGGTAAGGAGTTCCCTTAAGTTGGACTAGATTGCTCAAATTTGAATAATTGATGGTTGATTGTGACTTGGTGAAATTTAGTAAAAATGTTTAGTATAAGTTGCTTGTATATGGTGTATATAAGGTGTATGTATAAATTATACTTATGCCATATAGGCTTATACTTGTGAAAATATTGAAATAAAATCAAGCTAGTTTCTGGCAGTGACTTCCGTGAATTTTTGGGAAAAATCGGTAAGGTATTTTGATCCAATTTTTTTTATACATGTAGTTCTATACGTGTAGATGCTACCATAAAAATTTCATAATTTTTGGAGTAGTATAAGTGTGGTTTCAAAATTATTTTCCAAAACTGGTCCAGAGAGAAGAAAAATCCGGACAGCACACTGCCAAGGGCAAAAAGGGAATTTTCTGTGTAAATTCGTGAACCTAGATGACCAAAACTTTTTATGAACATCAAGTACTATGAGTTAGGGTTCTACCAAAAAAATTTCAAGTGAAAAAGAGTTCGGGAACTATTCTTACCGGCTCGATCTTTCAGACTGCGCCAAGCTGAAATTTCTGAAAAGAAATGGTTAAAACCAATGTCGTTAAAGAGAAAAGAGAAGGAAAACCTTAGTTTCTGAGCAAGAGGAGGAGGACCTTGACTAACCCACGGGTGGCATATGCTCTGCATGAAGTGCCCTTGCCCAGCGGTTGTTACATATTAAATGTTGTGCCGTATGACATCCAATTCATACTTATGCGACGTCTAGTCGCTGGGTACTATATAACTCGTCGGATGCGGTATTCCCACGGGGGTGTGCACACTTAAGGTATAGATACCCCGATTATTGCGGGCAGGTTTCGTTTTAACGGACCCGGTTAGGCCGACTGGGAATCATTTTAACGTACCTGGTGCCAAGGGATCAGCGTTAGATCGGGGGACGACCACTACCCCGATCAATGATCCAAGTGGTCAAAGAGGGAGACAATTAGAGTGCTCCAAAGGCCTCACACTTTCGAAGAAGAAACTAAGTGAATTTTTGTAAGGAGATATGGCTATTCTGTAGCGGAGATGAGATGGAAATTGATGGAAAGCTCCTTGAGAGGAACGGTTGAAAACTAGTTTGAATAACTACAGGTTTGACTGGAGGAAAATATTATTTCCTATTTGTAAGAGAAGTCCAATTTGACTAAGTGATATGATTTCTTCTACGTACGTATATGTTTCACTGTGTTGTTATACTTTAATCAAAAATATATGTTTTAGAAAACCTTTATTTAAGTTTGGGCGATCCACGGATCTCCTTGCTTAGCCGTCGCGCTAACTACACTTCAATGTGTTGCTTTCAGATGGAGTTCAGCGTTAGTTCTTGCAGTCTGACGAACTCCCCTAGTTCGTCGGAAGGTGTAGGTCGTGGCATGGACTACGACGTTTTTGTACAGCAGATGAGTGGCGCCGACCCTTATGCGCCTGGCTATGCTCCTACAGCTCCCAATAGCTCACCGGCAGTAAATAGTGTTCTTCCTATTCCTGACGTACATGCCACTTTTGGTTTTTACCCCATCGAGGTGCTGGTAGGAAGTAACCCCTAGAGTTTATAGTTTATTATCCTTACCCTTGGGACCCGAGTCCTCCCGAGAGTTGGGAGGAGTGGTCTATGGTCATAGTCGCTTCCCGGTTCCTAGACCATATCACATGGTACGAAGGGGAATGGCATCTTGTCTGGGGTGAGTTTACGGGTCCGACGTATCTCCAGATCGTGTAAGCAGGATGCACAGAAGGTCTGTAGGGGTTTATTCCTTTTGTGTAAATATATTTTGTAGCCAGGGGAGTGACTGATCTTGGTTAGTGGGGACATGTATGGCTTTAAACTTATGTTGGCCGTTAGGCAAAAATTTCCGGTACTTACTTTGTAAATATTTATATATATATATATATCTTGTATGTTATTTCAAAGTGAGTGACTGTGTGTGTTGAGTAAGTTTCTTTTAGCCTGTGCACCTGAAGCGGGGTCTGTCAAAGGGATGATAGAACTTGTTTTGGGTGTGGCGGTAACACCTTGGGTTGTACGGCAAGCCAGACTCCTCAGGATGTACGGTAAGCCGGCCCGAGGGGTGTTACAAATACTTAAGCCTGGTAAATCCGAAAGACCCCATCAAGACACGAGAAGCCATTAACAAGAAAAGGAAAGCCAACAAGAAGTAAGCTCTCATGGTCCAAACTCCATCTCATATCAATGTATTGATATCTATGTTGTTCTTGGTCTTATTTCTTTCAATCCTGTCTACTAAACTCTACTTTGTAAACATTCCCTTCATATAATCATATATATCTTTTGCTGGGGGTGTTGCGTGAGTTATATTATTCATAGTTTAGTAGAGTATGTTGTCAAACTTACCATATGCGCTGAAAAATAAAATCCTTGTTAATTCTTTCTATCAAATCAGCCATATAGAGTAAGTATAAGTGTTGGCATCATCAAAAAGGGGGAAATTGTTAGGAACATCATGTAATAGGTTTTGATGATACCAACTGTTAAGTAGAAATCCCCGAGTCTCGACGCATAGGCAAAACGCTGTAAGTTCGACAAGTAAACCAAGAGCGAAAATACAACCGAGTAACTTTGAGCTCAACTCGGAAAATATTTAAGCTTGAGGTAAATTTGATTGAACATCTTAGAAGTCTCGTGTATTGTAATCATATAGACAGATCAGAAGAAGGCATGGGACAACACTGGAGGAATAAGGGTCTGCGAGACATCAACTAAGTCTCGAGACATAAGCAGAGTTCGAGAGGTAGGACCTCTCGATACAGTTATCCAGTTCGAGACATAAACAGAGTTCGAGAGATAGACCTCTCGATATTTGAGTTCGAGACATCAAGCGATCAAGATATCAACCTTGGTCTCGATACACTAACAATTCTCCAACAAAGCTGAATGACGGTCATACTTAAAGTTTGGAGAAGAAGAATATCATGGAGATGGAATAATGAAGAGGTGCCGAACGTGAAGATTTCAAAATGGGCGGAAATGGATGACACGTCAGATTTCCACCACAAACGGTCAAAAGGTGCACCAATGCTGAAGTGGTCTGATTCCCTACAAACAAGGAATAATGGGAATATAAAAAGAGTAACTTTTACCAAAAGACGAAAGTGGAGCATGGACTCAAGAAAAGTGAACTATGGAATATTCACTACAAGACAAAGAGGTTCAAGTTACAAGATCACCACTCCATGAAATATGCTGAAAATATGCAAGACCCATGATCAGCATGGGAGACAAATTTCAAACGGAATAATTTTCCCTCCAACGGAATTATTCCTCTACTCTCATATATAAGGACGTAAAGACACATGAAGAGGTTTCGAAATTCTTAAGAAGTGTCTGTCTAAAACGTTCAAGTGCAAGTGTCAACTTGGAATATCATCCTGATATTCAAAACAGCGAGAAAACACATCTTAGTGTTTCAAGAGAGTTACAAAGCTTAAACTGTTATACATCCAGAAGGTGACCGAAGCTGCTCTACATCGAAGTTGATTCAACGATAGCTTGTGGTCAGATTGGAGCCTGTTACATTCAACTGTGACAACCAAAAACACCTTGCTTTGGATTAAGCAAGAGAGGTGGAGTAACCTGGCAGCTGTCCGAGTGAAAGAAACCTGAGGCTTGACGCGGGCTTGGTGATCAAAGGTCAAGTGCTCGAGAGGTGGAGTAGCTGGAAGCGGGGAGAAAGACCTTGGAGAGGCGAGTAACCTGGGAGCTGTCTTGTGAAGATCCTGAGGCTTGACGCGGGCTTGGTGATCAAAGGTCAAGTGCTCGAGAGGTGGAGTAACAAGAAGCGGGGCGAAAAACCTGAGGCTTGAGGCGGGCTTCGTGATCAAAGCTCAAGCGCTCGATATTGTACTAAAAAGGGAAGTTTTTAGTGCAATCCTTCCAGGGAGTTTCTGGAAGAAGAGTGGACGTAGGCGGGTTGGCCGAACCACTTAAAAATCTCTCTTGCATTTACTTACTGTTTTTATCTCTCGCTAACCTCTCGATTGCACTGCATATAAACGCACTTCTCGAACTAACTCAAACTCGTGCTAACTAAAAGGGGATAACATTTCCGCTGCGCATAAAACTTTGTCTTCACCTCGTGAGGTATTGAACCTAAACATCCTAAGTTCAATACACACGAGAGGTTGAAAAGATTTGCAAAATCTTATACAAGTCTAGTCACCCCCCCCTCTAGACTTGTACCCCATCCCCTTGGGACCAACATGATCACCTTCAGACAATAAGGACTTAAAAATATGTTGCAGATTATGTTAGGGAATGCTAGTGTTCTATCAAATGCAAACATATCATTGGATGGAGCTTTATGTTTCTCACTTTCTATATATCCGGCCTTTCACAGTGGTACATTTAACATCCCATTTTATTTAGAGATTTGACATTACAGAGTTGCAGTCTTGGCTGATAGAAAAATATAGCGGATTAGGATAAAGGTAATGTGTACTTTTTGTAGCATCTATTGAAGTAGAAATCCATGACCTTTTCTTTTGTAAGGTATAAAAAGCATGTACAATCTTGCTCGGAAGTGCAGGTAGATAAAGCCAATTTCCAGTTCCCCCAAGTTGATGAACCTTGTACTTGGGATTTTTGGAGAAAATGCAGATATATTAAAATTTTGTTAGCAATCATGTTAGTTTATTTATTCTTTTTTTCCCGCATAATCATGTTAATTTGTGTGTAAATATGTTGCATTCCTTCGTGAAGTTTTTATGTTTCTTGTTTTAGCTGTATTAAGTAATTATGTGGTCATTATGTCTTCATGTTGTTTTTGCTGAATGTTCAAGATCGTTTGGTCCTCGGAAGTGACATGATAAGGGTTTGAGCGCACCATTGTTCTTGCAAGACTTGAGGCAAAATTAGTTCAAATGTAAAAGACTTGAGGCAAAATAGCCAGTAGATACATTATTATGGCTATTTGTTATAATTAGTTTCTTTGTCTTTACTTTTTACAAAGTTGTATGAAACATCTCATTTTGGTAGTGATAATGAAATCTTTTAATATATTCATTGACTTTACTTTAAATATTGTATTGATAAAAATTAATATTGATTAGTGAGAAAAAAATGTATTACAAAAATTAATATTTAATGAGAAATTAATAATATATACAAAATTAGAAAATAATATTTGACATTAAATTATAATTTTTAGTGACGGGATTTTCATCATTATAAGAATGTAATGAGAGGAAATTATGCTAATGAATAGTTGCATTAGTGACGGGATTTTTGGTGGTATCATATCCCGTCGCTATTTACTTTTATCCTCGGAAGAAATAGCGACGGGTGGTGACGGTAAATTTCCCGTCATTAAAAGTCTTTTATGATGGTTTTTGGTTTTTTAGTGACGGTTTTACCTCTCACTGTTGAACAATTTTCTTGTAGTGTACGTATGCGTCTCCTCATCTTCCTCATCAGAGATACCTGCAACTCCCCTATCAGGTGCATTATCACCTCCCCATTTGATGTATATGGACTTGAACTCCCGAACCATGAAAGCTACCATGGAACTTGTGACACCCCAACCTTTCACAAGCCGAGATAGCTAAACTTTAACACAAAAGCTGCCTATCTCAACTCTCGATACATGGGGATCAAGAAATCAAACAATCGAGACATCAATCTTGGTCTCGATAAACTGACACTTCTCCCAAAAGGCTGAATGACGGTCAGGAAAGCATGGATAAAGTTTGGAGAAGAAAAATATCATGGAGATAAAATATTAAGGAGGTGCCAGAAGTGGATGCCACATCAGAATTCCACAACAAACGGATAGAAGGTGCACTAATCCAAAGTCGGTCTTATTCCCTAAAACGAGGATCAATGGGAATTTAAAAAGAGTAACTTTTACCAAAAGTAGCAAGTGGAGCATGGACTCAAGAAAGTGGATTATGGAATATCCACTACCAAACAAAAGGTTCAAGTTACAAGACCACCACTCCATGAAAAATGTTGAAAAGATGCAAGTCCCATACACAACATGGGAGACAGATTTCAAATGGAATAATTTTCCCTCCAACGGAATTATTCCTCAACTCTCATATAAAAAAGGACGTGAAGACACAAAAAGAAGAATGAAGTTAGTGGGTTTAATTCGAAAATCTTAAGAGGTGTCTGATTCAAACGTTCAACTGCAAGTGCTCAATCCGGAATATCATCCTGATATTCAAAAAAAAAACCAGCGAGAAAAACACATCTTAGTGTTTGAGAGAGTTACAAAGCTTAAACTGCCATACATCTAAAAGGTGACCGAAGCTGCTCTACATCGAAGTTGATNACCGAAGCTGCTCTACATCGAAGTTGATTCAACGATAGCTTTTGGTCATATTGGAGTTTGTTACATTCAACTGTGACAACCAAAGGTCCTTGCTTTGGATTAAGCAAGAAGAGGCGGAGTAACCTGGCAGCTGTCTAGTGAAGATCTTAAGGCTTGAGGCGGGCTTGGTGATCAAAGCTCAAGTGCTCGAGAGGTGGAGTAACTGGAAGCGGGGAGAAAAACCTGAGGAGAGGCGGAGTAACCTGGGAGCTGTCTTGTGAAGATCCTGAGGCTTGAGGAGGGCTTGGTGAACAAAGCTCAAGTGCTCGATAGGTGGAGTAACAAGAAGCGGGGCGAAAAACCTGAGGCTTGAGGCGGGCTTCGTGATCAAAGCTCAAGCGCTCGATATTGTACTAAAAAGGGAAGTTTTTAGTGCAATCCTTCCAGGGAGTTTCTGGAAGAAGAGTGGACGTAGGCGGGTTGGCCGAACCACTTAAAAATCTCTCTTGCATTTACTTTCTGCTTTTATCTCTCGCTATCTAACTCTCGAACTGCACCACATATAACCGCACCTCTCGAACTAACTCAAACTCATGCTAACTAAAAGGGGATAACTTTTCCGCTGCGCATAAAACTTTGTCTTCATCTTGTGAGGTATCGGACCTATACATCCTAAGTCCAATACACACGAGAGGTCGAAAAAGATTTGCAAAATCTTATAAAGTCTATTCACCCCCCCTTGGGACCAACAATTGGTATCAGAGCAAGTTCTCTGATCGATATAAACCTTTGTTTATATTGCCTAGAGACCCTTCTTTGAAAAATATTTTGAAAATATTTTCAAAGCACGAAATAATTTTTTTTAAAATGGACAGCATGTTGTCGAGACATCTCCTTTTTGATCTTAGCAGGTTCGATGACTGGAAAACACGCATGCTTGCGTATCTATCAGCCCTCCATGATGAGATGGCCGAAGTGATAACATCTGGACCAGTCAAGATTNGAAGGTCTTACGAGGCCTTACCAAGGAGTGGGAAATGAAGGTGATCACAATGCGTGATCACAGGGATTTGAAGAACACCACAACCGACCAACTGTTCAGAGATCTCAAAGCCTTCGAATTTGAGATGTTTCCGAGAGATGAGGATGTGGTGGACAGACGGAATGTGGCACTGTTGCTGATCAACCATCCACCTCTTCAAGGTCAGATTCTAATCCCACTAATATTTTATCTGACGAACAGTTTGCTCTTTTTATAAGAAAATTCAGGAAATACCTGAAGAAGAATCCAGAAAGCAACGTCAGCTCACCTTCCTCCTCAAGAAGGAAAACCGAGAGATACTCAGCTAGGAGGTCGGAAGAGGAAAATCAAGGTCTTTGCTACAACTGCAGAAGACCAGGACATTTCAAGGCCGAATGCCCTTATCCTGTGGTAAGCAAATATCAAGGCCAAGAAGGCAGGGATTCCAGAAGAAAGGAGGAATCCAAAGAGAAGCCAGCACAAGGTGGCTTCAAGGGAGATTCAAAGAATCATTTGCGCAGAAAGGCGCTTGTTGCTGAAGAACTCGAGAGAGCAATCGAGGAATCCGAGACATCGAGCTCCAGTGAAGGCAGCAGCAGCTCAGAAGATGAGAGGGGACTCATCTGCTTATACACCGAGGAAGAAGAGGATCAATGTCTAATGGCCATTGACAATGAGGTAACCTCTACTTCCACATCTCGCTACTCTACCTCTACCTCTCGTTGTTCTTCGTTCGGAAGCGATGAAGATCCCTTTGAGATGCTTGAAACACTTAAAAGGATCTCGCTATCGCTAACAGCACTCATGCCAAAATCCGGGAAGAAAACAGCAAGCTAACTGCTGAAAGAGATATGTTTAAGAATGTCTCGAAAGAGAATTCGGAGCTAACTCTCAAAGTAAGTGAGTTAGAAGCTAAAGTAATCCTACTGGCTGAAGAGTGCAAAGCTCGAGAGACCAGAGAGCTTAATCTTAGAAAGGTCATAGCATCATACACTAATTCCTCCAAAGCTATGGAGAAAATGGTAAATGATCACAGACCTACTAGTGATAGAACCGGTCTAGGGTTCCGTCAAGACTGTCTATCGAGAGATAAATAGACCAATGGTTTGGGAACTTCAAATAATGGAGGATCTCAACCCAAACCAAACAACGGTCATAAAAGATCAACAGAAAAGACCAGAGTAGCTATTCATAAACCGTCCCTATACACCAGCAATGGAAAGTATAGGAAAGCTACGAAGAATGACCGGGTAAACAATATCGAGATATCACCTTGCTATCTCTCGCAAGGCCATTCCAAGTACAAAAGAAGCTACATTCCATATAATGCGCCTCAAGGCAAATATGGAAGGTCTGAGATCCATAGAGTTAGGAACTCACGGATAGAGAAAAGCAGACTCTATCCATCTAATGAGGACTGGTCATGATTTCTGGAAGAAATCTAACTTCCAGCAATTTCACATGACCAAACAGGCAATGAAGGGCATGGTGCGTAAGTCCGAGGTCAGGCCTCAACCAAAACTGATCTATGCACCTAAGAGGCCCAGAGTCTTTGCTAGCATTCCTTATGATTATCAAACGTATAATGGCTACATTGCATCTAGGCCTGGAGTAATGGGTCCAAGGTATAAATGGATGCCTAAACTTACTAACCAACCAGGACCCAAAGTTTGGGTACCTAAATCTACTTGATCTGCTTGCAGGACACTAGGGACGTGTGGTTCATTGATAGTGGATGTTCGAGACATATGACTGGAAACCTCACGCTGCTTGAGAACATCCACCCTATCGAAGGTCCCTTGGTAACATTTGGCGACAACGAGAAGAAAGGACGCAAAAAGGCTGTTGGTGAAATTCATAAGAATGAACTGGTGATCAAGGGGGTATCCTACGTTGAGGGGCTCAAGTTCAACCTCCTTAGCACAAGCCAGTTCTGTGACAAGGGCTACAGAGTGATCTTCACCAAAAGCAAATGCCGGATTATCAATGAGGAGTCTCTTGAAGTCGTACTGGAAGCAGCAAGGAAAGGAAACATGTACATAGTGGATTGGAGATCTGCCAAACCATCCCTATGTATGCTGGCAAGGAGCAAGGAAGACTTATGCTGGGATTGGCACAGTAAGCTTAGCCATCTGAACTTCAAAACTATCAACAAGCTTACTAAGAGGAACCTTGTGGAAGGACTGCCCAAAGTGACGTTTAGAAAGGATAAGATTTGTGAGGCATGTCAACGCTGCAAACAGATCAAATCCTCTTTCAAAAGCAAAGTCGAGACATCATCCACTAGACCATTAAGTCTTCTTCACATGTACTTATTTGGACCAGTGGATCCACCCAGCATGAGAGGAAGAAAGTACACTCTTGTGGTAGTAGATGACTACACAAGATTCACCTGGACCGTGTTCTTAACCAAGAAAAGCGAGACAAAAGTTACCTTACCAAACCTTCTGAAGCAGGTTCAAGTTGAAAATGATGTCTCGATACTAAAGATTCGGTCAGATCAAGGTGGAGAGTTCGTCAATCAAGTAATCGAGAGCTACTGCAACGAGAACGGGATTCATCATCAGTTGTCAGCCGCTCGAACACCTCAACAGAATGGGGTTGCTGAAAGGAGGAACAGAACTCTCAAGGAAGCAGCAAGGACCATGCTCTCACAAGCCAATATACCTCAAGGATTTTGGGCAGAAGCAGTCAACACAACGTGCTATACCCAAAATCGGTCCTTGATCGTGAAAGGAGTTGGAAAGACTCCATATGAGTTGTGGAATGGAAGGAAACCGAATGTAAGCTACTTCCACACATTCGGGTGCAAATGTTATATCCACAACAATGGGAAGACTCAGCTAAGAATTTTTGATGAAAAGGCAGATGATGGAGTATTTCTGGGATACTCATCGGCAAGTAAAGCATTCAGAGTCTTCAACAAGCGGAGATTGGTGGTTGAAGAATCCATACATGTCTTTTTTGATGATAGAGCATCAACAGATCAACCATCAAAGTCAATGGAAGCAGCTGAGGAAGCTCAGTCGGAGTCAATCGAGATATTAGACTTACCTCTCGATGGGAAGAAACCGATAGTTCGAGCCGTAGCGGAACTCCAGTCAGAATCAGATGATGAAGAGCCCACCAAGAAGAAGGCTCCTGACTCAGTTGATCCGATCCAGATCATAGATGCTTAACCCACATCTCAAACTACAACGGAAGCATCAACTGAGGGGCCACAACCCGACCTAAGATGGCTGAGAAGTCACCCTGCTGATCAAGTGATTGGAGATGTACGTGACAGAGTTCGGACCAGATCAGCACACAGAGAAAGCATGTTTGCTTGCTTTCTATCTCAAATAGAGCCTAAGGTGATCGATGAGGCTCTATGTGATCCAGATTGGGTGCAAGCCATGCAAGAGGAGCTTCATCAGTTTGAACGGAACGATGTTTGGGAACTAGTTTCGAGACCTCATCATCAGAATGTCATTGGTACAAAGTGGGTTTTCAGAAACAAGATGAATGAGGATGGAGTCACTGTTAGGAACAAGGCCAGACTTGTTGCCAAAGGCTATTGTCAGGAGGAAGGAATAGATTTTGATGAAACCTTCGCTCCGGTGGCACGTCTCGAAGCCATACGCATCTTTCTCGCATATGCCGCCTTCAAAGACTTCAAAGTGTATCAAATGGATGTCAAGAGCGCTTTTCTGAACGGACTTCTCGAAGAAGAGGTGTACGTTGAACAACCTCCGGGTTTCTTGAAGGACGTGGGAGCTGACAAAGTATACAAGTTGAAGAAGGCACTTTACGGCTTAAAACAAGCTCCGAGAGCTTGGTATGACACTCTATCCTCTTTTCTACTTCAGTGTGGGTTCACCAAAGGCCTAGTGGACAAAAAATTGTTTAGAATTAAGGATGGGGATCACATCTTATTGGTGCAAATCTATGTGGACGATATCATTTTTGGAAGCACCAATCCAAACTTGTGCGAGAAGTTCTCCAGGTTGATGAAAGCGAAGTTCGAGATGAGCATGATGGGAGAACTCAACTACTTCCTTAGATTACAAGTGAGACAGCTTAAGGAAGGTATCTTCATCAATCAGGAGAAATACACCAAGGATCTGCTCAGGAAATACAACATAGAAGGGAAATCCTCAGTCAAAGTACCCATGGGAACCTCTCTACGAATCGATGTCGACAGTGAAGGTCGAGAGGTCGATCAAACTACGTATCGAGGTATCATCGGATCTCTTCTTTACTTAACTGCTAGTAGACCAGATATATCCTTTGCAGTAGGTGTATGTGCTAGATTTCAGGCAAGTCCTAAGGAAAGTCACTTAAATGCATCTAAAAAGATCCTTAGATACCTCAAAGGTACGCAAAGTGTTGGACTTTGGTATTCGAGAGGTGGGTCTTTCGAACTTATGGGTTATTCAGATGCGGACTTTGCCGGTTGTAAAATAGATCGAAAGAGCACATCAGGGACATGTCAGTTTCTAGGTGGAAGACTTGTCTCATGGTTTAGCAAGAAACAGCATTCGATAGCTACAAGCACCGCTGAGGCAGAATACGTAGCAGCTGGAAGTTGCTGTGCTCAAATTTTATGGATGAAGCAACAACTACTGGATTATGGTATTGAATGTAAAGAGGTTAGGATTATGTGTGATAACACCAGTGCTATAGCTATTACTCAAAATCCAGTGTTACATTCAAGGACAAAACACATTGATATCAAGTATCACTTCATCCGAGACCATGTTGAGAAAAAGGATATAACTTTGGAATACGTTGCAACGGAGGAGCAACTAGCAGATATTTTCACAAAAGCGTTATGTGAAAATAGATTCTCTCAACTAAGGTTAGAATTGGGAATGATAGAATTGGGTTGAATGATCTAATCTTATCTTCTTGTATTAAGTGCCATGAACTGTTTCGCATGTGAGGAGCGGTTTCATCAACTTTATAGCAGTCTTGGAGTTACACAGCATTGAATGGTCATTCATACAGCATCTCGTGACTCNAGAATGTCATTGGTACAAAGTGGGTTTTCAGAAACAAGATGAATGAGGATGGAGTCACTGTTAGGAACAAGGCCAGACTTGTTGCCAAAGGCTATTGTCAGGAGGAAGGAATAGATTTTGATGAAACCTTCGCTCCGGTGGCACGTCTCGAAGCCATACGCATCTTTCTCGCATATGCCGCCTTCAAAGACTTCAAAGTGTATCAAATGGATGTCAAGAGCGCTTTTCTGAACGGACTTCTCGAAGAAGAGGTGTACGTTGAACAACCTCCGGGTTTCTTGAAGGACGTGGGAGCTGACAAAGTATACAAGTTGAAGAAGGCACTTTACGGCTTAAAACAAGCTCCGAGAGCTTGGTATGACACTCTATCCTCTTTTCTACTTCAGTGTGGGTTCACCAAAGGCCTAGTGGACAAAAAATTGTTTAGAATTAAGGATGGGGATCACATCTTATTGGTGCAAATCTATGTGGACGATATCATTTTTGGAAGCACCAATCCAAACTTGTGCGAGAAGTTCTCCAGGTTGATGAAAGCGAAGTTCGAGATGAGCATGATGGGAGAACTCAACTACTTCCTTAGATTACAAGTGAGACAGCTTAAGGAAGGTATCTTCATCAATCAGGAGAAATACACCAAGGATCTGCTCAGGAAATACAACATAGAAGGGAAATCCTCAGTCAAAGTACCCATGGGAACCTCTCTACGAATCGATGTCGACAGTGAAGGTCGAGAGGTCGATCAAACTACGTATCGAGGTATCATCGGATCTCTTCTTTACTTAACTGCTAGTAGACCAGATATATCCTTTGCAGTAGGTGTATGTGCTAGATTTCAGGCAAGTCCTAAGGAAAGTCACTTAAATGCATCTAAAAAGATCCTTAGATACCTCAAAGGTACGCAAAGTGTTGGACTTTGGTATTCGAGAGGTGGGTCTTTCGAACTTATGGGTTATTCAGATGCGGACTTTGCCGGTTGTAAAATAGATCGAAAGAGCACATCAGGGACATGTCAGTTTCTAGGTGGAAGACTTGTCTCATGGTTTAGCAAGAAACAGCATTCGATAGCTACAAGCACCGCTGAGGCAGAATACGTAGCAGCTGGAAGTTGCTGTGCTCAAATTTTATGGATGAAGCAACAACTACTGGATTATGGTATTGAATGTAAAGAGGTTAGGATTATGTGTGATAACACCAGTGCTATAGCTATTACTCAAAATCCAGTGTTACATTCAAGGACAAAACACATTGATATCAAGTATCACTTCATCCGAGACCATGTTGAGAAAAAGGATATAACTTTGGAATACGTTGCAACGGAGGAGCAACTAGCAGATATTTTCACAAAAGCGTTATGTGAAAATAGATTCTCTCAACTAAGGTTAGAATTGGGAATGATAGAATTGGGTTGAATGATCTAATCTTATCTTCTTGTATTAAGTGCCATGAACTGTTTCGCATGTGAGGAGCGGTTTCATCAACTTTATAGCAGTCTTGGAGTTACACAGCATTGAATGGTCATTCATACAGCATCTCGTGACTCTACAGTGTTAACTTTTTGGGCTATAAATAGAGGGTTTCCTTCAGCAGTTTATGTCATCGACTTCTTCATGGAGAAGAAGAAAGGAAAAGACAATGTACCGTTCTGGTATAGAGGAAGGAAATCAGCAACCAAGTCCAAAGACTTCCAAGGAGAAAACTATCCAGAATCGACTAAGGGTGAACAGATTGCGGAGCTTCCTGATAATCCAAGCAAGTATCATATTCCCATCCAAGGTGAATGGATCCCCAAATTCGAGGAGATCCACAATGATGGGATACTGGAGTCGGGAGAAGAGTCCCGTATAAGTGGGACTCCTACAGCTGCACACTCTGGAAAAGGCTCTCCCCCAACCAAATGGAGAACCAAGGGAAAGGGAGATGAAGCCTGTAAGGAAGGCAGCAGCGGAGAGAAGAACAAGAAGGAGTAGCCACCTCTAGTTCTATTATGAGGATAAATAGGACTTTAGATGGCTAGTTCATGCTCTAACGTTAGATTCTTATTAGGTTGTCCAAGGCCAAACAAAGTTTCTATGGAATCTAATAGGATATTGATTCATATGTAATGTATCTGAAGTCACTAAATGAACTTAAGGAAATGTTCTAAGTGATACCTTTTGATGAATCAATCTTGTCTCCTTATCGCAATCTGTGTTCGAAAGGTAGTTCGAGAGATACATGTTCAGTTCGCCTGTTTATGTTATGTCTCGAAGAAGGGTAGTTCGAGAGATACGAGCAAGGGTAGTTCGAAAGATAACTTCGAACGATATCAAATTGACTATCTACGTATCTCTAAAAGGAGGAATAAGGAGGGTTAGGGATCAATCACTCAGGGGGAAGATCCTTAACCAGATCAAGACGGAGGAATAAGGAGGTTTAGGGATCAATCACTCAGGGGGAAGATCCTTAAACTCAATTGGAAGACGGTTCACCTTCGAGAGGTGAAACTGATGAGCTCAACGGATACATGTGGAATGGCTAACTTTGGACATTAATGTTAGCCACGTGGTCTTCGGTTACTGACGGTTTTCCGTACTTAAAGGCATTATCTTGATGAGTGGGAGCATGCTTATATAAATATCATCTCTTAATATCCCACTATCCAAAACCATGTTATATCTTACCAAAATACCCTTACCATACCTTACATACATAACCGTTATAAAAGGGTATTTCTGACCTTTCAATTCTTTTAAATTAACCGGGATGCCTTTTTCGGGTCAAGCTCTCAACCCTACCCATATATCCAACCCGAATCCACATGATATAAAAGCCAATTTCTTCTTCCTCACCCGGATTCAAGCTCAAACCGAATACCCAAAACCCCCAAATCCTAAACACTATACACATTCCCTCCAACACCTCAAACAATGGCGTCTGAATCATCATCATCATCCTCATCTTTCGGTGCATACCAGAGGAAGCTGGAACACATACGCTCTCAGACAAAACAAGTCAAGGCGGGGAGTATCCTTGACAGAGATGGTTTCGTTGCTCACTCGACGAACCCAACGATGGCGGAGAAAGTCCTGAAGAAGTTCGAAAAAGTAGGACTTATGAAATACATGACACACGACTACCAAACCATTCATGAACTCGACTTCACTGAATGGTTCGCGAATGCCAAGGTCACGAAGGGCAAAATAGAGAGTCGGTTCAATGAGATCCATATCACGACCTCTGTTGGTGACCTCAGAGCGGCATTCGACTTCGCGACGTCGGAGGAAGCAGTCCAGCACCTCTCGGATTACGACTTGGACAAGCAAGCTTTTTGGGATAAAATCCGACTGAAGACTGCACCGCCCAGAGCATCCTCTGCCCTCCGCAAGTTCCACCTAAAGGAGAGGTTTGCTCTTGCTGCCGACCTTATAATGAAATTTGTGCTCGGCAAGGTGTCAGGAACTGACGAGATTAATCTGGACATCCTCAAAATCCTCCACGCCATCTGGAACAACAACAAAATGGACTGGGCTCATATCATCTTCAACTTTCTCCAACAACAAGTGCAAAGCTCAGTCTCCAACACCAACCTGACGATCTATAAAAAGGTTAGTTTCGGTTTTGTTGTTCAATATCTTTTAAGTTTGAAGGGCTTAGTACTGAGGGAAGGGGCGAGAGGTTCATCGGAATACCTATATGGGTAGGACGAAATCTCAAGCTCCAAAGGCTAAAGGTGTTAAGGTTACACCTTCTCCCTCAAAGCCTAAGGGAAGGGGCAAAAGGAAAGCCCCAGCCAAGGAGAAGGAATCTGATGGTGAGTCTCTGGATACCCTGATCAAGAGGGTTGCCTTGCTAAAGAGGGCTAAGAAAGCCAAAACCATCACTCAAATTCGAGAGGTAACACCTTCAGCAATCCATGTACCATTCGAAGACAGGGCACAAGCCCAGGGGGAACCTCAGGCTACACTGGCCACTGAGGTTGAGAGAGTGCCCCCTACCAGATCCCTGTCAGGAGCTTTCTGTGTTGATCTACATGCTGATGATGGTGCTGAGGGTGCTGATGAGTCTGTAGATGAGCCTCGAGAGGAGGTTCGAGAGATTGAAGGTACTGGGATCAGTGATCCAGTACAGGCAGATGTTGAGGAACCACGAGAGGTGGTAGAAGCTGCATCACCAACGGAAATTCTATCTGCTGCATCTGCTGAATTGAATACTGAAACTACATCTCGGTTGAATCAAAGTGCTGAAAATGTGTCTAGCCTGGATGACTTCTCCAGAGTAATTCGATGGATCAACTGGAGAACAGGTCCATTTGATCAACTGATCTCGAGAGCAACAGATATGGAGGCTGAGCAGATATTTGCACTACACTGGTTAGACCTCACTGCAATCCCAGCCCATGATCTTTTACTTCATGCCCATAAGATGCAAGTGACCAGGAGAAATCTTGGCCGATCTGACAAAGGAAAGGGCATAGCTGTTGATGCACAAGAAGTTGAAGCCGAGCCTGAGGACCTAGAACTTGATGCCCAATTTCAAGAAGATATCAGGCTCGCCACTGCCATATCCTTGGGACAGACTGTAGCACATACGAGAGGTCCAGGAGAGACCTCTGGGGTTGCTCGAGATGATACTGAAACTCCAATTCCAACGGCAGCAATCCCCCTGTCCCAAGTGAATGACTCTGCTCTGGACGATCAGGTAGCTTCTTCGAGAGGTGACTCCGAGACCTCTGAAGCACTTGAGGTGACCCCTAACACTGTTCTTCTTTTGCCACCACCTGAGTCCACACCCTCGAATGACACCGATGAAGCACATACAGTTCGAGAGGGTGACATACCGTTGCTCCAACTCCCAGGCTTTCCCATTGATATGGAACTGCCTTCACCATTCCTACTACCAGATGACACAGCATCAACCTTTGTAGCTAGGATGGTTGAAAGAGAAAGGTGGAGTGCACCAGCTGCTCCTGAAACAATAGTGATTCCTGACTCGCCTGAGCAAGCTGAGGTGCGATCTGATGAGCAACGAGAGCAGAATGTCCCAAGTCCTGCTGGTTCGAGAGGTACTGAGGAAGACGATGCGACCATCGAAGGTGGAAACAGGGAAGCACCTGTCGACACTTCGTCTCCAACCCCACCAGCAGATGACCAAGTTCCCAGCACTGGTTCGAGAGGTGACGCTGAGGGGGAACCTCTATTGGATGGAAACCGGGAAGCGTCCAATACAGAAGATCCCTCCCTGGCTGATCCAACCCCAACAGTTGCTGTAGCTGAGGCTCCAGGTTCGAGAGGTGAAGAGCAAGAAGTGATCCATCCCTCAGGTGGAAACCGGGAAGCGCCTAACATGGAGCTACCTTCGCGCTCTGAACCCAGTGTCCCTGCTGCTCCTCAGGAACTAAATCGAGAGGTGGACTCCCAAATGCAAATCATGGGTGGAAATCTGGAAGCACCCAAGTCCCATCTGATAAAAGGTACTTCTACTTCTCCTTCTACTTCTGCCTATGGTCAACAGGACGAGCAAGCTTTCATTGGCGAGGTGCGTCAATTCATGGCTGATCAATCTCAGAAGATGGCTCAACTTGAACGCGTACTGACCATTGTTCGAAATGCTGCAATACCTGCGGCTGGCACAAGTGAATCTCAAGCCAGTCATGAAGAACTTCTCGAACAGGCAGTATGGGCTGAAGATGCAGCACGGAGAGCTGCAAATGAGGCTGCTATAGCTCGAGCAGAGGCTGAAGGCGCGAGAGCTGAATTAGCTGAGTTACGAGCAGAGCTTAGAGCCTACCAAAACTCTAGTGAACTTTGACAGGACATAATCAAAGCCCTACTTGATGATCTGTCGAACCAAGTACCTGCCCAACTTCAAGCACTCTTCGAAGGTATGTCCACCCTCCTTTCCCGCGCAGATGATGCCACCAAGGGGGAAAATACTCAGGGAAGGACATCAACAACTAGCAAGAAGAAAAGGGCAGCAAGTGAACCAGCTGGACCTCCTCCAAAAGTCCCAAAGACAATAAGCAAGGCAGTGGAGGAAGCCAAGAGGAAGGAGGATCTAAGGGTTCAGCGCACAAAAGAGTTAGAGAAGAGAAGAGAAGAAGACAGGGAAAGAAAAAGGAAAAGGCAAGAACAACAAACATAGAAAGAAAGACAAGATGAACAAAGGTTGATCGCCTTCAAGTTCGGGAATATAGAAGACACCGAGCAAAGTCTCGTTCATCAGATCTTCAATCTGGTGAAGTATGTTGGAATGTCTCTTCACAGCAACATGTCTACAGAAGAATGTATCTACTGGTGGAAGAACGAAGTAATTGAAGGTGAGTTTGTTGGGGAGGCTTTCAGGAACTACCTATTCTTCCATGTCACAGATGACTATCTGAGTTTGGTAGACACAAAAGACCCCATCAAGACACGAGAAGCAATCAACAAGAATATTCTAGCAAACAAGAAGTAAGCTCTCGTAGTCCATAACTCCTTCTTGATCATCTCTGATTGTTCTTGATCTCTTTTGTCTTCTTCTATCTTATCTTTTCTGCTAAAGTCTTGTAAAACATTCCCTTTATGTTAATATATATATATATCTTTTGCTGGGGTGTTGGGTGAGTTCTTACTTCATGCTTTAGCAGATTAGCTCGCTTGTCAAACTTGCCGTATGCGCTGAAAATAAAATCAATGTTCTTTTCTTGCTAATCAGCCATACGAGTAAGTATAAGTGTTGGCATCATCAAAAAGGGGGAAATTGTTAGGAACATAATGTAATAGGTTTTGATGATACCAAAATGTATTTCTAGAATCCCCTAAGTCTCGAAAGATAGAAATTATATGTAAGTTCGACAAGTAAACTAAGAGCGAAGATACAACCGGGTAACTTGAGCTCAACTCGGAAAATATTTAAGCTTAAGGTGAAACTTGTGTGAACATCTTAGAAAGTCTCGTGTTGTAATCTTATAGATAGATCAAAAGAAGGCACGGGACAACACTGGAGGAATAAGGGTCTGCGAGACATCAACTAAGTCTCGAGACATAAGCAGAGTCCGAGAGATAGGATCTCTCGATACAACAACCCAGTTCGAGACATAAGCAGAGTTCGAGAGATAGATCTCTCGATACATGGGGATCAAGACATCAAACAATCGAGACATCAATCTTGGTCTTGATAAACTGACACTTCTCCCAAAAGGCTGAATGACGGTCAGGAAAGCATGGATAAAGTTTGGAGATAAAATATTAAGGAGGTGCCAGAAGTGGATGCCACATCAGAATTCCACAACAAACGGATAGAAGGTGCACTAATCCAAAGTCGGTCTTATTCCCTAAAACGAGGATCAATGGGAATTTAAAAAGAGTAACTTTTACCAAAAGTAGCAAGTGGAGCATGGACTCAAGAAAGTGGATTATGGAATATCCACTACCAAACAAAAGGTTCAAGTTACAAGACCACCACTCCATGAAAAATGTTGAAAAGATGCAAGTCCCATACACAACATGGGAGACAGATTTCAAACGGAATAATTTTCCCTCCAACGGAATTATTCCTCAACTCTCATATAAAAAAGGACGTGAAGACACAAAAAGAAGAATGAAGTTAGTGGGTTTAATTCGAAAATCTTAAGAGGTGTCTGATTCAAACGTTCAAGTGCAAGTGCTCAATCCGGAATATCATCCTGATATTCAAAAAAAAAAAACCAGCGAGAAAAACACATCTTAGTGTTTGAGAGAGTTACAAAGCTTAAACTGCCATACATCTAAAAGGTGACCGAAGCTGCTCTACATCGAAGTTGATTCAACGATAGCTTTTGGTCAGATTGGAGTTTGTTACATTCAACTGTGACAACCAAAGGTCCTTGCTTTGGATTAAGCAAGAAGAGGCGGAGTAACCTGGCAGCTGTCTAGTGAAGATCCTAAGGCTTGAGGCGGGCTTGGTGATCAAAGCTCAAGTGCTCGAGAGGTGGAGTAACTGGAAGCGGGGAGAAAAACCTGAGGAGAGGCGGAGTAACCTGGGAGTTGTCTTGTGAAGATCCTGAGGCTTGAGGAGGGCTTGGTGATCAAAGCTCAAGTGCTCGATAGGTGGAGTAACAAGAAGCGGGGCGAAAAACCTGAGGCTTGAGGCGGGCTTCGTGATCAAAGCTCAAGCGCTCGATATTGTACTAAAAAGGGATGTTTTTAGTGCAATCCTTCCAGGGAGTTTCTGGAAGAAGAGTGGACGTAGGCGGGTTGGCCGAACCACTTAAAAATCTCTCTTGCATTTACTTTCTGCTTTTATCTCTCGCTATCTAACTCTCGAACTGCACCACATATAACCGCACCTCTCGAACTAACTCAAACTCGTGCTAACTAAAAGGGGATAACTTTTCCGCTGCGCATAAAACTTTGTCTTCATCTTGTGAGGTATCGGACCTAAACATCCTAAGTCCAATACACACGAGAGGTCGAAAAAGATTTGCAAAATCTTATACAAGTCTATTCACCCCCCCCTCTAGACTTGTACCCCATCCCCTTGGGACCAACACACATGCCCAAAACATAAAGTCTAAACATCATAAACTAAGTCTAAGCAGCCTCATATCGGTAAGCTCTAACGCGCTCTCGCTTAGACTTATCCATACCTGGAAAACATGTAAGAAACCATTAGCAAAAGACTGCTAAGCAACCACCATTCACACCCGCAAGGATATACATATATATAGTAAGTTTGTAAATAGGTTTACGCACCCATATAGAATATATACACCAACGAACTGTTCAGTATTTAAATCGGATACTCAACAACAACAAGCTGAATAAAGGATAAACCAAGACTTTCCAACAATACCAATATCCAACATAATTGCACAAGACAACAAGTCTATAACGGAATATCAACCGAATCATAAACTCAACAGAATACTCATAAGAAACAAACAAACCGCGATATATCAAGGAATAACCGATAATCAACGATATACGATACAACTCAAGAATCAAATAAGAAACCAAACAGACCTCAACCCAAGGATAAGCACCAACCCTTACCCTCCAACTAAAACACCATTCCTCATACCAATCACCAAACCCCAAAGTAGTTCACAGAGGCAAAAGCCCAACACAGAGGCAAACGGTGCCCAATCACAGAGGCAAATGATGCCCAAACACAGAGGCAAATGATGCCCAACCCATAGAGGCAAATGATGCCCAAACCATAGAGGCAAATAATGCCCAAACACAAAGGCAAATGGTGCCTAAAACACAGAGGCAAAGGATGCCCAAACACAGAGGCAAATAATGCCCAAACGTAGAGGCAAATAATGCCCACAATTAGTTCACCCTCAATAACCCCAAAAGATACTCAAAGATCTACAACTCCATATCCAACCTCAGACTCAACCCAAGAACAATCCACTCACAGTGTTCATCTCAGATTATGAACACAACCAACTCCAGAGAATATAACGAAGAAATCAACCAACCAATTGACTCACAAAATGGACTAAGAGGTAGGAATAAACACTCCAGGATCCAGGTAAAATACTCCACAAAATATCCCAACAACATCCAGAAACAAAGATGAAACTCATAGACAACAAAAACAAGCTAAGCAGCAAAGAATTTCACAGGATTCCAATACACCAAATATTATCATAGATTAAGAGTGTAAAATAAGTTTTAGTGGACATGATGGTTACCTCTTTGGAGCACACTTCAACCAAGAAACCCTCAAAACTCCTTACAAAGCTTCACCTCCACCTTGATCATCTTTTTCCCAAAAAAGATCCCCAAGAGAACAACATAAGAACTTATATAAAGATTATGGAAATAATATGATGCAAGGTATATTCCTAAAGATAAACACTTACCCAAGCCTTATCAATCATAAAAGAGAAAACTTGATCTTGGATCTTGAAGAAGAAAGTGTAGGATTTACTTAGGGTTCTTTAGAAGTGAAAGGAGTAGGATGAAATATATTTGTAGGAAAACGAAAAGAATGGTAGGGTTGCAAGTACAAGACTTTTATATTAGTAGGGAAAGATCATTACATATATCGTGTATGTATCATACTAGGGTAAAGACATTAAATAATGGGCCCTTATAAGAATGAGTCTCACATTATTTATTATACTACTAGTTAGTAGGAAATTAATCCTTCAAGAATAAATACATTGGGACATTATAAAGAAAATGCTCTTACTTATAAGAATTGAAAGGATCCAATTTAAATAAATCCCTTACAAGAATTAAATCAAGAATTGGGATTTTTGAATAAATAATTAATTTCGGAATAAGAATCATATATATATATATATATATATATATATATATATATATATATATATATATATATATATATATATCAATTGGAAAGATTAAGCCCAATTAAATCAAATAAATTACCCGGTGAAAATAATTACCGGTCTCAAGGCTTGAACAAATTTATGGGGTGTTACAGAACTCTCATTTTTCTCTCGCTCCAAATGATTACCAAGGCCCAATCCCTAGCATAGCCTAGTCACTAAAGGCCTACAAATACAGATTGTACCTTTTGCCTCTTTTGGGATTGCAGCCATTTCTTTACTTGAGTGCCCATGTTGACATTCACTTTGTTCTCCATGCTCCACATATAAAACAGATCCTGCCGATAGGCTTTGTTTCGATTTGTCTTTCTTCCTAAGAGGTTCACGGCCAGTGCTAATCTAATAGCCTTCAGATAGTTGGTTGAGATGTACTTAGCCTTCAAGTTGCATGAGTGATAAGGTTGATCATTCGTGCTCTCGCCCCAATAGATTGCAACATCCCTGTCAGTATCCAAATCATATTTAAAATCTTTGAAATAGCGCATGGATACCTTGGCTTGGTCATGAAAACCCAAAGCTACTGCAAGGTCATTAACGGATAGATGATATCGCTGGCCAAAGAGGGAAAACTTTATCGATTGTCGAGCATCATTGACCTCACCCTTGATCTCAAGCGTAGCTATAAACTCATAAGTGATCGGGGAATATGTCGGACCCCTCCATTCAAAGAGTCTTCCCAACTGGGGATGTTGTAGCAATCGATAAACGTCCTCTTCACATCGGAAATTCTCGCGCTGTGTTTGGTTTAATGAATCTTCCTTCGCTTAATCTTTTCCCTCGGTAGACATCCACTAATGCCCGTTCTGTAGGTGACAAATTCCTCAAGTGTCTTGTGCCCAATTTTTCTATAATAGCACTTTGTGGAATGCCTTCCCGTTGTTGACGTCTTGAAGGTTGTACCCTCGTTCTTTGTCGACTAAATCCATCGTCGTCATGTCTACTCTTTTTAGCAAGTTCCTTTGTTCTACCCATCCTACAAAATTTTTAGAATTAACAATAATCCATAAAATAAAATAATTGGTTGGTTGCAAGTATCTTCCAATATCACACCTAATGATTTGTGCTCAAATTTCTTGTCCGAAAATAGGGAATTTCGAAAATAAAGAGGATGGGAATTTTCGAAAATGGGCCATAATTTCCCCTCTAATTGGATCAAAATTCATCATAAAAATGTTAACAATTCAATTCCAATATCATACACATGCTTAATTTCAAGATAGGATAATTCAATTCAAGAGTCAATAATGTCAACATAGATGTCAACAATTTCAAAAAGTCAATTCCATCTTCTTCCCCAAATTCAAGAATTAGGGTTAAAAGATGAAAAAACAATTTCAACAATGTAGCATGTGTAACATCAAATTGATGGTATATAAGTGTTCTAAAACAAGTTTGCACAACAATTCAAACATCAATTTCATGATATTACAAGAAATAAAGCAAACCCATTTGTGCTCCCATGGTGTTCATACTAAAGCTCAAAATTTGAATTCAATCTATCAATTCAATCACAAATAATGGAAGAAATCATTAAAATATAGTTCTATGATGCTACACCAATCATTATAACCATTCAAATCATACTAAACATTGCAAAGTAATGTAGGATAAAATCTCATCACTATACTCTTCAAACTTCATAAATAACCATAAAAATATGTTCAAGAGGATGTTTTTACCTTGTAGTGATGTTTTAACCTTTGTTTTGTAAAAGAATGGTGAAAAATAATCAACCTTTGCTCAAACCTTGCTTTGGAGTGGAGCATTTGCATGGAAGAAGAGAGGAATTTTGTGTTTTGGGGGTGGGGAATGCGTGGTTCGGCCGACTTCAGTTTATTCATGCCATTTGTGGCGTTCACGTGGCCTACACGCATGATTGGACGCGTGGATGGCTACTGGAATCCATCCACGTGTCCTTCACGTGTGAATGACACGTGGACAGCACAGTCCGGGCTTTCCTCCGATTTTCAGTTTTTTTTGCCTTTTGTCCGTTTTGGCATTCCCGTAGCATTTTTCAGTCATTAAACCTACAAATTAGTCTCCCGAAAATATGTACCAAATAGAATTCTTTTTGTAATACCCCGTATTTTATTAACATTATCCTAAGGCGTTGACATTCCTAAGTTATGATCTTTAGATATTTCAAAAGAATTTTTATAAGTGAGTATAGTTGTTATTAAGCTGCGAACCTACGTACCGGTCACGAACCGTAAAAATTTTAGGAGCTGGTGTTCGGACCCGTTTGTCCTAGGAAATGAATTATTAGACACCATACTATTATTCTTGAATTTCCTATTTAATTAAATCAACTCATAGCAGCGAAAATTTATTTTGATCGTATATCGCTAAATTTCGCTGTGTACCGAACCTAGCCCAATTTTGAGGGTTAGTCTGGAATAAATTTTTAGTTTCGGAAATTATTCTATCTGGATTATTTTCCACCGAAACTTTATCTGTTTGGACCCCAACTGATAAGGTTGGAGATATTTTATTATTTTTCCCTTAATCTTATCTTATAAGGGATATTTATATGTTGAGATAAGAATGAAGAAATTTCATGTCTTCATTTCCCATTCCCATTTCGTGAGAAAAGAGAGAGAGATAGAGGGTGATCCTTTCATCTTCTTCACCATTTTCTTCCATCAATTTCCATAGCCAAAATCCTTCTCAAGTGTCAATTTTGTTCGGTAAGACTTCGATTTTATTCGGTAAAAAGCTTTATATCCCTTCCTAGATCTTGAATCTAAGCTTAGTTTCTTAAAATATTGTGTTATGGTGTTGATTTTGATCCTAGGATTTTAAGGTGAAATTGGAGGAATCAACTCCAAAAGTCTTCTACGAGGATTAGAAACCCGGTCGAGGTAAGGAATCCCTTAAGTTGGTTTAGTCACTTGAAATTGGATAATTGATTGTTTGGTTGAACTTTGGAACATTTTTGTATACATGTTCATAGCTTGGATATGCATGTATATGTTATATTTATGTCCATATAGGCTTATACTTGTGGAAATATTGAAAAATCAAGTTAGTCTTTGGCAGTAACTTCCGAGATTTATTGGGAAAAATTGGTAAGGTTTTGTAAGTGTAGAACCTGCATATAAAATTTCATAATGATCGGAGTAGTATAAGTATGGTTTTCGAATTTTTCTCCAAATCTAGTCGAGAGAGAGAAAAATTCCGGACAGCACACTGCCAAGGGCAAAAATTGAATTTTCTGTGTTTATTCGCGAACCAAAATGACCAAAACTTTTTATGGACATCAAGTACTATGAGTTGGGGTTCTACCATAAAAATTTCAAGTGAAAAAGAGTTCGGGAACTATTTTTACCGGCTCAATCTTTCGGACTGCGCCAAGCTGAATTACTGTCCAGAATAGGCGGAACGTGTTGGACGCGGCCCTGGACGCGCGTCCACTGCGCGTCCAGTGGAGTCCAGTAGGTTCGAGAGTAAAATCAAATTGTATAAGCTTTGATTATTATTATTGATGTTTAGATGATGGGGTTGTAATGAACCTAAGAGGTTATGAGAATGATGATGATGTTATAACATGTTGATACATGGGTTATGAAATGGTGATAAAGTTAGGATGGATATTACTGATGATTGTAATGATCATAGATAGTAATTAGAGCTTAATTAAGGACTTAGTAATTAATGATGGATTAACAATGGAGTTCAGGAGGTGATTAAGCTCTAATTATAGTGATTAAGGACTGATAATAGTTATTAAGGTTTAATGACTGGATGAATAGGCGGAATGGTAATTAATATATTATCAAGGTGGGACTAATTGTTTGAAGGATTATCTTTGGTGATTATTGTGAGATCTTTGTTATGGGCAATACTCTCTATTTGGTGGTTATGTTGAAAGATTGGAATTACTCTTTTAGAATTTATTTAGAGAGGTTGGAATTCTCTCTTTGGTTATTATTTTAAGAACTTGGAAGTGATTCTTTTGATTTGGGGATTGTTGGTGTTTACTTGAGGATTTAAAATATCTCTTTGGTAAAGATACTATGGTTTAAAGGAATTTTGAGTGGTGATGATATTACGATGTTTATTAAGGAAATTGTTAAATTGAAATATTGAGATAAAGATTGTATATGGTGAATTTTGAGGAAATAGTTGTTGAACGACTTTGGATTATGGTTAGGTAATGACTTTACCTCAAGTTACGATGTAATGGTGTTAATGCTTTCGATGACTTAATAATGATGTTATAATGTTGTTGACTTGTTGTCGATGATGGATTACAAGGTTAGTAGTTACTAATGACAATAATTAATGCTTAAGAGTGATTAAGGTCAATTGTTGGATTATGGGTGACTAAGTATCGATTATGGATGTGTGATTTCCTTAAGTTATAATGGTGTTGATAATAGTGGAAGTTGTTGATGACGATAGTGAAAAGGATAGCTATCTATTATTATTTAATGGTGGAACCATGATTATGGATCACCGATGATGATTGGATTGTAAGATGGATTGAAATCCATGATAAGGAGTAAGTATTGGGAATGGACACATGAAGTATTAGTAGAATATATAAGTGTCCGAGGTGTGACCAGCTCGTGTTCAGCTGTGCTTTCTTCCAAATTTTGCTCGTACTTGAGCTATGCTTGAAAAGCCTTTGGGCAAGTAAAAATGTTTATGAAAACTTACGTTGAAGAACGTATGCTATTTTGGTGAACAGGTTGCCAAAACCTTATTTTTGAGGCAAATACCATTTTTAGTGAGTGTGTACCTTACTTGATTGATGAGAAAATGATGTCTAAAATGAATAAAACCTTAGTTTCAAGGAGTTACGAGGACCTTGTTGTCTTTTTACCTCGGGCTATAATTACCGAAGGTTGTCATTGAAATATTTACGGTTGTATTCGTACTTGGGCGAAGTCTATTCGCCGAGTCTCTACGTCACTCATGTATGGCTAGACTGTGGGGGTGTGCACACTTAAGCGTATTGACTCCGTCGTCTCCGGGTTGGTGTCATTTTAATGGACCTAGGCGGGGCCACACTGGGGGCCATTCTAATGAACCATCGTCCAAGGGACCGAGAAGAGAACTTGGGTAATGACCGCAAGCCCATGTTCCAGGTTCAATCGGTCAACGACAAGGAATATTCAACATTTCATATAAGGCCTCATACTTTGAAATGAAACTAAGTCGAGTTTTCACAAGTAATGGTTGAACCAATGACTATGATGAGATATGTGATACTAGTTCCAAGAAACTAGTCGAGTGATGTCTGAGAAATGGGATATTGTGAAAATGTCAAGTATGGTTGTGAAAATTCACGCGTGTAACGTGAAAATGATGGAATTCCTGGAAATGAGAACGTTTGCAAATTCGTCTGAAAGACGTGAAAATGATTTTTAGCGGTAGTTTTGCCATTATTCTTATTTGAGAAAAGCTTTACATGATTTAACGTATATACGCTACTATACTATCTACGAATCATTTGGTTGCAGGTAGGTTTTCCAATCATGGGTAAAAACTTTACGAACTTCCAAATTATTTGTGTTTTCAAACCTTTGTCTACACATGGTAACATTCCTAAACATGGTAACATTCCTAAACCTTCTTGCATTATTGCCTTCGAAAATCCATGTTCTCTTGATAGATTTACTTTTGACACTCGAGTGGATGACTCCCTTTTACAATGCAACAATGATTTATATTCTTATGATACTGAATGTTTTTATTTCCGGGAGAATGATTCCATAGGCTTTGTTGACAATTTTATCAATGAGTGCGAAAGTCTTTTGATAAAGATACTCATGCTCCTTGTAAAGACGACTCCCTACGCATTGATATTTCTATTACTTGCGACTATGATTGCTTTAATTTTTGGGAGGATGACTCTATAGTAAATCGTGATATATTGGTTGGAAATCATAGGGATTCTAGTTTGTTTGAAGATGAATATGATAGTTTTAAATTCTTGGAAAATGAATCCTATGATTTGGGACGAGATGAGTTGATAGGTGATGGGGATATTACTTTGTTATATTCTGAGAAAGAAAAGGGTGACTCTTTTAGACAATTAGAGTGGGGAAATGAGAATAGAGAGTGTGAGAAAGAGATGATGGATAAGGAGGGAATTTTCACGTTTGATTTGTTTGAGGGATATGGTATCAACCTTATGATAAAATTAATAAGAACATCAGGGGTGGAAGAAAGAATGACAAAATAGGGGAAGATCACACTACCATTGAGAAATCAAGGGGAGTGTTTGAAGCCATAAACCTTCCAATTATACACATTGTTCTTCCTTTATTTGCGTGGGAATTCAAGAATGTCCTACACCTTGGGGCATTTCTTGAAGCAAAAGTACATGGGACGCTTGGTAAGGTCCCAAAATCTGTGTGCTTCGAAGGGTAGAGCACACAACGTCTGGCTAGGAGACGTTAAACCATGGCGCACTTGGGAGGCAATCCCAATGTTATCCTTAGCTTAGAATTTTATTTCTTGTTTACTTTTTCTTTCTCTTCGTTTATTAGTAATTTTCTTTTTAGAATAGCCTTGCTTGAGCTAACAATGCAGGTGATTTTGGTGCTAAGCCATGACAAATGAGCTAAACCGGATCAAAAGCAGAAGGCAAAAGCCGGGAGACGGAGAAAGTGATCAACACTATTGACCACGCCTACTCACACGCATAATCTCCAAACAATTCACGCCACTACTTATCATTAAAGAATTTTTGAATGAAAGCGTTAAATGTACCTTTCCTTACCCTTTCGTTTTCTTTTGAAGTTTTGACTTTGTATTGTTGCGACACATTCTCTTTAATTTGATCACAAGAGGTGATCTTGCCTTCTTCTCTTTTCATTGAAATTCTACAAGAAGCGCCTTCAATGTTTGCTTCAAGGCTCGGACTGCAAGTGTAACCCCTCACCTATTTCGGTAAAATTAAGGTTCTAAAAATATTTCTTTAGGCTATAATATTCATGAGATAACCTCCCGATGCCTCAAAAGAATTATTATAAGTAAGGACAGTTAGTAATAAGCTGCGATCGTACGTCCCGGTCACGAACCGTAAAAATTTTAGGAATTTTGTTCGGACCCGTTTGTCCTAGGAAATGGATTTTTAGACACCATACTATTATTCTGGAATTTCCTATTTAATTAGATTAGCCCATAGCAGCTAAAAATTATTTGTGATCGTACATCGCAAAATTTCGCAGTGTACCGAACCTGGCCCAATTTTGAGTTTTAGACTGGAATAAATTTTTGGACTCGAGAATTATTTGAATTGAATTAGTTTCTACCGAGGATTCATCTGTTTTAATCCCAAGCAATCTAAGTTAAGATATTTTGGATTATTTTATTCCAATTTAAGTTGGATCTTATCACATAAGCTTGGACTAGTCAACTAAGAGTGGAGTAGTTATAAGGCAATTTTTTTTCTCCTTTTTCCTTGTGGTTGCCGAAAAAAGAGGGGAGAGAAAGAGTGAGAGGATTCTTCATCATCTTCATCAACCTTCAAGACTCCATAGCTAACATTTTTTCATAAATCTCAAGATATTCGGTAAAACTCCAATTTTATTCGGTAGATAGCTTTATTTTTCATCCTAGAACATGAATCTAAGCTTAAATCTCTTAAAATCATGTGTTATGTGGTTGATGGAATTCTAGGGTTTTAAGGTGAATTGGGGGAAAATCATCCACAAAGGTCTCCTACAAAATTTGAAACCCGGTTGAGGTAAGGAATCCCTTTAATTGGTTGAGGTTGTTTAAAACTAGATAATTGATAGTTGGTTGAAATATAATGGACTCTAGGTGAAATCTTTGGGTATATGATGAATGTGTATGTATATATAAATTGTGTACACATTTGAGTATATGTACGTATGGCACAAGATATATATACATATTAATATGCTTTGTGTTCATATATATATATATATATATATATATATAATGCATATGTACGTGTGATGTATATATATATATATTATAAATATTATGTACCCATTTTATGGGCAAATGTAGTGTAGTATATGCATATATGTGTTTATGCTTATATATATATAGGAAACTGTATGAGTATATATATGTACATATACACGTGTGGTGTGAGTGTAGCTAAGTTATATATATATATATGTACATATACACGTGTGGTGTGAGTGTAGCTAAGTTATATATATATATATGTACATATACACGTGTGGTGTGAGTGTAGCTAAGTTATATATATATATATGTACATATACACGTGTGGTGTGAGTGTAGCTAAGTTATATATATATATATGTACATATAACTATGTATGTGTAATATATATTTTTATAGCTATTAGGTATATATATATTATATACGTGTAGTATAGTATATATATATATATATGTATAATTCATATAGGTGACTTATGTATATATACTTGAAAATCGTGTATATATTTACATATATGGGTATGTATGTGTTAATAATCGTGTATATATTTACATATATGGGTATGTATGTGTTAATAAAATGTCGTATTATGTATACAAATGTGGTAAAATGTCACCTTGGTGTATAGTATATGGTATGTATAACCCACGATTATATATGTGGTTAGTGAGAAAAATAAATATATGTTATGTGTTATGCATGTGTTGAAGTTGGGAAATGTATATGTTATATACATTGAGATGTATGTGTCAAATGTGAGACTTATGTGATAAATGTAGAGTTGGAAGTATAGAGTAGTTACACTTGAACTACTTGTGTGAAAGGATGTTAGTGGATCACCCAAATGTTTTGAAAAAGAAAAGGAGAATTTTTGAATTAGGGTAAAAAGAGAATTAATTCCCGAGTTTTGGGATGGACCCAAGTAGGTCCAAAATATTTTCAATGTAAGAAAAGGGAAAGAGTAGAAAAATGTTTTCAAACCTTAGTTCTAGTAAAAGTTGTGAGGGATCTTGTTAACCACGGAATAAAGATGAGCTTAAAGTGCCTATTCCGCATGGTAATTATGTGTATGATCAATCATACTGTGGGCGAAGTCTATTCGCCGAGTACTATATCACTCGGAAGGAAAAGGTACTCCTACGGGGGTGTGCACACTTAAGTATAGTCACTCTATGTTCGGGTAGGTGTCGTTCTTATGAACCTAGTGAGGCTAGCTAGGAATCATTCCAACGCTCCTATAAGTCCAGGGGATCAGTATTAGACCGGGCGATGACCACTGAACCCGAGTTCAACGATCCAAGTGGTCAAAGGTGGAGAAAGACTCCAAAGGCCTCACACTTTCTATCTAGGACTAAGTAGAATTTTGAAATATGAATATAGTTACTCCGTAACTACGGGAAAGAAAGCTGTGACAAGTGTTTATTTACCCAAAGGTTGTGGGTGATCTCTCTCCTTGAAAAGTGAAAAGTGGTGAGAATTTCATTATGAGAGAAAGGTTTCTACTAAAGTGATTGCAAGCAAGATGTGTGAATTATATTTTATACTACTTGCTAGTATGCTTACTTGTTAGCAATATATTGTTGAGTATGTCAATGAATATCAACTGACCTTGACAAGAGGGGAAATGCTATAAGACATTATTGAATGCTACTCATACTGTGTGCAAGTTGTTAATTATAACTGTTGCAGGTAGAATCTTGCAGATGAGTAAGGTATAGGGTTTTCTATATAATCCCTTTTTTTTACAAAACCTTTACTTAGTTTTAAATAACCCTTGGATATCCTTACTTAGCCGTCGTGCTAACTACACTTCATTGTGTTCTTATCAGATGCAGTCTAGTGTCAGTTCTTGCAGTCCGGTGAGCTCCGAAAGCTCACCGGAGTACGTTTGTCAGGGTATGGACTATGATGTTTATATACAGATGATGGAGGGAGAAGACCCGTACGCACCCGGTTATGCTCCCGAGGCTCCCACGCACCCAGATACTCCTATGGCTCCGTCGGCCCCTTTTGTCTCTTGCCCGGTTATGGACGAGGTCCAGGCTGCTTATGGCTTTTACCCCATAGAGCCGTTAGATGGTAGCGACCCCCTGGAGTTCATTGTGCACTACCCCTACCCTTGGGACCCTAGCCCTCGGGATGTTTGGGAGGAGTGGTCGATGGTCATAACCACTTCTCGGTTTTTGGACCATATTATCTGGTATGAGGGGGAGTGGCACCTGGTCTGGGGAGAGTTCACCGGTCCCGTGTACCGCATGCTTGACTAGACGTCGGATCCTTAGGAGTCTTTGGAAATTTTTGGTGTACATATATTTTTGTAGCCTTAGAGATGGCTAGGCATGACCAGTTGCGTCTAGGTTGAACCTTGGTTGGTATTTTGGCCCGAGGGGCAATCTGATGTATGTATTTTTTGCAAGATTATTTACTTTGATTAATGAAGCTTCACCAGTTGGTATGTATGAAAGTGTTAAGTATCTGTTGAGTGTTTGTTGTGATGAGAATAATTCCTTTAGCCTGTGCACCTAGAGTGAGGGTTATCGCGGAATGATAGAACTCTCTCTCTAGGTGTGGCGGTAATGCCTCGAATGTACGGGAATGTAGGTCCGGGGTGTTACAGCAAGAGGCAGTCTTTTCTTTTTCCTTCATTCTTTCCTTCTCACAATTGCATATTCCACAGATTATGTCTATTGGATCGCATCCGTCATGCCTTTCCTCAAGTGCTTCTATTGCATTGACTCTCTCTTTGGGATTGTTCTCTGTGTTACTGTGAAGTTGTCCATAATGTCTTTTGGACATCATCTTGAACATTTGGGATATCTGATTTTCAATTGTCTTGAGAGTGGCCTTCGATTCCTATCTTAAACTCGAAATTTCTTGTCTAATTTCCTGTGTAATTTCTTACTTCAGATTGGCTCGATCATTTTTTAACTCCATGATTGTTCTTGTAAGTCTCTCGTCCACTTCTCTTATATCATCCTTGCTTTGTTGGGTGTAATCCAATTGAGAGTTGTACTGAGGTTTATAATGAGTCATTTGGCCTCCATTTCCTTGATTTTGGCCATAAGTAAGCCTACCTTTCTCGTTTTGCCCATAGGTTGGTTTGTTTCCGTAGTTGTACTGCGCTCTTGCTTAAAATCCTTCATTTTTGTTGTTCCACCCATCTCCCTGTTTCCAGTTGTTGTTCTATCTTTGATTTCCTCCGTAAGCATTATAATTTGGACCTCTTTGAAAATCAACTGCATCCACATGTTCAGCTGCATACGGTGATGTACATATGTTGGTGTCGTGTGGTCCTCCGCAAATATTGCAATATAATGCTAAGGCCATGCAAGGTTTCGATTTCCCTTCCATTTTTTCTACCATAGCTTGTAACTTTATAATTTCTTGATTCATTGCTTTGATCTTTGATTCGTTTGCTACATGACTGTTAACCTCATACATGCCGCCATGTTCTTCTCTCATGTCATACCAACATGAAGTATTTTTCGAAATTCTTTCTATTAGCTCTTTCGCTTCTGGCAATGCTAATGAGACAAACGCACCACTCAAACATGAGTCAAAGAGCATTTTTCCTTCGTCAGTCAGGCCTCCATAAAATGAGCTGATTATATCCCATAGATGCATTAGATCGTGCGGGCACTGTCTTTTCAAAACTTTGAATCGCTTCCATGATTCTCCTAAGCTCTCCAATCTACCTTGCTTGAATTCTTGGATATGTCTCCGAATCCCCATGGTCTTGGTGATTGGGAAAAACTCATTCATAAATTCTTTGTTCAATTGCTGCCATGATCTGAAATGATGGTCGTCCTAACTTTCTAGCCATCGTGCTGCCTCTCCAATTACTGAAAATGGAAATAACTTCAGTCTGATGATTTCTTCACTAACTCCTTCCTGTTTGTACATCCCGCAAGCTTGAATAAATCTAGTAATATGAGCATGTGGATCCTCTGAAGGTAATCCTGAATACTAGCTGTTCTGAACTAAAGTGAGTATGGTCAGGTGCACATGAAAGTTTACGTTCTCCAATTGGGGTACGTAAATAGAGTTATGCATGTTGAAATCTGGCGTCATATAATCGGGGATGGATCTTTGCTGCTCTTGCGGTACTTTGTAATAATCATCTTCTCGAATGTGTTCCGGTGGATTCATTCTGTTGATTTGCGGTTCTTCCAATATCGGGTCATTCTGATTGACTTGTCCAAGTGGATTAATTGGAACTGGGGGTGGATTTGGTATAGTTGTTCCTTTTCCTTGGGGATTTCTTGTAGCGCTTGTAGAAGCCATTTCTTCTTTTCGGATGCTTTTATTTCTCGTTGCTTTGTTAATTTCTGGTATGTAAGGAAATAAGCCTTGGTTTCCTTTCGCTCTTGTGTGCATTCACCTATTAAGATCTTCAATAAAGCAAACAATCCACAATTGACTAGAAGTAGCCAATTGGGGTAAGTAACAAAAACAGATAAAACAAAAAATAAAATAAAATAAAATAAAATAAAATGGATTAACAATACTCAAATTCTTACAATCATTCAATCATGTAAAAGCAAAACAATTGACAACCTATTGCCCTCCCCGGCAACGACGCCATTTTGACAAACGTATTACGTGCATAGGGGTGAGGTGTTTATATGTGGAATGTGTGTATAAAGATAAAGCGAAGAGTCTATGACTCCCCGAGGTGTGTCTATGCTATTACTTTCAATCAATTGAATCATGTGATGCAACGAGTATGGATGGTGAATGTGGTGAATGACATGTGTGAAGTGTAAATGAGCATGAGGTAACTAAATTCAAAGTATAAGAGATAAGAAATAAGAAAATAATGGATTGAATAGTGCTTGTCTATGTTGCATCCTAGTGTGTCTCGAGTAGTGAACAAATCATGCAATGATGTTGGCTATTCAAGAGTGTGTCATGTTAGTCCTTTTCCACCTTTGTGTACTAGGGCATCTTAGGCTTAGGAGTGCCTTTTAGCAACCAAAATCCCTTAGAGAAATTTTATCAAACATCTTAGCTACACACTTTCCTACTATTCCTAATCATGAATTCCATAGGATCTATGATTGCAAAAAGCTTCATCTCAACTCAAATCAAAACCAGGATAGAGTCAAGATCTCAACCTCTCAATAGATTGGCCAAATCCATACAAGATCTAATCAAAACCACAATCAATAGATAAGAATATATTTTTTCAAAATCAAGGCAATCAAATCCACAATAAGAAATATGATCTTCATACTAGCAACATAGATTCACACAATCCAAGCCCTAGATTAAACTAGCCACACATAATCAAGAATTCAAGATCATAAGCTAATTCAATCTAAGAACAAGATATGTAAAATAGATACGATTAAAATAGAAATCACCTAGTAAATGAAATGTGTTCTTTCAATCCAAGCTTCAAATCTTTATTTACAAGGAGGAAATGTAAATCTAGACTAATCTAAAAATATAAAAAATAGAAAACTAACAAATTAGAAATGTAGAGGGGATTGGAATTCTCTTTTTTCTAAAATTCTATCAAGCCTCTTTAAATAGTCTCCGAAATTTTACCCTAAAAATATTTTCCCGTAGCGTCTCGTTCACTTGTCCTTCACACATGAAGGCTCGCGTGGACAGCTACTGGAGAGTGTTCACGCAACCTTCACGCGTGAATGCCTTCTTTTGGGTCCTCCAGGGCTCTTGTCTTTCTCGGTTTGCTCGTTTCCCTCATTCCTTGTTCCTAACGGCTCCCTGGACCTATGAAATGTCTCAAATTGCACCAAAGGTAGCTTTCTGTGTGGTTAACGATTTAAAGCACAAAATATCATAAGATTATCACATAAGGATGCTAAAAATGCTATCAATTACCATTATTTTCACTCAAAAATATAGGTGACTTGGGAGCTTATTAGTATGACAAAAGAAATGATCAAGCGGGAATGTATGAAGTGAAAGGTCATGTAACAAATGAAGCAACAATTGAAGCTATGAACCATGAAATAAAATGGCTACAATCTTTGGTAGAGAAAATGGAAGTGAAAACAAAACCTTGTATGGCGTTGGCTTTGTATTGTAACATATGTGGAGGTCCTCACGATATGAATATTTGCATATCACTTTCCGCGTCGGAGCACGTGGAAGCGGTGGATTACCAATGAGGTACAAACTACAATGCCTACGGAGGAGGAAATCAAGGACAAAGTTATGGATGGAAGCAAGGTGAGGGTTGGAATAATAATAGTGGAGGATTCCAAGGGAGAACGAATTACAATCAAGGTGGCAAAATCCACCTACGGCCAAAATGAGAAGGGTCGACTTGCATATGGCCCAACCCAAGGAAATGGAGCTCAATTGACTCATTATAGGCCAAATTACAACTCTCAATTGGAACATCCGCAACAAAGGAGAGATGACATAAGAGAAGTTGTTGAAATGTTGACAAGAACGATTATGAAGCTAAAGAATGATCGGGCAAATCTCAAGCAAGAGATCACCCAAGAAATTAGGCAAGAAATCTCAAGTTTGCGGCAAGAATCAAATGCTACTCTCAAGATCATAGAGAATCAAATTTCTCAAATGTTTAAGATGATGTCCGAGAGACACAATGATCAACTTCCAAGCAACAACGAGAACAATCCGAAGGAGAGAGTTAGTGTCGTGGCCGCCATAGAGGAAAACCATGAAGGATGTGATCCAATGGACATAATATGCGGAATGTGTGATTGCGAGAAAATGAGAAAAGGGAAGAAGTAGAAAAGACTACCTCTTGTAGTCAAAACTTTGAAAATGAAATGAAAAATGCTTCTTGTGAAATTCTAACATTGAAGAAGAAAGCAAGGTAACCGAGGAAGAGAAAATAAGGAGAATAATGAGGAGATCACCTCTTGTGATCATGAAGTAAAAATGACTGTGTTTCAAAAGCATGAATCCAATACCTCAAAATGAAAAGAAAGGGCGAGAAAAGGTACATTTCATGCTTTAATGTAAAAATTATTTTATGATGATCAATGTCGTGAGTTATTTAGAAATGATACCATTGAGAAGTATGCATGCTTAGGCAAAGAGACCTCGGCACTAGTGACTACGGGTTTCCTCGTAAAGAAGGGTGACCCGGGAGCTTTCGTAGTTCCTTGTTCTATCAAGAACATGGAATTTCCAAACGCTCTTGCTGATCTCAGAACTTATATTAATTTGATTCCCTTAAGTTCATTTGAAAAGTTGGGATTACCTTGCTTAAAGCCGACTCGGCTCACACTTCGCCTAGTCAACGAAACCACTCGGTATCCGAATGGTTTAGCGAAGGACGTGCTTGTGAAAATAGGAGAATTTTTTGTGTAGGTTGACTTTATCATTTGTGAAATGGGAAAGGGTGAGCCCTTTGGCTCGTTGATCCTTGGAAGGCCGTTTTTGGCCACGTGCCGTGCTCGGATTGATGTGAGCATGGGCGAAATCGCTTTAAGGTTTGACGGACAAAAAGCCAAAAAAGAAAAATGCAAGACTTAAAAAGAAGGAGGAAAAACTTAAAGCCATGGTCAAGGTAAGAACCAAGACCAAGTCTCGATGAGAGAATGAAAAGTTGGTCTGGAAGAACACATGGGTTCCAAAATGTTTCCAAACAACAATAAAAGAGTATGGTTGAGATGAGAGGAAAACGTTGCGTCTAGCCAAAGACGTAAAACGTGGCGCTAGTTGGGAGGCAACCCAAGGTGTTTTGTGAATAAATTTCTGTCGTTTTTGTGTTTTGTTATAGTGTTTTGTTAGTCTTTTGTTCGTATGTGTTTTTAAGAGACTAATTTGCAGGGTGATTGTCGAAAAAATGCTATGGTTGTGCCAAAAATTGACAAAAAAGCAAAAGGAAAAGCCGGGAATCGAAGAAAAGACCTAACAGCGCTGTCTACATGTCCTCCACACGTGAAGGACATGTGGACACAATCCAGTATCTGTCCACGTAGACAGAATCCAGTGTGTATCCACGCGCGGTGGATCACACGTGGAATGGACACTTGGTAGAAATAAAAGAGATGGCCGAACCACACAATGTCCCACCCCAAAACTCAATTTTCTCATCCTCTTCCATGTCAAAACATCGCTACCAAGCAAGGGTTGAGCAAAATTTCACCATTCTTCACATTTCTTCACTTTTCAAGGTTAAAAACATCACACAAGGTAAAAATCATCTTGCTAATTCAATTTCCATGGCTATTTTGAGCTTTTGAGTTGAAATTGTTGAAAATCTTTCCTACATTGTCTTGCAAAATTTTGTATGATTTACTTGTTGATATTGGTTAGGAATGCATCATAGAACTTTATTTCATTCTTTGTGATTAATTTCATGGATTGAACCCAAATTATGAACAGTAGTGTGAACACCATGAATATGCAAATGGGTTTGATAGAATGCTTGATATTTTGGTGAAATTGATGATTGAATTGAGGTAGAAACTTGTCTTAGAACACATATATGTAATCAATTTGATGTTACACACACTTGGTTTGATAATTGCATTTTCACTGTTCAACCCTAATTTTGAAATTGGGGAAGAAGATGAAGTTGACTTTTGAAATTGTTTACTTTTGATAATACTTTTTATATCATGAAATTGTGAATGTGTGTGATATTTGATAAGCATCAAGAATGGTACGTAAAAAGGGTCTAAAATAGAATAGAAGTGTAACGTTTTGTCATCCGATCATAACAATCTCGTGCATTTTAGCTCAGATGTGATTAAAATCTTCTAACATCAATCCTAGGAAAAGTTTTTTAGTATTTTACATGTTGGAAAGGGATTTGAGGCTAAAACAGAGCAAAAGACAAACGAAGCCGCAAAGCAGCATCTTCCCACGCACCCCAACACGCGTGTGGAGGGGCGTGGAATCTTCCTAGTAACCGTCCACGCCCACCACCACGCGTGGTGGCATGCGTGGTCGGGCCAAGGGCCATTTCGGGAAATTTGTTCCCTTTTGTCACCTATATAAATCCCTTTTGCACTAAACCTGGAGGAGAGCAATTAGAATAGTTTAGATATGAAATTGTAGAGGGTTTTCTCCCCTCTTGGGGGAAAATTCATTTTCTTCTAAGTTAGATTAGATTCAAGGGCAAGGATGAAGATTGGAATTTCAAGAACAAAGTGTAAAAGAATCCCTTTTTGAGGGTGGTAACTATTCTCTCCAAATCTTAATCTAATATTTGTTTCTTTGAGATTTCATTTCTTTTTCTTTTTCTTGTTTCTTTAGCATGTTAGAGTAGATTAGAAAGGGAATTGGTGGCCCCAAGGCTAATGTAATACCCCGTATTTTATTAACATTATCCTAAGGCGTTGACATTCCTAAGTTATGATCTTCAGATATTTCAAAAGAATTTTTATAAGTGAGTATAGTTGTTATTAAGCTGCGAACCTACGTACCGGTCACGAACCGTAAAAATTTTAGGAGCTGGTGTTCGGACCCGTTTGTCCTAGGAAATGAATTATTAGACACCATACTATTATTCTTGAATTTCCTATTTAATTAAATCAGCTCATAGCAGCGGAAATTTATTTTGATCGTACATCGCTAAATTTCGCGGTGTACTGAACCTAGCCCAATTTTGAGGGTTAGTCTGGAATAAATTTTTAGTTTCGGAAATTATTCTATCTGGATTATTTTCCACCGAAACTTTATCTGTTTGGACCCCAACTGATAAGGTTGGAGATATTTTATTATTTTATTATTTTTCCCTTAATCTTATCTTATAAGGGATATTTATATGTTGAGATAAGAATGAAGAAATTTCATGTCTTCATTTCCCATTCCCATTTCGTGAGAAAAGATAGATAGAGAGAGAGAGAGAGTGATCCTTTCATCTTCTTCACCATTTTCTTCCATCAATTTCCATAGCCAAAATCCTTCTCAAATGTCAATTTTGTTCGGTACGACTTCGATTTTATTCGGTAAAAAGCTTTATATCCCTTCCTAGATCTTGAATCTAAGCTTAGTTTCTTAAAATATTGTGTTATGGTGTTGATTTTGATCCTAGGATTTTAAGGTGAAATTGGAGGAATCAACTCCAAAAGTCTTCTACGAGGATTAGAAACCCGGTCGAGGTAAGGAATCCCTTAAGTTGGTTTAGTCACTTGAAATTGGATAATTGATTGTTTGGTTGAAATATATGGATGTATATGCTTGTATATGTTATGATTATGTTCATATAGGCTTACTTATGAAAATAGTGAAAAATCAAGATAGATTTCTGGCAGTAACTTCCGAGATTTATTGGGAAAATTTGGTAAGGTATTTGGATTCGATTTTCTTCAGATATGTAGTTCAATAAGTGTAGAACCTGTCTATAAAATTTCATAATGATCAGAGTAGTATAAGTATGGTTTTCGAATTTTTCTCCAAAACTGGTCCACAGAGAGAAAAATTCTGGACAGCACACTGCCAAGGGCAAAAATGAAATTTTCTGTGTTTATTCGCGAATTAAAATGATCAAAACTTTTTATGGACATCAAGTACTATGAGTTGGGGTTCTACCATAAAAATTTCAAGTGAAAAAGAGTTCGGGAACTATTTTTACCGGCTCAATCTTTCGGACTGCGCCAAGCTGAATTACTGTCCAGAATAGGCGGAACGTGTTGGACGCGGCCCTGGACGCGCGTCCAGTGGAGTCCAGTAGGTTCGAGAGTAAGATCAAATTGTATAAGCTTTGATTATTATTATTGATGGTTAGATGATGGGGTTGTAATGAACCTAAGAGGTTATGAGAATGATGATGATGTTATAACATGTTGATACATGGGTTAGGAAATGGTGATAAAGTTAGGATGGTTATTACTGATGATTGTAATGATTATAGATAGTAATTAGAGCTTAATTAAGGACTTAGTAATTAATGATGGATTAACAGTGGAGTTCAGGAGGTAATTAAGCTCTAATTATAGTGATTAAGGACTGATAATAGTTATTAAGGTTTAATGACTGGATGAATAGGCGGAATGGTAATTAATATATTATCAAGGTGGGACTAATTATTTGAAGGATTATCTTTGGTGATTATTGTGAGATCTTTGTTATGGGCAATACTCTCTATTTGGTGGTTATGTTGAAAGATTGGAATTACTCTTTTAGAATTTATTTGGAGAGGTTGGAATTCTCTCTTTGGTTATTATTTTAAGAACTCGGAAGTGATTCTTTTGATTTGGGGATTGTTGGTGTTTACTTGAGGATTTAAAATATCTCTTTGGTAAATATACTATGGTTTAAAGGAATTTTGAGTGGTGATGATATTACGATGTTTATTAAGGAAATTGTTATATTGAAATATTGAGATAAAGATTGAATATGGTGAATTTTGAGGAAATAGTTGTTGAACGACTTTGGATTATGGTTAGGTAATGACTTTACCTCAAGTTACGATGTAATGGTGTTAATGCTTTCGATGACTTAATAATGATGTTATAATGTTGTTGACTTGTTGTCGATGATGGATTACAAGGTTAGTAGTTACTAATGACAATAATTAATGCTTAAGAGTGATTAAGGTCAATTGTTGGATTATGGGTGACTAAGTATCGATTATGGATGTGTGATTTCCTTAAGTTATAATGGTGTTGATGATAGTGGAAGTTGTTGATGACGATAGTGAAAAGGATAGCTATCTATTATTAGTTAATGGTGGAACCATGATTATGGATCACCGATGATGATTGGATTGTAAGATGGATTGAAATCCATGATAAGGAGTAAGTATTGGGAATGGACACATGAAGTATTAGTAGAATATATAAGTGTCCGAGGTGTGACCAGCTCGTGTTCAGCTGTGCTTTCTTCCAAATTTTGCTCGTACTTGAGCTATGCTTGAAAAGCCTTTGGGCAAGTAAAAATGTTTATGAAAACTTACGTTGAAGAATGTATGCTATTTTGGTGAACAGGTTGCCAAAACCTTATTTTTGAGGCAAATACCATTTTTAGTGAGTGTGTACCTTACTTGATTGATGAGAAAATGATGTCTAAAATGAATAAAACCTTAGTTTCAAGGAGTTACGAGGACCTTGTTGTCTTTTTTACCTCGGGCTATAATTACCGAAGGTTGTCATTGAAATATGTACGGTTGTATTCGTACTTGGGCGAAGTCTATTCGCTGAGTCTCTACGTCACTCATGTATGGCTAGACTGTGGGGGTGTGCACACTTAAGCGTATTGACTTCGTCGTCTCCGGGTTGGTGTCATTTTAATGGACCTAGGCGGGGCCACACTAGGGCCCATTCTAATGAACCATCGTCCAAGGGACCGAGAAGAGAACTTGGGTAATGACCGCAAGCCCATGTTCCAGGTTCAATCGGTCAACGACAAGGAATATTCAACATTTTCTATAAGGCCTCATACTTTGAAATGAAACTAAGTCGAGTTTTCACAAGTAATGGTTGAACCAATGACTATGATGAGATATGTGATACTAGTTCCAAGAAACTAGTCGAGTGATGTCTGAGAAATGGGATATTGTGAAAATGTCAAGTATGGTTGTGAAAATTCACGCGTGTAACGTGAAAATGATGGAATTCCTGGAAATGAGAATGTTTGCAAATTCGTCTGAAAGACGTGGAAATGATTTTGAGCGGCAATTATGCCATTATTCTTATTTGAGAAAAGCTTTACATGATTTAACGTATATACGCTCTGTTACAAAGTGGTATCAGAGCTTTAGGTTGTGAGATCCTTGTTATGGGCAATAGAGTCTGGTAAGCTATGTTACATAGTGGAGATCAGAGCTTAGGATTTGAGATCCTTGTTATCGATAATAGAATTGGTGAAGCTCTGTTACACTGTGGAATCTATTAGAGCTTAAGGTTATAAGGTCTTGGAAATATAAGTTGATAAGCTCTGTTATAAGTTGGAATTAAGGCGGTTCGAATCTTTGGAGGTTAGATTGGAGCCTAGCCTGTGAAATTTTTGTAAGTTGTGAAACCTTGGATAAGAAGAAGGAAGTTTCGAGGACGAAACTCTTTTTAAGGGGGGTAGAGTGTAATACCCCGTATTTTATTAACATTATCCTAAGGCGTTGACATTCCTAAGTTATGATTTTCAGATATTTCAAAAGAATTTTTATAAGTGAGTATAGTTGTTATTAAGCTGCAAACCTACGTACCGGTCACGAACCGTAAAAATTTTAGGAGCTGGTGTTCGGACCCGTTTGTACTAGGAAATGAATTATTAGACACCATACTATTATTCTTGAATTTCCTATTTAATTAAATCAGCTCATAGCAGCGAAAATTTATTTTGATCGTACATCGCTAAATTTCGCGGTGTACCGAACCTAGCCCAATTTTGAGGGTTATTCTGGAATAAATTTTTAGTTTCGGAAATTATTCTATCTGGATTATTTTCCACCGAAACTTTATCTGTTTGGACCCCAACTGATAAGGTTGGAGATATTTTATTATTTTATTATTTTTCCCTTAATCTTATCTTATAAGGGATATTTATATGTTGAGATAAGAATGAAGAAATTTCATGTCTTCATTTCCCATTCCCATTTCGTGAGAAAAGAGAGAGAGAGAGAGGGTGATCCTTTCATCTTCTTCACCATTTTCTTCCATCAATTTCCATAGCCAAAATCCTTCTCAAGTGTCAATTTTGTTCGGTAAGACTTCGATTTTATTCGGTAAAAAGCTTTATATCCCTTCCTAGATCTTGAATCTAAGCTTAGTTTCTTAAAATATTGTGTTATGGTGTTGATTTTGATTCTAGGATTTTAAGGTGAAATTGGAGGAATCAACTCCAAAAGTCTTCTACGAGGATTAGAAACCCGGTCGAGGTAAGGAATCCCTTAAGTTGGTTTAGTCACTTGAAATTGGATAATTGATTGTTTGGTTGAAATATATGGATGTATATGCTTGTATATGTTATGATTATGTCCATATAGGCTTACTTATGAAAATAGTGAAAAATCAAGATAGATTTCTGGCAGTAACTTCCGAGATTTATTGGGAAAATTTGGTAAGGTATTTTGATTCGATTTTCTTCAGATATGTAGTTCAGTAAGTGTAGAACCTGCATATAAAATTTCATAATGATCGGAGTAGTATAAGTATGGTTTTCGAATTTTTCTCCAAAACTGGTCCAGAGAGAGAAAAATTCCGGACAGCACACTGCCAAGGGCAAAAATGGAATTTTCTGTGTTTATTCGCGAACCAAAATGACCAAAACTTTTTATGGACATCAAGTACTATGAGTTGGGGTTCTACCATAAAAATTTCAAGTGAAAAAGAGTTCGGGAACTATTTTTACCGGCTCAATCTTTCGGACTGCGCCAAGCTGAATTACTGTCCAGAATAGGCGGAACGTGTTGGACGCGGCCCTGGACGCGCGTCCACTGCGCGTCCAGTGGAGTCCAGTAGGTTCGAGAGTAAGATCAAATTGTATAAGCTTTGATTATTATTATTGATGTTTAGATGATGGGGTTGTAATGAACCTAAGAGGTTATGAGAATGATGATGATGTTATAACATGTTGATACATGGGTTATGAAATGGTGATAAAGTTAGGATGGTTATTACTGATGATTGTAATGATTATAGATAGTAATTAGAGCTTAATTAAGGACTTAGTAATTAATGATGGATTAACTGTGGAGTTCAGGAGGTAATTAAGCTCTAATTATAGTGATTAAGGACTGATAATAGTTATTAAGGTTTAATGACTGGATGAATAGGCGGAATGGTAATTAATATATTATCAAGGTGGGACTAATTATTTGAAGGATTATCTTTGGTGATTATTGTGAGATCTTTGTTATGGGCAATACTCTCTATTTGGTGGTTATGTTGAAAGATTGGAATTACTCTTTTAGAATTTATTTGGAGAGGTTGGAATTCTCTCTTTGGTTATTATTTTAAGAACTCGGAAGTGATTCTTTTGATTTGGGGATTGTTGGTGTTTACTTGAGGATTTAAAATATCTCTTTGGTAAAGATACTATGGTTTAAAGGAATTTTGAGTGGTGATGATATTACGATGTTTATTAAGGAAATTGTTATATTGAAATATTGAGATAAAGATTGAATATGGTGAATTTTGAGGAAATAGTTGTTGAACGACTTTGGATTATGGTTAGGTAATGACTTTACCTCAAGTTACGATGTAATGGTGTTAATGCTTTCGATGACTTAATAATGATGTTATAATGTTGTTGACTTGTTGTCGATGATGGATTACAAGGTTAGTAGTTACTAATGACAATAATTAATGCTTAAGAGTGATTAAGGTCAATTGTTGGAGTATGGGTGACTAAGTATCGATTATGGATGTGTGATTTCCTTAAGTTATAATGGTGTTGATGATAGTGGAAGTTGTTGATGATGATAGTGAAAAGGACAACTATCTATTATTAGTTAATGGTGGAACAATGATTATGGATCACCGATGATGATTGGATTGTAAGATGGATTGAAATCCATGATAAGGAGTAAGTATTGGGAATGGACACATGAAGTATTAGTAGAATATATAAGTGTCCGAGGTGTGACCAGCTCGTGTTCAGCTGTGCTTTCTTCCAAATTTTGCTCGTACTTGAGCTATGCTTGAAAAGCCTTTGGGCAAGTAAAAATGTTTATGAAAACTTACGTTGAAGAACGTATGCTATTTTGGTGAACAGGTTGCCAAAACCTTATTTTTGAGGCAAATACCATTTTTAGTGAGTGTGTACCTTACTTGGTTGATGAGAAAATGATGTCTAAAATGACTAAAACCTTAGTTTCAAGGAGTTACGAGGACCTTGTTGTCTTTTTTACCTCGGGCTATAATTACCGAAGGTTGTCATTGAAATATGTACGGTTGTATTCGTACTTGGGCGAAGTCTATTCGCCGAGTCTCTACGTCACTCATGTATTGCTAGACTGTGGGGGTGTGCACACTTAAGCGTATTGACTCCGTCGTCTCCGGGTTGGTGTCATTTTAATGGACCTAGGCGGGGCCACACTAGGGGCCATTCTAATGAACCATCGTCCAAGGGACCGAGAAGAGAACTTGGGTAATGACCGCAAGCCCATGTTCTAGGTTCAATCGGTCAACGACAAGGAATATTCAACATTTCCTATAAGGCCTCATACTTTGAAATGAAACTAAGTCGAGTTTTCACAAGTAATGGTTGAACCAATGACTATGATGAGATATGTGATACTAGTTCCAAGAAACTAGTCGAGTGATGTCTGAGAAATGGGATATTGTGAAAATGTCAAGTATGGTTGTGAATATTCACGCGTGTAACGTGAAAATGATGGAATTCCTGGAAATGAGAATGTTTGCAAATTCGTCTGAAAGACGTGGAAATGATTTTCAGCGGCAGTTATGCCATTATTCTTATTTGAGAAAAGCTTTACATGATTTAACGTATATACGCTACTATACTATCTACGAATCATTTGGTTGCAGGTAGGTTTTCAAATCATGGGTAAAAACTTTACGAACTTCCAAATTATTTGTGTTTTCAAACCTTTGTCTACTTTTAAGTGACAACGGATTCCCTTACTTAGCCGTCGTGCTAACTACACTTCGATGTGTTTTCCTTATCAGATGCAGTGTAGCGTGGGCCCTTGTAGCCCGATGAGCTCTGAATAGGATGGAGGTACAGGTTGAGGTCTACTCTATCCTAGCATAGACACCCTGGAAGAATTATTTCCATATGTATTAAGCTTGATGTTGATGTTGTATATTGATGTTGTAAGTTTAGCCTGTGCACTTAGAGTGGAGGTTGTCAAAGAGGTGATAGAATGAACTCTAGGTGTGGCGGTAGCACCCAGTTTTCTGCTGATAAGATGTAAGCTTCCGCAGCGTTTTATTACGGATTTTGTAATAAATGTAAGAGTTGAAAATTGGGGTGTTACAGTGTGATTCCTTACAATTTTGCGATGATTTGGGGAGTGAGGATGATATCAATTCTTTTTATTCTTGTGAAAGTGAGTTTTGAGAATTTGATGATTCGGGAGAGGGTGTAAACACTTCACGTGAGATAGATAGCGGTGAGTGTGTTCATTAGGAAGTTCTTAAGGATAAATTTTTGAGGGATGGAATTTATAACGAGAAGGAAGAAGTGAGGCTTGCTATCCTTAAACAACTTAGGGTAGTACCCCGTGCTTATTTATCAATACAATATGCTTTCCCCTTCTTTGCTTTTGAATTCAAGGATGTTACCCATCTTGGGACATACCTTGAAGCTAAATTTCACGTGACGCTTGGTAAGGTCCCAAAATCTGTGTGCCTTGAAGGATAGGCCACACTACGTCTGGCCAGGAGACGTAAAACCATGGCGCACTTGGGAGGCAGTCTGGCCAGGAGACGTAAAACCATGGCGCACTTGGGAGGCAGTCCCAATGTTATCTTACATACCATGGCGCACTTGGGAGGCAGTCCCAATGTTATCTTACATTTCATGGCGCACTTGGGAGGCAGTCCCAATGTTATCTTACATTTCTTTAAGCACTTGGGAGGCAGTCCCAATGTTATCTTACATTTCTTTAATTTTTTCTTATTATCTATAATATACTTTTCTTTATCATTATTTCAACAATGTTTCTATAACCTCGGTTGAGCTAACAAGTACAGATCATCAACCCGAGAAGTTACAGATTGCCCGCAATCGATCGACAATCATCATCATTAGCAAATGAAGGAAGGAAACCCAAGGTAAAATTTTGCACATCACGCCTTCCACGCCTGCTACCACGCGTGTAAGCAGGGGTGGAACATTTCCAGTAAGCTGCCACGCCACTCACACGCGTGTGAGCAGGCGTGGAAATAAACCAGAGAGCTCCCACGCCCACCACCACGCGTGGTGACATGCTTGGACGGGCACCAGATTTTTCGCGGAGTTTAGAAAAGTATGCTTGCTTGAGGACAAGCAAGGTTTAAGTGTGGAAACTTTGATAAGCACCAAGAATGGTACTTAAAAAGGGTCTAAAATGGATTAGAAGTGTAACGTTTTGCCATCCGATCATAATAATTGCATGCGTTTTAGCTTAGATGTGACCAAAATCTTTTAACATCAATCCTAGGAAAAGTTTTTAGGTATTTTACAGGTTGGAGAGGGATTTGAGGCTAAAATATAGCAAAAGACAAACGAAATCGCAATGCAGTATCGTCCCACGCAGCCTCACACGCGTGTGGCTGGGCGTGGAATCTTTCCAGTAACCATCCACACCCACAAAGGGCCATTTCGGAATTTTGTCTTCCTTTTGTCACCTATATAAATCCCTTTTGCCCTAAACCTAAGGGGAGAGACAATTAGAATAGGATAGATCTCAAAATTGTGGAGGGTTTTCTCCCCTCTAGGGGGAAAATTCCTTTTATTCTAGGTTAGATTAGATCCAAGGGCAAGGAGGAAGATTAGAAATTCAAGAACAACAGTGTAAAGATCCCCTTCTTGAGGGTGGTAACTATTCTCTCCAATTATTAATCTAATATTTGTTTCTTTGAAATTTCCTTTCTTTTTCTTGTTTCTTTAGCATGTTAGACTAGATTAGATAGGGGATTGGTGGCCCCAAGGTTAATCTATGTGGATGTTTGATATTATTGCTAGTTGAATTGTGAATTTCTTAATTGTTGGATGATGAACTTGTGTGGATGATGTTCTTCAAGCTTTGTGCCTATTGTGGCCACATTAGGTAGCAAACCCAAAGGAAGTGAGTGTGTGCGCGATAGCGGCCACTCACGAGTCTAACTCACCCACATCTCCGCTCTTAGTCTGAGAGGACGAGATCCGAGAGGAGTGGTAGACAAACTGTTCGATGAAATGCCCCAACCGAATGAGGATGTGGGAGTCCAAAGTGTGACGCCACTTGGTGAAGTGCCACGAACTCCCTAGTCTATTCCACATCTTTGCTCGCAAGTCCAAACAAAGATAGACCACATAGAGAAGCCTAAAGCCCCCAATCTCCACCTTTCTATTTATTTCACACAACCCCTATCAACCTTTCTACCTTCTTACAAATGAACCTTACCCTTAGTCATTCCCGTAACTCTTACCTTTCAACCTCTAAAATGCCAACACACTAATTCAGTTCTCATTCGCCATCCTTGAGAGACACGACACTCGGGGAGTCTTGACTCTTCGTTTTAACACCCTTCCATACCACATCCAAGCTCACCTCAAAATACTTTCTTCATGTGCGATAGCGGCCACTCACGAGTCTAACTCACCCACATCTCCGCCCTTAGTTCGAAAGGACGAGGTCCGAGAGGAGTGGTAGACAATGTGTTCGATGAAATGCCCAACCGAATGAGGATGTGGGAGTCCAAAGTGTGACGCCACTTGGTAAAGTGCCACGAACTCCCTAGTCTATTCCACAGCTTTTGCTCGCAAGACCATGCAACGATAGACCACATAGAGAAGCCTAAAGCCCCAATCTGCGCCTTTCCATTTATTTTTATCACAACCATTGTCAACCTTTCCCCTCTCTTACAAATGAATCCTACCCTTAGCCATTCTTGCAACTCTTACCTTTCAACCTCTTAAATGCCAACACGTATTCGTTCCCATTCATCATCCTTGAGAAACACGACACTCAGGGAGTCTTGACTCTTCGTTTTAACACTCTTCACATCCACTTACACCATACAAACAACCATCAATATTGGAGCCACATTGTTGATATTTTGATGATGAGAATTCATGAAAAAAGAGGGGAAACTATGGCAAAAGTTTTGAAAAATTTGAGAGCACATTTTCGAAAAAGAGAAGGAAAATTCGAAAAAAATTAAGAGAGGAAAGGAAAGAAAAATAATTGAGAAAGAATGGTGTGTATAAATGAAGGAAAGTTGAAACTAACTAATTGCTTTTATAAAATTTTGGTGCTTGAAAAAACATTGTAAGATGGGAAGAAGCAAAGAAATTGCCAAGAAACAAAGATATGAAGAAGGAGGAACTAGCAGGGCGAGAACAAGAGTATAACTACCAAGGATGCAACCACTTCAAGTACCCCAACAGATTGATCTAAATGCTATAGGCACTAGAACATTGAGAAACCTTACACTGGCATAGCTTACTTTGGTAGATGTTTACAAAGGATAAAACCTCATGGAGGGAAGATACTTGGATCCCAGCATCTTAAGGGAATTTGATTGTTACGAGGAGGTCTCAAGATTGCTCTAGCATCCACAATGGAGCAAGGTATTCAAGTGGAGATAGCCCGCTTACTCTCTAGTCACATATGAGTTCTTGGCCACGTTGCAAATCAAGAGAGAAGCAAACAACGCGAGAAAATTAATTTCATATAGATTGTTTGGCCTGAAGTATAATCACTCGGTTGATGAGCTAGTTGTGATCCTAGGACTCAATGATAGGGATGAAGTGCTAATGCCTTATTTTCAGATATACAAATCTGACTTTGACTGTGACAAAGATGTTGCTGCTTACTGGGGAGAGATCACAAACAGGAAGAGATATGATTCTAGTAATCTCAAGGCTTGACAGATCAAGAAGAACTCCCTAAAGGCAATCAGACTGTCATTGGCAGTCAATCTCTCGAGCAGGAAAACAAACTTGAACAAGATCTACCGGTAAGATCTCTTTTACATGTGGAGTATGGAGAACCGTGTGAATGTCAACATGGGAATGCAAGTGCAAAAGTGGTTGGGAGCACAACACAAGCAGAACGTTATAGGCCGTTTTCATTGGTCCATTGGTGGCAGAGTTGTGTCGAGGGTTAGGACTCGGCCATGCACATCTGATTTGGCGGTGACAATGGACCTCCTGTGGGAATTCCTGACAGTACTGATAGCGAGGATGAGGAGGAAGGAGCACAGAATGTCCAAGAGAATCCACAGAATAACACCAATTGCACTGTCTTCGAAAAAGCATGGTGCTCCATGTGAAGTCGGGTCGCTTGATGACGGTATCCTAGGAAGTGAGAAGAAAGAGTGATCGCCCAAGTCATGGCGATGAGCGGTCCATGCCCTTACCTTCATTTATTTTTGCGTAAAGGGGCTTTGGCGTATGGTTTGACAGTTAACTAGGGTGTGCACATCGTTCCCACTAGTAGGATCGGCTTTTAGGCCCCTACAAAATGAAAGGTGAATCCCAATTGATTTGCATGCTTGAAAGGTGTGAAAATGGTTCTTCTTGTTATTAAACCCGCCCTTTGAGACCTTCACTTTCTCAGCATATTTCTCACATTTGGTTGGCATAAGCTTAACATTCTTGGTAGATAGTGTAGGGAATTTCACCCACTCTGTTCTAAACACCCGCACGCTACCTAATTGATTAACCAATATGAATACTTAACTATCCTTGGCACTTAAGTGATTAGAGTTTAGATAGTGTACTTGCTTAAGGACAAGCAAGGTTTAAGTGTGGAAACTTTGATAAGCGCCAAGAATAGTCAAGTTTAGAGTCAATTAAAGGACAATATTATGTAGTTTTGTCGCCCATTTATGATCATTTTCATGCATAAAGACTCTAATAAAGATCAAATCAACAAATTCAACTTAAAGATAGTGTTTTAAGTCATTCCCGCAAGATATAACAGGGTCCGAGGCCAAAATGGCAAACGAAGAAGCAGCCGGGCAGGACCTAACCACGAGGGCCTCACGCGTGGAGGAGGCATGGACAACTTCCAGTACGCGTCCACACCCCCATTCACGCGTGAAGGTGGCGTGAATGGGCCAGTTAGGGCATTTGTAGGATTTCGAGTTTTGGGTGGCTATTTAAACCCCTCTTCTACATTTTGGAAGGGGGAACCCAATTTTCCAAAGCTGATTTCCTTTCATCCCCTCCTATTTGGGGGAAGCCCCTATTTTCCCTTAGACTAGATTAGTTTTCTATAGATTGAAGAAGAAGGATGAAAAGGAAGATGTAGTAGATCAATCGGTTCCCTAGGTATATTACTCTTGTTCTTTAAAAATTGTGACTTTAATTTATTGTTTTGGTTATTTTTCATTGTTTGATCTTTGATTTGAAAATGCTTGAGTAGATTAGTTAACGGGTGTGTGTGCCCCATGTTAGATATCTTGATTGATGCTTGAATTTTGCCATATGAATGTGAAAATGATGAAATAGGGTTTAGTCTTATGTGGTTGAAGTGGGTTAAGAAGGTTAACCAGGTACCCGTTCTCACTACGATAGTGAAGGGTGTGAAAATTTCCTTTGACCCTCCTAAGCTTGCTAGACTACTCGGGTTGCCGTTAGGGGGTGTGAATCAATATGAGCGTCACTATTGGATTGAGACTCCAGGGGTGGGTTTCCGGAACTATCTGTAGTATATGTTGGGGCGTGAGGAGGGCATCACTTTGGATGCCAGGCCCATTAAGTATGACTTGACGGAAGAGCAGAGGATTTTGCCAAATAAGAACAACAGTAAGGAGGTAGATGGGTTGGAGTATACCTTTGTGTACTTCTTGAAGCATCGGGTGAAGTTCAACTTGCCTAGTTTGATGATTTCTCACATGGAGTTCTACAAGGCGGCCAAACGTCGCAACTGACCATATAGGATGATTTTGAGTTGGATCGTTCAGAAGAAGAGGGTGAATGTGACAGGGGAGCTCGCTAGGCAGCCAGTTCATAGCATTCTCAATGCGCCGAGTCTATAGTACTGTGGTTTGTTCCAGGTGGGCGGGAATGAGTACATCTCAGCCCACGAGTTGAGTAGGATGCCAGCGGACGAGAGTAGGGATCTCATAGATCGTTTCCACATTCCCCACAAGAGGTTGAGAGGGTTGGTCGCATCCCAGCAGGCCGAGCAGGCGGACGACGACGAGGAGGACGACGGTTCTGAGGAGGAGTCGGAGGAAGAGGAGTCTAAGGATGAGATCGATCGGGAGCATCGGAGGAAGGAGCAGAACGACCCCATGGTTTCTGCGCAGCCGGTTAATCCCGTACTTCTCTAGCTGCAAGAGATGCACCGAATGGTGGAGGCTAGGTTCACATCGTTGGATTTGAGAGTGGACCGCGGCTTTCAGCGTTTGGGCTTCATCGAGGCCTAGCTAGGCATCGAGGTTCCACCTGAGTATCTGCACCCCGATCCTTTTCAGGCTCCAGGCAGTTCGTAGCGAGGAGGTCACCCAGGTTAGTTGATAGTTTTCGTGCATATGTTAGGTCCTTGTTAGGAATTCTTTTGACCTAGGTAAGTAGCTAGCTAGTTTTGCATGTTGTGCATGGGTTGGGTAAGTTAGAAGTTTAGGAGTTAGCAATATAGTATGTTCGTAAGGATAGATTTGGTTGAGTAATCATTTCTTTAACCTTTGATCGATCCTTTATGTCTTTGAATCGTTCCGTTTCAAGTTACCGCGAGCTTTGAGCTTCAAGGACGAAGCTCCTTTTAAGGGGGGTAGAGTGTAACACCCCGTAATTTCTTTCAAGCCTTGAGACCGATAATTATTTTTACCGTGTAATTTATTTAATTTAATTGGGCTTCATTCTTCTAATTGATTTATATATTTCTTATTCCGGAATTAATTATTTCTTCTAAGGCCCAATTCTTGATTTAATTCCTATAAGGGATTTCTTTAAATTGGATCCTTATATTTCTTGTATGTAAGAATATTTTGTAATGACCCAATTTATTTATTCTTGAATGATCAATTTCCTACTTACTAGTATTGTAATAAATAATGTAAGACCCATTCTTTATAAGGGCCCATTATTTAATCTACTTACCCTAATATAATACATACACTATGTATGTAATGATTTTATCTATCCATATAAAAGGGCTTGTATTAACCCTTCATACTCTTTTTCATTCTTGCAAACATTTTCTTCCTACCACTATCATTCCTAAAAACCCTACAATATACATTATCCATTCTTCTTCAAGATCCAAGACCAAGATTGCTTCTTTAGGATTTCTAAGGCTTGGGTAAGTGTTTATCTTTAGGAATATGCCTTGCATCATCTTATTTTCATGATCTTTTTATAAGTTCTTATGGTGTTCTTTTGTGATCTTTCTCTGGGAAAAAGATGATCAAGTGGGTGGGAGTGGCTTGTGAAGGAGAAAGAGTTTGCTTGGTTTGAAGTGTGCTACAAGAGGTAACCATCATGTCCACTAAAACATATTTTACACTCTTCATATATGTATTATACTTGGTGATTTGGAATCCTGTGGAAATTTGTTGGTTTAGCCTTGTTCTTGATAGTATGTGATCTCTGCTGATGGATTATTGAACTTGTGTTCTTGATCCTTTGCATATTGATGAGTATGAACCCTTATTGTTATGGATTCCATGTGTATTTGGCTTCTGAGATATTTATTTTGGACAATCTGATCATGTTTTTGCAATCTGGGATGTATACTTTGTATTCTGATCTGAGTTTGTGAGCTGAGCATCAGGTTTCCTCTTGCGGAGTACCCCAGCGGTATAATATGTCCCGGTGGAGTCTTTCGCAAGAGTGTAGCGGTGAGGGGTGGCGGAGGAGAGTCTTCCGCCATGGGAGTCCGCCTCCTTCTTGCGGAGAAGTGCGGCGGAGCTGGGGGTTCTGTCTGTGGGTTCTGCTAGTTCAGTTGGAATTCTGGTTCCAGTAAGCTGTTTTGTGATCTGTTGTCTGGTTGATCCTTCTTTGATTCTGGAACTTGTTTGGATGTTGAGTGTTTCACCTTGGTTCTAAAGTTGTTATTCATGTCTTTTGATTCATTCTCTTGGGTTATTGGTTGGTTGAATCCTTGATTATATTCTCTGAGTGTATGTTGTGTTCATAATCTGAGATGAACACTGTGGGTGGATTATTCTTGGGGTTGAGTTTGAGGTTGGATGTAGAGTTATGGATCTTTGAGTATCTTTGGGTTGTTGAGGGTGAACTAACTGTGGGCATCATTTGCCTCTGTGTTTGGGCATCATTTGCCTCTGTGTTTGGGCATCACTTGCCTCTATGTTTGGGCATCATTTCCCTCTGTGATTGGGCATCATTTGCCTCTGTGATTGGACACCATTTGCCTCTGTGATTGGGCATTCTTTGCCTCTGTGATTGGGCATCATTTGCCTCTGTGTTTGGGCACCATTTGCCTCTGTGGTTTGGGCTTTTGCCTCTGTGAACTAACTTTCGGTTTGATGGTTGGTATGTGGGATAGTATCTTGGTTGGAGGGTAAAGGTTTGGTGCTTATCCTTGGTTTGACGTCTGTCTGGTTCCTTATTGTTCTTGTGTTCAATTGTATCTCGTTTGTTATCCGTTATTCCTTGATATCTTGCTGTTGGTGGTTTCTTTGTGAGTATTCGATTGAGATTATGATTCAGTCGATATTCCGTTATAGACTTGTTGTCTTGTGCAATTATGTTGGATATTGGTATTACTTGGAAAGTCCTTGGTTTATTGCTCATTCAGCGTGTTGTTGTTGAGTATTCGTTTTAACTAAAGAACAGTTCGTTGGCGTGTATATTCTATATGGGTGCGTAAACCTATTTACAATCTTACTATATATGTATGTTTCTCACGAGTCTTACTATATATGTATGTTTCTCACGAGTGTGAGTGGTGGTTGCTTAGCAGTCTTTTGCTAATGGTTTCTTACATGTTTTCTAGGTATGGAGTAAGTCTAAGCGAGAGCACGTTAGAGCTTATCTATGAGGCCTGGTTAGACTAGTTTATGTTGGTTTACACTTAGTTTTTGGGCATGTGTGCCTATGTTGGGATTATGTACTTTTGACTAGTATTCCTGTTACGTTTATGACATTTTGAGGATTTTATGACATGTTTTCTTGGATAGCCTGTGCATCTAGGCTGTATTTTACCTAGATGTGGCATGATACCCCTTAAGTTATAAATCGCTTCCGCTATGTTGTGTTTGGTAGTTAAGATAGGCAGCTTTTATGTTTAAAGTTTAGCTATCTCAGCTTGTGAAAAGTTGGGGTGTCACACGTATGGCGTTGTGACAACACTTGTGAGTGATAGGGTGAAATGTCAAAAGATATGTGTGTGTGTTAAAACAGAAAGTCAATGACTCCCCGAGTGTCGGTCTCGAAGGAAGGACGTGGAGGTGTGTCAAGTGTTCGGGTGTTTACGTGATTGAGTCATGCAATAGATTCGAGTGTGGTGAATGGTGATTTGTGAGTGAAGGGAGTTCATAAGATTGGGTTTCTGAAAGAAAATAAAGGTATTGGATAAACAAAGCAAAGATGTTGGCTATTCAAGAGTGCGTATTCTTAGTCCTTTTCCACCTTTGTGTACTAAGGCTTCTTGGACTTAGGAATGCCTTCAAGCATCCAAAGTTCTAAGAGCCATTTTATCAAACACTTTAGCTACACACTTTCCTACTATTCTTAAGAAGTCCATAAGATCTATGATTGTTACAAAGCTTCAATCCTAACTCTAATCAAAGACATGAAAGAGTCAAGAGCTCAATCTCTCATCTAGATTGGCCAAATCCGAACAAGATATCATCAAAACAACAATCAATAGACAAGAATAGATAACCCAACAATCCAAGCATTTAGATCCAAAAATAGATATAAGATCATCACACTAGCAACATGTCTTCACACAATCCAAATCCCTAGATTAAACTAGCCACTCATGATAGGAAATTCAAGACAAAGGCTAATTCAATCCAAGAACAAAATAGTAAATAGATTAGAAATGTAATAGAAATCACCTAGAGTTGAAGTGATCCTTCAATCCAAGCTTGTTGTCTTCTACAATGAGAATTATCTAAACTACTCCTAGAAATTATCTAAAGTGAATCCCAAAATTGGTAAGGGAAAAAGTCTCCTAAAAATTGGAAAAAGAGGTTCTCCTCCTAAAAATTGGAAAAAGAGGTTCTTCTCTGAAAATCTATCAAAGGAGTTTAAATAGTCTCCGAAAAGTAACCCTAGGGAAAATTCGCGCATTGCAGTCCCTACGCCTCTCCACACGCGTGTGGCCGTGCGTGGATGGCTACTGGATCGTGGCCACGCGCATCACCATGCGTGTGGAGGTCTTCTTGAGTCCTTCGGGGCTCCGGTCTTGCCTGGTTCATTCCTTAAGCTCGATTTCCGTTCCTATTGGCTTCCGAGACTCCTATATTGACTTGTTTATGCTAAAAGTAGCTTTGCGTGTTGGTTTGATCACAATTTATCATGTGAGGATGCTAAAAACGTGGCAAAACACCCTAATATGTACTCAAATTATGGGTATCTTGGAGGTTTATCAAGTTTCGACACTTTACTTCTTGCTTGCCCTAAAGCAAGACAATCTACTATTAAGCACATAAGCTTCCAAGATACCATCTCATACAAAACAAAGCTTCTTGGCAAATCAAAATGGTGGGTGTCTAAAACTACTGAAATGGAAGAAATCTTTTGTGTTATCTACAAAGAATTTTGGTCAGATGTCATCAACTCAAGAAATATTTTCGGGAAGTAAAAACCTTTCGTAGATAAACAATTAAAACAAAGGATCACACTTCTCACACCATTCGCAAGCATGCAATTCCAAAGTTTTGGTTCACCTTTCATTTAATCAGGGCCTCTAGCCGATCCCACTAATGGGAACGATGTGCACTAGTTAATCAACCTTTCCAACCTTAGACGCCAAAGCCCAACGATAAAATAAGTGAGGGTAGGGGCATGGACCACTCACCGCTTTTGGCTTAGTGCGGTCCCTCTTTTCCTCTCACTTCCTAGGATAACGTCATCGAGCCACCCGACTTCACATGGTGCTCCATGCTTTTTCGAAGACAGTGCAATGGGCACCCGAATCCTAGCGAAGCGGCTCACCTCATCTCTTATTTTCTCAATTCCTGGGATCCTTTTATGTGAACAACCGACTCCAGATAAAGTTTTTTGCTTACCGAAGACTATGGTTGAACACAACCCAGCGAATTGGCTTTCCTCAGTTTTTAATCTCGGTGATTGGCCTTTTGCCTTTTCAACTTTTCTCCATGTCAACCCTTCATGCCTTTTTCTTTTTGGGATTAAGGGATTTTTCTCTCTTTAAGCTTACCAATAGGCTCACCTTTTGCCCCATGCCCTACCAAGGTTAGTTCAATTTCGGGCCTCGCTAAATTTTATCTTTCTCAAATAAAAAAGTGCACACTCCCACTTCGAGAGATCCTTGACTACGGTCCTACGTAAATAAGAGGTGAACATCATGCAAGCAGGCAAGAATATAAACTTATTTGGCTCTAAACACTCTCATGAGTGCGAAAAGTAACTTCCTCAAAGATATTTCAAGAATAAAAAATTTTGGGCATCTAGTCAAAATTCTCTCTATATAACACAAATAATAACTTTCTTTTCACATTGCAAATACACCCGTTTATCATTCCCAAGAGCTCCACTTTCCTAGTCTAAGCAGATAAGCATATAAAGCACAAAGTGCGTCCTTTTCACACTTTAAAATAAACGTCGTCCTCGATGTTTCCATACGGTATAGGGTAAAGGAACAAAATAGGGATTCAATGGATTAGACAAATAAGAGATCCCTTTCCACACTTTGGAAATTGCTCTGCGATATAGGGTATATTCTAATGATCCTATATAACATGGTAAGCTCAAACATAACGCATACACAAAGCTATATAAACAAGTTTTTCCACACTTTAAAAATAAAAAACGGGGCTTAAAATAGAAAAGGGATAAGAGGATAAACCAAGTATGCATCCCTCTTTCCACACTTTAGCTTCCATCATAGGTCTTCCTCCGTTATCGATGCTCTATACAAAAGAAATGGAGACACAATATACAAAAGGGTTTCGGGAGAACTATTCAATTATTATAAACTTGATGGAATATAAAAGCAATATAATAATAAAACATAAACGTAGGAAATTAAGCATTTAAATATAAAATAAAGTAAAAATTATTCAAGTAAACTAGCAATTATTTAAGTGCGTGAAAAGTAAAGCAGTTTAAACGTAAAAAGCATAAAACATAAAGAAAAATAAAGATAAAGTAAAGTAAATAAAGGCGGAACCCCACGCGCAGGGATCCTAATGTTTGAATGGGACAGACGACCACTTGGTAACCAATGTTGTTCAGACTGCATAGTCACAAATCAAGATCAAGATCGAGAGTGGATGAGGGTGGCATCACTGATTGCCGAAGGATGGAGGATTGAATTGCCTTGCAAATTGAGCTTGAAGCTCCTGGATCATTCTGGCATTTTCCTCCACTGCTCTTCTTGTACGAAGAAGATCCTCATTTTGGATATCCTACCGTGCAGATATGGACGTGAACTGTCCTTCCTGCCATGCTCGCTGCTCGCGCCAAAAATTCATCTGTTCATCATGGAGCTGCCTTTGGAAAGCTTGAGATGCCTCCCATTCCATCGAAGTAAGGCCTTGCTCCTGCGCTTCAGCTGTTTCGTCCTCCTCTTCTTCCTCATCTTCATCATCATCCTCATTAGACTCAACATCAACTTCTAGATATGGTGCATGATAAGCACCAAGAATAGCATTTATAAGGGGTCTTTATTAGATTAAAAGCGCATCGTTTTAACATCCGATTACAACAATTGCATGCATTTTAGCTCAAATGCGATTAAAATCTTCTAACAACATTTCTAGAAAGATTTTTGAAGTATTTTACAGGTTGGAGAGGGATTTGAAGCTAAAATAGAGCAAAAGACAAACAAGCCGAAATGCAGTAGCGTCCCACGCAGCCTCACACGCGTGTGGCTGGGCGTGGAATTATTCCAGAGAGCCACCACGCCACTCACACGCGTGTGAGCAAGCGTGGTCGGGCCAAGGGCAATTTTGGGAAATTTGTCCCCTTTTTGTCACCTATATAAATCCCTTTTGCCCTAAACCTAGAGAAGAGATCAGAAAAATTGTTAGAATAGGGTAGAATAGATTTAGAGGGTTTTCTCCCCTCTTGGGAGAAAATTCCTTTCTTTCATAAGTTTTAGAATTGATCAAGGGCAAGAGAGGAGATTGGATTTTTAAGATCAAGGTTGTAAAGATCCCCTTTTCTAAAGGGTGGTAACCATTCTCTTCATTTTCTAATTCAATACTTGTTTCTTTGAATTTTCCTTTCTCTTTCTTGTTTCTCTAGTATGTTAGAGTAGATTAGATAGGGGATTGGTGGCCCCATGGTAGATCTATGTGGATGTTTAATATTATTGCTTTGATTTGTGAATTGCTTATTTGTTGGATGTTGAACTTGTGTGGATGATGTTCCTCAAGCTTTGTGCCTTTTGTGGCCACATTAGGTAGCAAATCCAAAAGAAGTGAGTGTGTGCGCGATAGCGGCCACTCACGAGTCAAACTCACCCACATCTCCGCTCTTAGTCCGAAAGGACAAGATCCGAGAGGAGTGGTAGACAAAGTGTTCGATGAAATGCCCCAACCGAATGAGAATGTGGGAGTCCAAAGTGTGACGCCACTTGGTGATGTGCCACGAACTCCCTAGTCTATTCCACAACTTGCACTCGCAAAACCCTCCAAAGATAAACCACATGGAAAAGCCTAAAGCCCCAATCTCTACTTTACTTTTCTTTATTTTACACAACCACTATCAACCTTCCCCTTCTTACAAATGAATCCAACCCTTAGCACTCCTGTAACTCTTCCTCTTCAACCTCTTAGATGCCAACACACTAACTCGGGGAGTCTTGACTCTTCATTTTACCACCTTCCGTATCACTTCACATTCACTCACCACATACAAACATCCTTCAAAATGGCGCCGTTGCCGGGGATGGCAAACGGTTTCGAATAGTGTTGACATCTTAGAAGTAGAATTTTAAGAGTTCTTGAATTGCTTTCTTTTTGTTTATTTTATTTTCCTATTTTTGTTATTTGCTTGAAGAAGTGAGCTTATATTATCTTGAATATCTTGTGCTCACTTGCAACTACTTTTAGTTGCAAAATTATTTGTTGTTGGCTAAGCTATTGTGTAGGAAATTCTCTTTAATCAAACCTCTTGAAGCTTGCCAATAAGTGCTAAAATGAATCCCCATGATTACCCACACCATGGAGGACAATCCTATACAAATCCTCAACCCCAACCATATCACTATTACCCCCATTCCACCTATACTTACCTTCCACCAACATACCACTACCCACATCCATACCATTACCCAATTCCACCAACATATAAATTACCACCTTCATATCACTATCCAATCTATACACCAAACCATCACCAATATCCTTATGAAACACCACCTCCACAATTCCAAAAAACTTACCCTTCACAACCACCAAATTCACAAGAAATTGACTCATTAAGCTCTAAAGACATATCTCAAAACATACAGAGTAATTGCGCAAATGATGCAACAACTTGATCCAAGCTATACTCCCGAGTCAAATTCATTTCCCAATTCCCAACTAAACACTTACTACCTACCTCCATCACAAAACTACAAAGAAAACAATACTACTTGTTCCTTTGAAACACTACCCTCTTACCCATATAATACCCATATAGATCCTTGCGATTATATCCCACCAGCCACTGATTATACACGGAATGACAAGGTACCCCGTTCTCTGTCCGGCCTCCAGCTCCAGCTCCAACTCCAACAAGGTCAACACTTGGGTTAGAACGACTTACGACCTTAAACTGACTCGAACCCTAAGCTGACTCGAATCATAGGCTCTTATACTAACTTACGACAGAGCCCAACTCATTCTATGGCCCAAAATAAGGACCTCAAAACCATGCTCTGATACCACCTTGTAACACCCCAATTTCTGCTCCGACAACTATTTAATCCCAACTTAAGGGAATTCCTTACCTTGTAAAAGGATTTCTAACACCTTAGGAAGCAATTTTGGATCCTTTCCCCAATTTTCACCTTAAAACCTAGGTTCAAAAATCAACACCATAACATCATGTATCAAGAAATTAACATAGATTCATAACCTAGGAAGGATTACAAAGCTTTTACTCGAATAATATCGAAAACTTACCGAATAAATTGGAAGTTTAGAAGGATTTGGCTATGGAACTTTGGAAGAAAAAATGGTGGAAGATGATCACACCTCTCTCTCTCTCTTTTTGCAGCATTTGGGGAAGAAAAGGGAAAAAAAATTCCTTTTATATTTAATCCCAACTTATGGGATAAGCTTTAGGAAAAAAATAATAAAATAATAAAATATCTCCACAACATATCAGTTGTGGTCCAAACAGATAAAGTTTCGGTGGAAAATAATCCAGAAAGAATAATTTCCGAAACCACAAATTTATTCCAGTCAAAAGCTCCAAAATGGGCTAGGTTCGGTACACTGCGGAAATTTCGCGGTGTACGATCAGAAATAAATTTCGACCCTTATAGCTCATCCAATTTCAACTTAACTAAGCAGGAAGTTCATACTTAGTCATAACATGCCTAATCATCAATTTCTAAGGAAATTCGAGCTGAAAATTCGTCCTCGAAAATTTTACGGTTCGTGACCGGCACGAACGATCGCAGCTTAATGACAACTATACCTCCGTATAAAAATTTCATTGACATATCGGGAGATCATCTTATGAATGTCATAGCCTAAAGATATATTTTCCGACCCTTAGACTTATCGGAAAGACGAGGGGTTACATCTATCTTGTTTACTAATGATTATGATTACTTTAACTTCTCGGAAGATGAATCCTTTACTTTGGGTGAAAGTGAGTTGATGAGTGAAGGGGATGATGCTTCATTCTATTCGTGTGAGAGTGTGAGTAATTTTTTCTAATCAAGCAGAGTGGAGTGATGAAGAAAATGAGTGTGAGGAGGAGAGGGTAGGAAATGATAGGTCTTTCACGTTCAATCTTATGGAAATAGATGAGTGGAGAGAGTTGACCACACTCGAAAATGAGGAAGGGAGTGAGGAGATATGGTTTGAAAGAGATGATGAAATCTTTAGGAGGAGAAGAGAGGAAAACGAAAAGGAAGTAGACACCATCTTAGAAGAGCTAAGGAGGGTGTTTGAGTCTATAATTTTTCCAACTATGAATTTTATCTTTCCTTTATCTTTGTGGGAGTTCAAGGATGTTTCCCACCTTGGGACATTCCTTGAAGCTAAGGTTCACGGGACGCTTGGTCGGGTCCCAAAATCTGTGTGCCTTGTAGGATAGGCCACTTTACGTCTGGCCAGGAGACGTAAAACCATGGCGCACTTGGGAGGCAGTCCCAATGTTATCTTACTTTTCTTTAAAGTTTTTCCTTATTTTCTACAGTATGTTTTTCTTAGCTTTATTTCAATAATGATTCTATAATCTCGGTTGAGCTAACAAGTACAGATTATACACCCGAGAGTTATAACTTGCCCGCAATCAATCACAAATATCATCACTAGCAAAGGAAGGAAAGGAAACCAAGGTAAGCTTTGCACAGCACGGTTTCCACGCCACCACCACGCTTGTGGATAGGCGTGGAAAACTTCCAGAGAGCTGCCACGCTGCTCACACGTGTGTGAGCAGGCGTGGGAATAAACCAGAGAGCTCCCACGCCTACCACCACGCGTGGTGGTAGCGTGCGTGGACAGGCACCAGATTTTTCGCGGATTTTCGCGCGAAATGGTTTAAAACCCTTTCCTTGCTTCATTTCTTCCCCACCACGAGCAAAAACTCTCCCAAGCTGAAAATATACACTCTCTAAGCATTTCCTTCCAAGTCTCTCAACTTTTCTCAAAGATCTTAAGTCATTTCCAAGGTAAGAACATACTCTTCTTTGCTATTTACTTGTTCAATGAAGAACTTGTTCTATTTTGAAGAATATCTCCATGGGTTTTTTTTGTATGACATTTTTCTTGAGATATATTGTTATGGGATGACTTGATAGACTTGTATTAAGCCTACATTGCTTCTATACACTAGAAATTTCATGTTTTAACATCTCTTTGTGACTAGATCTTGAAATTGCTTGATTTGGGTATGCTCTTGTAATGATGAGATCCTTGTTGATATAGTAAGCATGGTGGGTAAAGTTTGCAACTTTCCTACTCTATAGGCACTACATTGCTATATTCTACTAGTTAGTTGGTCCAATTTTAACTTTCATAATGCTTCCATTTTTCAACCTTGAGCTAGTCTAGAGGTAGAAGATAAAGTTGACTATATGTTGACCTTTTGACTATGAAATGAGTATGGAATAGAATGAGCTAGTTCTTGCATGTATAGGATAGAATTACTGAAGGATATCAAACCCTGGCACAATCTTGTAACGAAAAGTCCAATAAAGACTGTTTGTACCTTGTTCTTGAGTTGGGTTTTAAGCCATTTTCATGCCTGAACTCCCATGTTAATGTCGACATGATTCTCCATGCACTACATGTAGAATAAGTCCTGTCTGTAGACCTTGTTCCTTTTCGCCGTTCTTCCCGAGAGGTTCACTGCAAAAGCCAATCTGATGGCTTTTAGATAGTTCTTTGTGATGAGCTTCACCTTCAAGTTGGATGAGTTATACACTGCGTTGTTAGTTATGCTCTTCCAATAGTTGATAGCAACTGAGTCTGAATCAAAGTCAGTCTTGTAATCCCTGAAATATGGCATAGTTACCTCAATAGCATCATGAAATCCAAGAGTAACACCCAAAGTGTTAATTGAGAGATTGTAACGCTCGCCAAACAAACAAAATGTGATAGATTCTCTCGCATCATTGGCCTCATTTTTTATGTCCAGTGTGCCCAAGAACTCATAAGTGACAAGTGCGTAGGTTGGACCTCGCCACTCAAATAATCGGCTCAATTGGGGGTGTTGTCTCAAATGATTAACTTCTTCAATGCAGCCAAACTCCCTTAAAACATTTTGTTCAAAGAAACGGCCCTCACTCAACCGCTTGCTCTTATATGCGTCAACCAAGGCACGCTCCGGAAGTGTTAGATGTCTCAAAGAACGTGTGCCCTGCTCTCGATGAGGTGGTGGAACATCTGGTTGATTTTGTGGTGGTTGAGCCTTGGTTCTAGCTCTACTGGACTCAGCATCGTCATGTCTTGCCTTCTTAGCTATTTCTTTATGCATTTTCATCCTACAATATTTAGAAATTAATACTCATGGTAATTGGTTTTATGCAATTATCATTCAAATAAATCACCATTGAATTTATATAAAATCCTTTGTCAAGATAGTGGATTTCGAACATGTAGGGTCAAGGATTTTCGAAAATTTCGTCATAGTTTCCCCTATATTTTGATCAATTCTAGTACAAGAATATGAACAATATCATTCCATTATCACACACATGCATAATATCATCATAAGATAATTCAATTTGATGGTCAAATAAGAAGTTAACTCAAAAGGTCAAGAATTTGAAAAAGTCAACTTCATCTTCTTCCCTAAATTCCAAAATTAGGGTTTGAAATTGAAAATTCAATTTTTGCAATGTAGCATGTGGAAAATCAAATTGATGGCATATAATAGGTCTATAACAAGTTTACACATCAATTCAAGCATCAATTTCATGATCTAGACAAGAAATTCAATAAACCCATTTGCTCAACAATGGTGTTCACACTTGAAGCTCAATTTTAAATTTCAATCCATCAATGAAACCATCAAAAATGAAAGAAAACATCAAAGGATAGTTCTATGAAGCATTATAAACCAATTTAGACATTCAAAAACATTCAAGATAATGTAGGATAAAATTTCAACATTCAAATCTTCCAAACTCATGGATATTCAATAAAATGCTTAAAAGAGATGAAATTACCTTGATAGTGATGCTTTTAACCTTCTTGGAGATGAAAATAATTCACTATGCTCAAACCTTTAAGTTTGGAGATTACCTTGCATGGAGAAGAGAAGAAAATTTTAGGTTTTGGGGTGCAAATGGTGTGGTTCGGCCGAATGGGTTTATATCTCTCGTGGTGTTGGTTCCATGCCCGTGGACGCGCGTGTGGACCTACTGTTTTGTTCCCACACCGGTTAGCACGCGTGTGACCGTGCGTGGGGACTTACTGGGTTGCTCCCACGCCGGTTAGCACGCGTGTGACCGTGCGTGTCACCCTGGTGCGTCATTTTTCTCAAATTTTGGTCTTTCTCTTCACACCTATGTCTGTATTAGGCCTTTCCAATGCATTTTTCAGTCTCGAATCCTACAAGTCAGTCTTCCAAAACATGGTACCAAATGGAATTGTAACAAAACATTAAAACGAAATCATAAAAAAAACATAAAAACAATTTATTAGACCTTGGGTTACCTCCCAAGCAGCGCCACAGTTTACGTCCTTGGCTAAACGCATCATACCTTCTTCATTCTTCAGCCATACTCCTTGGTTGTGGGCAGGAAACATTTCGGTACCCACGTGTTCTTCCATGTCAGCTTGTCATTTTTCCACTTCTGTTTCGATTTGGTCTTTGTTCTGACCATCGCCCTCACTTCTTCATCATTCCCCTCTGTTCTTACTTTATCATCATTCGTGGATTGTCCATCAAATCTCAAGGTTATCTCCCCCGAGCTTACGTCTATGCGGGGGTGACAAGTAGCCAAGAATGGTCTTCCAAGAATTAAAGAACCATGGGGCTCTGTGTCTCCCATCTTACAAACAACAAAATCGACAGGCACAAGAAATTTCCCTATTCTTACTAGAACATCCTCCGCCAAGCCTTCCGGGTACCGTGTGGTCCCGTCGGCTAAACAGAGTGTCAGCCTTGTCGGTTTCAAACTTGGTAAGTTCAATTTTTCAAAAAGATTTGAAGACATGACATTGATCGAAGCTCCGAGATCGGTTAGAGCATTTTGAGGATCCATGTTCTGTATAGAACAAGGAATCACCAAAGCTACCGGGTCGCCCTTCTCATCTTCTTTGCCTTTTTTCCTACATTGGCATATTCCGCAAACAATATCCATCGGGTCACAATTTTCGTGATTCTCTTCATTGGCATCAATAGCATTGACTCTCTCTTTTAGATTATTCTCTGTGTTACTAGGGAGTTGTCCGTGGTGTCTCTCAGACATCATCTTGAACATTTGTGAGATCTGATTCTCAATGGTCTTGAGTGTAGCCTTGGATTCTTGTCTGAGACTAGAAATCTCTTGACTGATTTCCTGAGTAATCTCTTGTTTAAGATTGGCCCGATCATTTTTTAATTCCATGATCGTCCTGGTAAGCCTTTCATCTACTTCACGGATATCATCCCTCCTCTGTTGAGTAAAGTCATGTTGAGAGTTGTATTGTGGCCTGAACTGGGTCGTTTGGCCTCCATTGCCTTGATTTTGATTATACATCAATCTGCCCTTGTCATTTTGTCCATAAGCAGGGTTGTTTCCATAATTGTATTGTCCTCGCGCTTGATATCCATCATTGTTGTTCCATCCCTCGCCCTGTTTCCAATTGTTGTTCGATCTTTGATTTTGTCCATAGGCATTGTAATTGGAGTTCCTTTGATAATCCACCGCCTCAACCTGCTCGGATGCGGAAGGTGAAGTGCAGATATTAGTATCATGTGGTCCTCCACAGATGTTACAGTAAAGTGCCAAAGCCATACAAGGCTTGGGTTTTCCTTCCATTTTTTCTACCATGGCCTGTAACTTCTTGATCTCATGATTCATTGCCTCTATTTAGCCGTGCTATTAATATCATACATGCTTCCGTGCTCTCCTCGTCGGTCATACCAACAAGAGGTATTCTTAAATATTCTCTTGATCAATTCTTCAGCTTCAGGTAAAGCTAAGGAGACAAAGGCACCGCTGGAGGATGAGTCAAGTAACATCTTTCCTTCATCGGTTAGCCCTCCGTAGAATGAGCTAATCACGTCCCATGGGTGCATCAAATCTTGCGGCCACTGTCTTTTGAGAACCTTAAACCGTCTCCAAGTTTCCCCCAAACTCTCAAGCCTTCGTTGCTTGAATTCCTGTAGTAGCCTTTGGATCCTCATAGTCTTTGTGATGGGGAAGAACTCGTTCATGAATTCACGATATAGCTGCTGCTATGATCTGAAATGATTGTCGTCATGGCTTTCCAACCAACGCGCTGCCTCTCCTATAACCGAAAATGGGAATAACTTAAGTCGAATTATCTCCTCACTAACGCCTTCTTGTTTGTACATCTCGCATGCTCGTATAAACCTTGTTATGTGTGCATTGGGATCTTCAGATGGCAATCCCGAGTATTAGCTATTTTGGACTAATGTGAGGATAGTTAGATGCACATGAAAGTTGACGTTTTCCATCGGTGGCACATAGATCGAGTTGTGCATGTTAAAATCCGGAGGCATATAATCTGCAATTGATCTCTGCGGTTCTTGAGGTATTCCATAGTATTCTTCTTCACGAATGTTTTCTTGTGGGTTTGCTCTGTTGCCTTGTAGTTCTTCAAGAATTGGTTCTTCATGGTTAATCGGTCCTTGTAGATTAACTGGTACTGGGGGCGGGTTTGGTATAGTTGCTCCTCTTCCTTGTGGATTTCTTGTTGCGCTTGATGAAACCATTTGTGACCTTTGGGTATTTTTCTTCCTAGTTGCTCTGTTGATTTCTGGAATGTAAGGTAGTAATCCTTGATTTCCTTTTGCTCGCGTGTGCATTCACCTATTAAGATTATCAATGAAACAAAGATTCCACAATTGACTAGAAGTAGTGAATTGGGTTAGTAGCAAAAACAAGTAAAATAGAAAATGAAACAAAATAAAGTGGTGTGGATTAACAATGCTAAAATCTAGCAATCATTCAATCAAAGTAAACAAAAACATTTGACAACCTATTGCCTTCCCCAGCAACGGCGCCATTTTGACAACACTTGTGAGTGATAGGGTGAAATGTCAAAAGATATGTGTGTGTTAAAATGGAAAGTCAATGACTCCCCGAGTGTCGGTCTCGAAGGAAGGACGTGGAGGTGTGTCAAGTGTTTGGGTGTTTACGTGATTGAGTCATGCAATGGATTCGAGTGTGGTGAATGGTGATTTGTGAGTGAAAGGAGTTCATAAGATTGGGTTTGTGAAAGAGAATAAAGTAAATGAGATTGAAAAATATGTAAAGAGGTAGGGATTGGATAGTGCTCGTCTATGTTGCATCCTAGTGTGTCTAAGGTATTGGATAAACAAAGCAAAGATGTTGGCTATTCAAGAGTGTGTGTTCTTAGTCCTTTTCCACCTTTGTGTACTAAGGCTTCTTGGACTTAGGAATGCCTTCAAGCATCCAAAGTTCTAAGATCCATTTTATCAAACACTTTAGCTACATACTTTCCTACTATTCTTAAGAAGTCCATACGATCTATGATTGTTACAAAACTTCAATCCTAACTCTAATCAAAGACATGAAAGAGTCAAGAACTCAATCTCTCATCTAGATTGGCCAAATCCAAACAAGATATCATCAAAACAACAATCAATAGACAAAAATAGATAACCTAACAATCTAAGAAATTTAGATCCAAAAATAGATATAAGATCATCACACTAGCAACATATCTTCACACAATCCAAATCCCTAGATTAAACTAGCCACTCATGATAGGAAATTCAAGACAAAGGCTAATTCAATCCAAGAACAAAATAGTAAATAGATTAGAAATGTAATAGAAATCACCTAGAGTTGAAGTGATCATTCAATCTAAGCTTGTTGTCTTCTACAATGAGAATTATCTAAACTACTCCTAGAAATTATCTAAAGTGAATCCCAAAATTGGGAAGGGAAAAAGTCTCCTAAAAATTGGAAAAAGAGGGTCTCCTCATAAAAATTAGAAAAAGAGGTTCTTCTTTGAAAATCTATCAAAGGAGTTTAAATAGTCTCCGAAAAGTAACCCTAGGGAAAATTCGCGCATTGCAGTATCCACGCCTCTCCACACGCGTGTGACCGTGCGTGCATGGCTACTGGATCGTGGCGACGCGCATCACCAGGCGTGTGGATGTCTTCTTGAGTCCTTTGGGGCTCCGGTCTTGCCTGGTTCGTTCCTTAAGCTCGGTTTCCGTTCCTATTAGCTCCCGGAACTCCTGTATTGACTCATTTATGCTAAAAGTAGCTTTGCGTGTTGGTTAGTGAATTTAAAGCATATTTGAGCAGAAGTTATCATATAAGGATGTTAAAAACGTGGCAAAACACCCTAATATGTACTAAAATTATGGGTATCTTGGAGGCTTATCACGTTGGTTGTGTTCAAATTCCAGACATTGAGCGAGGCCTACAGTAGTGCGGCGGATCACTATCGAGTGCTGGCCATCCGGCGGGGAGCGCATGACCGACCTAAGAGGCCCGGGGAGGGTAGTGCGCCCGACTCCAAGGGGCATAGGCCTGGAGGCTCCGGCTCGGGAGGAAGCTTTCAGAGGAATGGTGCCAACAGTGGAGGCACATCCCGCCCTGGCTCGGTCGGGGCAAGGACCTAGGAGTGACGGAGTCCGAGAGCGGCACTTCCACTGTAGGAGATGTGGAAGGGACCATCCAGGGAGAGATTCCGAGGGACATCTGGTGGAGTGCTACAGTTGCGGGCTGAGCGGACATAGAGCTTTTGAGTGCAGATCTAGGAAAGGAGGATCGTCCCATTCTAGACTTGGTGCGACCCCGGGAGCCCAGACAGCGACCCGATCTTCCAAGGAAACCAAGGTCAATGGTGGAAGCAAGCCGAGTGGAGGTCGTGGGCTGCAGGCTGGGTGATAAGCACCAAGAATAGCACTTATAAGGGGTCTTTATTAGATTAAAAGTGCATCGTTTTGACATCCGATTACAACAATTGCATGCATTTTAGCTCAAATGCGATTAAAATCTTCTAACAACATTTCTAGAAAGAGTTTTGAGGTATTTCACAGGTTGGAAAGGGATTTGAGACCAAAATAGAGCAAAAGACAAACAAGCCGAAGTGCAGTAGCGTCCCACGCAGCCTCACACGCGTCTGGCTGGGCGTGGAATAATTCCAGAAAGCTCCCACGCCCACCACCACGCATGGAAAAAGGCGTGGTTGGGCCAAGGGCCATTTTGGGAAATTTTCCCCTTTTTGTCACCTATATAAATCCCTTTTGCCCTAAACCTTAAGAAGAGGAGGATAGATCAGAAAATTGAGAGAGGAGGGTAGAATAGATCTAGAGGGTTTTCTCCCCTCTTGGGAGGAAATTCCTTTCTTTCATAGTTTAGAATATATCAAGGGCAAGGATGAGGACTGGGATTTCAAGGCAAAGGTTGTAAAGATCCCCTTTCTAAGGATGGTAACCATTCTCTTCCATTTCTAATTCAATACTTGTTTCTTTGTATTTTCCTTTCTTGTTCTTGTTTCTTAGTATGCTAGAGTATATTAGATAGGGGATTGGTGGCCCCATGGTAGATCTATGTGGATGTTTAATATTATTGCTTTGATTTGTGAATTGCTTGATTGATTGGATGTTGAACTTGTGTGGATGATGTTCTTCAAGCTTTGTGCCTTTTGTGACCACATTAGGTAGCAAACCCAAAGGAACTGAGTGTGTGCGTGATAGCGGCCACTCACTAGTCTAACTCACCCACATCTCCGCTCTTAGTCCGAAAGGACGAGATCCGAGAGGAGTGGTAGACAAAGTGTTCGATGAAATGCCCCAACCGAATGAGGATGTGGGAGTCCAAAGTGTGACGCCACTTGGTAGTGTGCCACGAACTCCCTAGTCTATTCCTCGACTTGCACTCACAAAACTAACCAAAGATAGACCACATGGAAAAGCCTAAAGCCCCAATCTCCACTTTACTTTTCTTTATTTTACAAAACCGCTATCAACCTTCCCCTTCTTACAAATGAATCCAACCCTTAGCATTCCCGTAACTCTTTCTCTTCAACCTCTTAGATGTCAACACACTAATTCAATTCCCATTCGTCATCCTTGAGAGACACGACACTCGGGGAGTCTTGACTCTTCGTTTTACCACTTTCACATTCACTCCCACTAAACCCACAGCAATCAAAATGGCGCCGTTGCCGGGGATGGCAAACGGTTTCGAATAGTGTTGACATCTTAGAAGTAGAATTTTAAGAGTTCTTGAATTGCTTTCTTTTTGTTTATTTTATTTTCTTATTTTTGTTATTTGCTTGAAGAAGTGAGCTTATATTATCTTGAATATCTTGTGCTCACTTGCAACTACTTTTAGTTGCAAAATTATTTGTTGTTGGCTAAGCTATTGTGCAGGAAATTCTCTTTAATCAAACCACTTGAAGCTTGCCAATGATTACCCACATCATGGAGGACAATCCTATGCAAATCCTCAACCCCAACCATATCACTATTACCCCCATTCCACTTATACTTACCCTCCACCAACATACCATTACCCACATCCATACCATTATCCAATTCCACCAACATATCATTTACCACCTCCATATCATTATCCAATCCATACACCAAATCATCACCTACGACCTTATGAAACACCACCTCCACAATTCCAAGAAACTTACCCTTCACAACCACCAAATTCACAAGAAATTGACTCATTAAGCTCTAAAGACATATCTCAAAACATAGAGAGTAAGCTTGTGCAAATGATGCAACAACTTGATCCAAGCTATACTCCAGAGTCAAATTCATTCCCTACTTTCCCCCAAAACACCTACTACCCACCTCCATCACAAAACCACAAAGAAAACAATACTACCTACTTTCCCATATAATACCCATATAAATCCTTGCGATTATATCCCACCGGCCACCGATGAAATTGAAATTCTAAAAGCAAAAATTGACGAATTCACAAAGATGGCAGGGAGGATACGGCTAAACTAAAAGCCGAAATCAAGAGCGAACTAAAGGACTATCTCGCTACCCTCCGGAAAGAAGGACTTCCACTAGAAGAAATTGAAACGAAGATGTTGTCTATGATGGGGGAGCTCATGAAGATGAATGAGCCCCAAGCTAACTCCGCCATCATAGAAGACATCCCCACTTTGGAAGCCCATCCAAGGATTATACAAGAGGTTGAAAACGCCCAAAATGCTAGGGGAGAGGAGAGTTTCGAAGGGATGGAGGATTGTTACGCCCTAGTACTTGAAGAAGTTCCAATTTTCGAGTTGGAAAATCAAAACGAAGAAGAGATGGAGAGTGAGGATGAGAACATCGAAGTAGTGTGGGAAGATAAAGAGCCAAAATATGGTAAAATTCCTAATCTTCTTTGCGCTAATATTTTAGAAAATCCTTGTGCTCTTTTTGAAAACACCCTTGTAGATGACTCGCTTCGCCTTAATACTTCCATCATATGTGATTATGACTGCTTTAAATTTCGGGAGGATGATTCCATGGAAAATTTTAATGTATTGAGTAATGCTTGTAAGGATTTGATCTTGTTTACTAATGATTATGATTGCTTTAATTTCTCGGAAGATGAATCCTTTGCTTTGGGTGAAAATGAGATGGTGAGTGAAGAGGATGATGCTTCATTCTATTCATGTGAGAGTGTGAGTGATTTCTCTAATCAAATAGAGTGGAGTGATGAAGAAAAGGAGTGTGAGGAAGAAAGGGTACGAAATAATAGGTCCTTCATGATTAATCTTATAGAAAAAGATGAGTGGAGAGAGTTGACCTCACTCGAAATTGAGGAAGGGTGTAAGGAGATATGGTTTGAAAGAGATGAGAAAATCTTTAGGGGGAGAAGAGAGGAAAACGAAAAGGAAGTAGACACCATCCTAGAGGAGCTAAGGAGGGTGTTTGATGCTAGAATTTTTCCAACCATGCATTTTATCTTTCCTCTATTCTTGTGGGTATTCAAGGATGTTTCCCACCTTGGGACATTCCTTAAAGCTAAGGTTCACGGGACGCTTGGTCGGGTCCCAAAATATATGTGCCTTGAAGGATAGGCCACATTACGTCTGGCCAGGAGACATAAAACCATGGCGCACTTGGGAGGCAGTCCCAATGTTATCCTACTTTTTCTTAAAAGTTTTTCATGTTTTCTGTAGTATGTTTTTCTTAGTTTTATTTCAATAATGTTTCTATAACCTCGGTTGAGCTAACAAGTACATATTATACACACGAGAGTTATAAGTTGCCCGCAATCAATTGACAAACATCATCACTAACAAAGGAAGGAAGGGAAACCAAGGTAAGCTTTGCACAACACGGTCTCCACGCCACCACCACGCGTGTGGCTAGGCGTGGAAAACTTCCAGAGAGCTGCCACGCCACTCACACGCGTGTGAGCAGGCGTGGGATTAAACCAGAGAGCTCCCACGCCTACCACCACGCGTGGTAGCGTGCGTGGACGGGCACCAGGTTTTTCGCGGATTTTCGTACGAAATGGTTTAAAACCCTTTCCTTGCTTCATTTCTTCCCCACCACGAGCAAGAACTCTCCTGAGCTGAAAATATACACTTTCTAAGAATTTCCTTCAAAGTCTCTCAACTTTTCTTAAGGATCTTAAGTCATTTCCAAGGTAACAACATGTTCTTTTTTTTTTTTTTGCTATTTACTTGTGTAATGAAGAACTTGTTCTATTTTGAAGAATATCTCCATAGGTTTTTCTTGTATTACATTTTTCTTGAGATACATTGTTATGGGATGACTTGATAGACTTGTATTAAGCCTACATTGCTTCTATAAACTAAAAATTTCATGTTTTAACATCTCTTTATGACTAGATCTTGAAATTGCTTGATTTGGGTATTCTCTTGTCATGATGAGATCCTTGTTGATATAGTAAGCATGGTGGGTAAAGTTTGCAACTTTCCTACTCTATAGGCACTACATTGCTATATTCTACTAGTTAGTTGGTCCAATTTTAACTTTCATGATGCTTCCATTTTTCAACCTTGAGCTAGTCTAGAGGTAGAAGATGAAGTTGACCATATGTTGACCTTTTGACTATGAAATGAGTATGGAATGGAATGAGCTAGTTCTTGCATGTATAGGATAGAATTGTTGAAGAATATCAAAATGATGTTGCATGCCATGAATTATTGTAATCTTTTCTTTAAATATGTGCAATATTGTTCCTAATCAATGTTTAAATTGGCAAATGTTTTTCCTTGTGTTGCTTTGATTGCCCATGCTATAGGAAAGATGTCTTCGCCACATGACCTTGCGCAACAGATTGCTCAAAGGCTCCAAAGAGGGAAAGCCCCGGCAGAGGAAAACAGTGCAAGAGGCTCTAACACTCGCTATATTGAAGTACCCACCGGGACTCAAATTTTACTGATGACAGCAACCATGCTAGGGCGGTACAGGCAGTTGCTGAATCTCCCTATTGTGCAATGGAGATATGTAGACTTGACAGTATTGGAGGATTATGAATGCAAGTACGGACTGGAGAGGTTGATCGCAGAACCATATTGGGACAATTTGTTAAGCTAGAGACAGGATACTTTTATCCCTCTAGTGCATGAGTTTATTGCGAGCTTGAAGGTTGACGGAGTGACTGGAGATCTCTACAGCCCTACCATTAAGTTTAGACTCTTCAACCAGGACTATAACATATCAGCCAACCGTTTGGGTGTTCTCCTTGGATTTTACAATGAGGAAGACCAGTCGAAGAACTGGTACAGGAGATTAAGGCATGACTTTGGAGATAGGGACATTCCGAGAAAATATTGGTCGATAATCGCAAGACAAGGAGTCGAATGGGAAGGGTTGAGGGTAAGAGTCTCCCAGATCATAAGAGAGGACTTAAAGGTTTTATGGAAGGTTATTGCTCATTCATGGGAAGGGAGGCCTGAGACATATGACCGAGTATCAAAGGCGGAGCTGTTCATGCTATGGAGTATGGACACCGGGAACTCAGTGAATATGAGCTCGATTTGTAGGAACTTGCTTGTTGCACAACAGCAAGAGTCAACCAGGGTAATCTTTATAGGCCCCTTGGTGACGAGGCTATGCGTCTCTCTAGGTCATCAAATGAAAATGCATTGGTTTGAACATCAGCTTCCAGGAGCGCACATAGTTCCTTTATCTCCCGAAGACGTCGCAAAACTTCACTTGAGACAACTAGCGCGAATGAGGGTAGATGAGGAGATGGCGGAAGATCATGCTAACACGCCCATGACATCCCCAGGATTCACACCTTCTCCGATGTCGTTCAATTCCCCGTCTTTCCCGGAAATGTATTCGCCGTTGGATTCTTCAATGTATTCTCCACCACCAAGAGAGCCCGGACCGTCTGTACCTCCACCACAACCTGAAGAGAAAAACCCCAACTCCTCTAGCTTCAACATTCCGAGCTGGTTCACCCCAGTCACTGATTGGAGATCTCTCCAAAATTTCCAATACCAATTGCACTTGGAGCAAATGCAAAAGCTGGACGAGATTTCGAGAGAGATCAAGGAAATCAAGAGAACATGAAGGAAGGAAGAAATTGAAGAAAAGAAAAGACAAATTTTGATGATGATGACTTGGGATTTGATAATTCTGAACAATTGATTGTGGACAATCTCTTTACTTTTGTTTATATTTTTAGCTATATTTCTGTTTATGTTTTATTCTGCACGTTTCTTCTAGCCAAAGACGTTAAACGTGGCGCTTATGGGAGGCAACCCACAAATAAGGAGAAGAAGGGACCACTCCACCAACAACCATGAAAGACCAATCTTGAAAGGCATAATTTCAATTCCTAATTTATTTCCTTACCTTTACTCTGACCATGTTTGAAGGGCGAACATAGATTGCAAAATCTTGATAAGGATACAAATTGTAAGTATTTCTTTTATCCTGATTCAATGCCCTATTTTGGTTTGCTTTATTTTCTAGAATCGCAGATGAAGAGCTGCATAACATTATTGTATCGGATGTAGTCTGTTTGTTAGAACTGTTTTAGCCCAGTTCACACTTTTAAGTGTGGAAAAGGGGCGTGTGTAGAACCCTTAAACATATATCCTTTTTCCTCCGTTCCTTATGGAAACATCGAGGACGATGTTTACTTTTAAGTGTGGAAAGGGTGTATGCTTCTTGAAACAGTTGATTGATTAAGTGATAAGGTATAGGAACCTAGAGGGTGTGTCATTGCCAATACTATCTAGGAGGGCTCCTAACCTTGTGCCAAGGATTGAATGTCTTAAATATTCTTTGGAAGCTTCACTTTGCACCAATTTACACATTCCGACCCAAATTGAAAATTTTGATGAGTGCTTGCATGCTTTCACCTTGTATTTTGTTTGGACCTCAGTCAAGGATCTCTCGAAGTGGGAGTGTGAATCCTTTGAGTTTTAGAAAGATAAGAATAGCGAAGCCTGGAAACCGAATTAATCTTAGCAGGACATGGGGCAAAAGGAGAGCCTAAGTGAGCTTTGAGTGAAAACAATCCCTAATCCCTAGAAAAGGGCATGAGGGGTTGATATGGTGAAACGTGAATAAAGGCTTAAGGCCATTCCTTGAGATAAAAGCGAGGTGAGCCATCTTGTCTGGATAAGGGGTAACCATTGCACTGTCTTCGAAAAAGCATGGAGATCCATGTGAAGTCGGTTACCCTGAAGAGATCTTGAAAGATGAGAAAATAGAGAGGAGGTGAGCCATTTCGCTAGGATTCAGGCACCCATTGCACTGACCTTCGAAAAAGCATAGATCTCCATGTGAAGTCGGGTAGCCTGACGACGTTATCTTAGGAAGTGAGAAAATAGAGTGATCGCCCAAGCCATGGTGATGAGCGGTCCATGTCCTTGCCCTCACTTATATAATGTAAAGAGGCTTTGGCGTTAGGTTGGAAATTTGCTAAGGGATGAGCATCGGTCCCACTAGTCGGATCGGTTGGAGGCCCCTAGAAAATACAAGGTGAAAACTCTTTTGTCACTTGCATGCTTAAAGGTGTGAATAAAAACTTCTTATATAGTATCCATCGAGACCTTAACTTCCTTAGCGTATTTCTTACATTTGGTTGGCACGAGTTTAGCAGTCTTGGTAGATAGTGTAGGGGATTTCACCCACTCAACTCCAAACACCTACACATCACTTGATTGGTTAACCGTGAAAGAAAGAACTATTCTTGGTGCTTATATGATTAGTGTTTAGAAAAGTATGCTTGCTTGAGGACAAGCAAGGTTTAAGTGTGGAAACATTGATAAGCACCAAGAATAGCACTTATAAAGGGTCTTTATTAGATTAAAAGCGCATCATTTTGACATTCGATTACAACAATTGCATGCATTTTAGCTCAAATGCGATTAAAATCTTCTAACAACATTTCTAGAAAGAGTTTTGAGGTATTTCACAGGTTGGAGAGGGATTTGAGGCTAAAATAGAGCAAAAGACAAACAAGCCGAAGTGTAGTAGCGTCCCATGCAGCCTCACACGCGTGTGGCTGGACGTGGAATAATTCTAGAAAGCTCCCACGCCCACCACCACGCGTGGAAGCAGGCGTGGTCGGGCCAAGGGCAATTTTGGGAAATTTGTCCCCTTTTTGTCACCTATATAAATCCCTTTTTCCCTAAACCTTAAGAAGATGAGGATAGATCAGAAAATTGAGAAAAGAGGGTAGAATAGATCTAGAGGGTTTTCTCCCCTCTTGGGGGAAAATTCCTTTCTTTCATAGTTTAGAATAGATCAAGGGCAAGGATGACGACTGAGATTTCAAGATCAAGGTTGTAAAGATGCCCTTTCTAAGGGTGGTAACCATTCTCTTCCATTTCTAATTCAATACTTGTTTCTTTGAATTTTCCTTTCTTGTTCTTGTTTCTCAGTATGCTAGAGTTGATTAGATAGGGGATTGGTGGCCCCATGGTAGATCTATGTGGATGTTTAATATTATTGCTTTGATTTGTGAATTGCTTGATTGATTGGATGTTGAACTTGTGTGGATGATGTTCTTCAAGCTTTGTGTCTTTTGTGGCCACATTAGGTAGCAAACCCAAAGGAAGTGAGTGTGTGCGCGATAGCGGCCACTCACGAGTCTAACTCACCCACATCTCCGCTCTTAGTCCAAAAGGACGAGATCCGAGAGGAGTGGTAGACAAAGTGTTCGATGAAATGCCCCAACCGAATGAGGATGTGAGAGTCCAAAGTGTGACGCCACTTGGTAGTGTGCCACGAACTCCCTAGTCTATTCCTCGACTTGCACTCACAAAACTAACCAAAGATAGACCACATGGAAAAGCCTAAAGCCCCAATCTCCACTTTACTTTTCTTTATTTTACACAACCACTATCAACCTTCCCCTTCTTACAAATGAATCCAACCCTTAGCATTCCCGTAACTCTTTCTCTTCAACCTCTTAGATGCCAACACACTAATTCGATTCCCATTCGTCATCCTTGAGAGACACGACACTCGGGGAGTCTTGACTCTTCGTTTTACCACCTTCACATTCACTCCCACTAAACCCACAGCAATCACTGGGCCGCAGCAAAAGAAGATCTATGTGATGGGCCGAACCCAGGCGGAGGCTAGCGGGCTTAATGAAGGTAACCCTTGAGCTTAATCTCTAATTACATGGCATGTAGGTGCTTTTGGGGACATTTCTCTAGGGTGCATATAGTTAGTTGAACCTTGACCTTGCGCTTAGCTTAGAAGTTTAACTAGTACCTAAGTGATAAGTCCAAAAATTCGATCTCGTGTTACAAAACCAAGAAGCTCGTGAAGTCAAGTTCGAAAAAGAAAAAGGGAAGAAGAAGAGAAAACGGAGATCAAAGCAAAGAGGACCAGTGTTCGCTCGCATCAGGCCTGAACTCGCGCCAAGGGGCAATTTGCAATGTGACTAGATCATCCAACCACGCTAACCCGTTGGTCCTAAAGTGCAAAACCTGATTTTTATGATGAAATCATTTGGGAGCAGTGGTACGGAAGGGAGGCGTGGAACAAGTGCTTCCGCGAAAGGGTTCCGCGTGGCCGACCAGAAGGAAGAGGCGGACCCGTCAGTTCCGTGAGAGGGCTCCGCAGGAGCGTATAAGTGTACTAACGGGGGATGGAGTTCCGCAAGACCAAAGGGCATATGCGTCCTTTCCTTTTTCCACCCAGCTTAAAACCCTACCCATCAGCTCATTTTGTTCCGTCCTTCTCCCCCGTAGCAGCGAGCAGACCAGCGTTCTCCGTGGATCTTCTCCGTCAACAAGCAGCCAAGTCCATCATTCCTAAGCCCAAAACAACACACCCAGTGCATTGTTTCTCTACTTCTGGTTCATTTCCACTGAACAAGTAGTCCATTAGATAACAACTCCAAAATGCCAAGGAGAAATCAAGCTGGTGAAGGTGAAGGTCAGGGGAATATTCAGTACTCCATTATTGATGGTAAGGCTCTTGACCCGTTACATTTCTCGCCTGAGCTTGTTGATATGTTGAATTTTCAAGGATTATTGGAGCAATTTTTACAGATTGAGAACGTAGTCTACCCCAATTTGGTCCATGAATTTTATCAGAACGTCAGAGTTAAGAAGGTTAATCAGGTACCCGTTCTCACTACAATAGTGAAGGGTGTGAGAATTTCCTTTCACCCTCCTAAGCTTGCTAGACTACTCGGGTTGCCATTAGGGGGTGTGAATCAATATGAGCGTCACTATTGGATTGAAACTCCGGAGGTGGGTTTCCGGAATTATCTGCAGTATATATTGGGGCGAGAGGAGGGCATCACATTGGATGCCAGGCCCATTAAGCATGACTTGACGGGAGAGTAGAGGATCTTGACTTTGCTTGTAGGAGAAAGTTTGTTGCCAAATAGGAACAACAGTAAGGAGGTGGCTGGGTTAGAGTGTATATTTGCGTACTTCTTGAAGCATCGGGTTAACTTTAACTTGCCCAGTTTGATGATTTCTCACATGGAGTTCTGCAAGGCGGCTAAACGTCGCAACCGACCTTATGGGATGATTTTAAGTTGGATCTTTCAGAAGAAGAGGGTGAATGTGACAGGGGAGCTCGCTAGGCAGCCAGTTCATAGCGTTTTCAATGCGCCGAGTCTACAGTACTGTGGTTTGTTCCAGGTGGGCGAGAATGAGTACATCACAGCCCACGAGTTGAGCAGGATGCTAGCGGATGAAAGTAGGGAGCTTATAGATCGTTTCCACATTCCTCACAAGAGGTTGAGAGGTTTGATCGCGCCCCAGGAGGCCGAGCAGGCAGGCGGCGACGAGGAGGACGACGATTCTGAGCAGGAGTCTGAAGATGAGATTAACCGGGAGCATCGGAGGAAGGAGAAACACAACCCCATGGTTTCTGCGCAGCCGGTTGATCCTGTACTCCTCCAGCTGCAGGAGATGCAATCGGATGGTGGAGGCTAGGTTCACGTCGCTAGATTTGAGAGTGGACCGCGGTTTTCAGCGCTTGGGTTTCATCGAGGCCAAGCTAGGCATCGATGTTCCGCCTGAGTACCTACATCCCGATCCATTCCAAGCTCCAGGCAATTCGTCACGAGGAGGCCACCCAGGTTAGTTAATAGTTTTCGTGCGCGTGTTATGTTCTTGTTAGGAATCCTTTTTGACCTAAGTAAGTAGTTAGCTTAGTTTTTGCATGTTCTGCATGGGTTGGGTAAGTTAGAAGTTTAGGAGTTAGCATTATAGTATGTTCTTAAGTTTAAGTTTGGTTGAGCAATCCTTTCGTTAACCTTCGATCGATCCTTTATTTCTTTAAACCGTTCCGTTTCAAGTTCCTGTGAGCTTTGAGCTTCGGGGACGAAGCTCCTTTTAAGTGGGGTAGAGTGTAACACCCCGTAATTTCGTTCAAGCCTTGAGACCGGTAATTATTTCTACCGAGTAATTTATTTGATTTAATTGGGCTTAATTCTTCTAATTGATATATATATATATATATATATATATATATATATATATATATATATATATATATATATATATATATATTCCTTATTCCGAAATTAATTATTTATTCTAAGGCCCAATTCTTGATTTAATTCCTATAAACGATTTCTTTAAATTGGATCCTTATATTTCTTATAAGTAAGAATATTTTGTAAGGCCCAATTTATTTATTCTTGAAGGATCAATTCCCTACTTACTAGTATTGTAATAAATAATGTAAGACCCATTCTTTATAAGGGCCCATTATTTAATCTACTCACCCTAATATAATACATACACTTTGTATGTAATGATTTTACCTATCCATATAATTAAAAGGGCTTGTACTAACCCTTCATACTCTTTTTCATTTCCCTACAAACATTTCCTTCCTACCCTATCATTCCTAAGAACCCTACAATATACATTATTCTCTATTCTTCAAAATTCAAGATCAAGATTTCTCCTTTAGGATTTCTAAGGCTTGGGTAAATGTTTATCTTTAGGAATATGCCTTGTATCATCCTATTTTCAAGATCTTTTTATAAGTTCTTATGGTGTTCTTTTGGGATCTTTCTTTGGGAAAAAGATAATCAAGTGGGTGGGAGTGGCTTGTGAAGGAGAAGGAGTTTGCTTGGTTTGAAGTGTGCTACAAGAGGTAACCATCATGTCCACTAAAACCTCTTTTAATCTCTTGATCTATGTATTATACTTGGTGATTTGGAATCCTGTGGAAATTTATTGGTTTAGCCTTTGTTCTTGATAATCTGTTATCTATTTTGATGGATTTATTTGGCTTCTAAGATATGTATTTTGGGCAATCTGATCATGTTTTTGCATTCTGGATTGAGTATTTCGTATTCTGATCTGAGTCTGGCAGTTGTGTGTTGGGTTTACTCTTGCGGTGCACCCTAGCGGTATAATGTTTCCCGCTAGAGTCTTCCGCAAGAGTGTAGCGGTGAGGGTTGGCGGAGGAGGGCCTTCCGTCAAGGAGGTCCGTGTGCTTGAGGAGAGTGGCAGAGGGGGCAGTTCCGCCACTATGTTTCGCCAGGTCATTTTGGATTCTGGTTCCAGTGGCAGAGGGGGCAGTTCCTCTCTGATTCTGGAACTTGTTTGGATGTTTGTTGAGTATTTCACCTTGGTTCTGGAGTTGTTATTCATGTCTTTTGATTCATTCTCTTAGTCTATTGGTTGGTTGAATCCTTGGTTATGTTCTCTGAGTGTATGTTGTGTTCATAATCTGAGATGAACACGGTTGGTGGATAATTCTTGGGGTGGAGTCTGAGGTTGGATGTGAGGTTGTGAATCTCTGAGTATCTTTTTGGATTGTTGGGGGTGAGTAACTGTGGGCATCATTTGCCTCTGTGTTTGGGCCTCGTTTGCCTCTGTGATTGGGCATCATTTGCCTCTGTGATTGGGCATCCTTTGCCTCTGTGTTTGGGCATCATTTGCCTCTGTGATTGGGCATCATTTGTCTCTGTGTTTGGGCATCATTTGCCTCTATGGTTTGGGCTTTTGCCTCTGTGTACTAACTTTGGGTTTGGTGGTTGATATGAGGGATAGTATTGTGGTTGGAGGGTATGGTTTGGTGCTTATCTTTGGCATGAGGTTTGTTTGGTTCTTTATGGTCCTTTGGTTGAGTTGTATCTCATTGTTATCTGTTATTCCTTGATATATTGCTGTTGGTGGTCTCATTGTGAGTAATCTGTTGAGGTTATGATTCAGTTGGTATTCCGCTATAGACTTGTTGTCTCATGCTCTGTTGGATATTGGAATTGTGGAAGGTGTCATTGGTTTGATAATTCATCCCGTTGTTGTTGTTGAGTAGTATCCGTTTTAACTAAAGAACAGTTCGTTGGTGTGTATATTCTATATGGGTGCATAAATCTATTTACAAGCTTACTATATATGTATGTTTCTCACGAGTGTGAGTGGTGGTTGCTTAGCAGTCTTTTGCTAATGGTTTCTTACATGTTTTCCAGGTATGGAGTACGTCTAAGCGAGAGCGCGTTAGAGCTTATCGTTATGAGGCCTGCTTAGACTAGTTTATGTTTGTTTAGACTTGGTTTTTTGGCCTGTGTGCCTATGTTGGGATTATGTACTTTTGACTAGTATTCCTGTTATGTTTATGACGTTTTGAGGATTTTATGACATGTTTTCTTGGATAGCCTGTGCATCTAGGCTGTATTTTACCTAGATGTGGCATGATACCCCTTAAGTTATAAATCGCTTCCGCTATGTTGTGCTTGGTAGTTGAGATAGGTACCTTTTATGTTTAAAGTTTAGCTATCTCAACTTGTGAAAAGTTGGGGTGTCACACTTCGTCACTTGTATTCTTAACTCTCAAGAATGAAGAATTAATAGGAAATCAATGCCCAAAACAATAAATGTTTGCTCCTAGGGCATACATGTCTAACAACAAGTGAGATCTAATACCCTCTAGAGTCTTAGATCAAGTTGTCAATTTGTCCAAAGAACTCTAGTGGGAATATACACTACAAAAAAATGCGTTTTTAACGACGGATTTAGCGACAGACTCATTCCGTTGCTAATTTAACAACGGAATAGCGACGGATTTACTTATTTTTTAAAATTGAAAATTAGCGACGAATTAGAGACAGATTAGTGACGGAATATTGCGACGGATTTTTTTTGTCGTAAATCCGTAGCTAAATTTAGCGGCAAATTTTCGTAGTCATTTTTTTAGAAGCAAAATAAACTCGGGAATAATGTTCTTGCGACGGATTCTAGGATCCTTTGCTATATCCGTCGCTAGAGCATTATTCCCGAGTTTATTTTGGTTCTAAAAATTGAGCGTGAATTTTTTGACGTAATCTAGCGACGGATATTTGATTCCGTCGCTATATGTAGCGACGGATTCAAAATTCCGTCGCTAAATGACTAACGGAACGGGCAAAAATTTTTTTAAATAAAAATCTAGCAACGTATTCAAATTCTGTCGCTAGAGATTTAAAGTATTGGGTTACAAAATTTTTAAAAAATAAAATCTAGCGACGGATTTCGAATCCGTCGCTAAATCTAGCGACGAATTCGAATTCCGTTGCTAGATTGTATTTTGAAAAAATCGTAAGCCCCTCCCCTAATTACGCTAGCGACGGAAATTGAATCAGTTGCTAAATATGATAACCCTAGGCATTTTAATTTCATTTCAGACTTTGTTATTTCTCATATCTTCCTAGCCGCATCTGTCTCTCGCTTCGAATTGCAGTCCGACAACCTCAACTCGCCGGCGACGACGAACGGTGGTGGCAGTTGTGGCGGCGGTGCCGAGGTAGCGGCGGTTCCAGGTTCTTCTCTCTCTCCTTCTAGTCCAGGACAAAGTTGCCGCTGCCAGGTTCGTCTCTCTCTGTCTTATTCTCGTCCTGCAGATCAAAGGCCGTGAAGGTGGTGGTCGGAGTTGTAGCGGATTGACGATAGTGAGGAACGGTGGTTGCAGTTGCGGCGGCGAAGCAGCGGCAGGTTCCTCTCTCTCTCTCTCTCTCCAGCAGATCGAGGCAGCCCCCGCGGATTCTTCTTCTTCGACGACGACGGCAGCAGCGGCAGTGGCTGGAATCGGCGGCGAACGGGCAGTGGCAGCGACGTAGGTTCTTCTTCTTCCCTTTTCTTTATTTATTTATTTATTATTATTGTTATTAATTAATTATTTATTTTAGTCATATTCATAATTTTACTCTTAATTTGTTGGAGTATGCACATAGATATCTGCCTGCTTTGTTGGAGTGCAGGTTCTCTTTTTCCAACGACGAATTTTACATTGCTAGATTTAGTGACAAATTTTTTCGTCGTTATTCCCTCACAAATTTCATCATCAAATTCATCGTCGAAAGAAATTTAACGACATATTTGTATTACTTAGTGACGGAAATATCCGTCGCTAAACCCTAGCGACGGACAAAAGTTTTGTCGCTAAATTCTAGCGAGGAGGGTTTTTGTGACGGACAGATTCCGTTGCTAAACCCTTTTAGCGACAGATTTTGTCTGTCGCTAAAAACACATTTTTTTTGTAGTGAATTCTCTTTCTTAAAGCAAAAGTACAAACTTAGAAATTGCTCTTAAAGCTAACTCCCTTATCTAGCTTGATCCTTTAAGCATTTAAAGTCTCAAAATCTTCATTTTGTTGATTTATGCCCCTGCGTATAACTTCAGTATGCGCGTACTTGCACCTCGTATAACTTTTTGTTAGTGTTAGTACAAGGCAAGTACGAGAGTACCCTTGCTCATACTTGTTGACCCTGACGATGTTTGAATTAGACTTTGTAGTCTATACGAAATTTGTAGCTCTTTGAGTTGTTCCAATGACACTTGAATCACCGCATTTGAACAGTATTAGACTAAGATATGATCAAAATACTTAGACGTTGTCAAAGTGCCCCTGAAATGACCTTGTTTTCCTATAATGCACAAATGCCACCACAATTAGTCTTTATTCTTAACATAAAACAAATTAAGTTATTCTAAGCATATAATAAACTCAAAGGAATACAATTATGACACAAATTATCTCCAAAATACCTCACAAAATATAGCATCTTTGGCACTTAATAGTGGTTGTAGTGATAGTAGTGTTGGTGGTGGTGGTAATGGTGGATGGTGTGGTGGTGGTTGTGGTGGTGCTGGTGGTGGTGCTGGTGATAGTGGTGTGGTGGTTGTGGTTGTGTGGTGGTGTAGTTGTGGTAGTTGTGGTGGTGATACTGATTGAGGTGGTGGTGGTGTTTGGTGGTGGTGCTGATGGTGTAATGGTGTGGTGGTGGTTGTGGTGGTTTCCTGGAGGTGGTAATAATAATAACCTAGAAAATAAAAAAGATGAGAGAGAATATAAATATGGAAAATTAAAGAATGCGAAAAGTGTCTTCCGACTAAGAATTTAAAAAGTCATTTTCAGCTAAATTATTGGGCTTTTTTTTTTCATGTTGACCGTAATGAATATTTGACTTTGACTATATTTTTATTTTAGTCGCTCAATTTTTCTTGCTAGCCGTTTTAGTTCATAAAGTTTTACTGTTGCAATATACATCCCTAACTTTTCAAAAAAGTTTCAATTCTAACCATCTTGACTGAAATATAACAATTGAAAAGTTATATGGAGTAAATTAAAGATAATAAAATTTTAAAACAAACATGTACTGAGTAATTTTTAATATACTTAAATAATTTTGTTATTTTAGATGTTAAAAATGCATCTTTTTTGAAGAGTTAGGAATGTTATTGCAACTTAACCGTAAAAAGTTAGAGACTAAAATAACTAGCAAAAAACAATTGGGGAACAAAAGATACATTTTCCCATAATCTAAATGTTCAAATAGTGTGTCATTGCATTCAAATTAATCTAGAAATATATATATAGTGCTGTTCTAATTAAAATAAAAATATTTATAAATATCAATTAATATACATGAAATACAATTTATTTCAATCATTTTATATTTTATCATAAATATTTTCATGCTTTCTGAAGTTTTTTTTATTTTTTATTTTTTATTTTTTTAACCCCTCTATCACTATTTCTGGATCGGATCTACCGATCTGCCTCCTTTATATAATTATTATAAAAGCTACATAAAAATTTAATTTTTCAAATAAAATTGAAGAACTTGGGATTAATTGTAATTATAATTATAATTTCGTTATCTTGGAATCTACCCAATAAATGTAGGAGAGGGGGATGGTGGGGATGGGAGAACAAAGAGCCAAGGTACAAAAACAAAGGGGCATGTGAAGCTGCCCACACATAAATACAATAACACATACATTTCACACAACAAGTGAATACTTCGCACTATATATACATATAAACACACACACACATATATATAACCTCTCACCATATTTACAAATTAATTAAATTAGGTGAACTAAGGTGAGGCTTTCCGAATTCCGATTGTATTTTTCCGGTGAAAATGGTGGGTGGTGGTACGAAGCCTGCATGGATGGAAGGGCTAATGGCGGAGACATTCTTTGGCGGTTGCGGGGTCCACCAGCATCGGCGGAAGAACGAGAAGAACATCTTCTGCTTACTTTGTTGCCAAAGCTTCTGCCCTCACTGCCTCCCTTCTCATCAATCTCATCCCTTTCTCCAGGTCTGATCTTTCTTTTTCTTTTCTTTAATTTCTTTTTACTATTTAATTTTTTGCCAAATATGTATGTTTGAGTTCATCACTTCACTTAGCTTGTTTATGTTTATATACATTATTTATTCCTTTTAGCTGATTGTTACTTCTAGAAATTCCAGGATTATTTCTCTCTTCTTCTTTTAATTCAAAATTCAAGTTTTTTTCCGACCTTCCTCAATATTATCCGAATTTCAACACTGGATTACCACTAAATTTTAATGAAATTTCAGGATTTGGGTCTCATATTTCTTCCTTTCCCATTTAATTTGGAAACTATCAAGATTTCATTATACAATATACAAAAAAAATCTTTAAAATATCAAAACTATCTGTTTCTTGGCATTTTAGAAAATTTTCAGTTTATTTTCTAGCACATAGAACTCTTTAATAATAATAATATTTATATTAAAAAAAAAAAAACAAGAAGAAATTTTTTCTCCTTTTTTTTTCTTTTTTCCACCGGGATTTCATATATTTTCTTTCCCATTGAAATTAATTAGAAAGAATGGGCTAATTAACTTATAATTGTGTATATAAAACCGTAACAAAATGAAAAATTATATTAAAAATTATCTATGCCTTTATATATTGGGTTCATATTTGATATTTTCGTACAAAAAAGGTTTATATATAGAGAGAGAGGTTTTCAAAAATATATAGAGAGAGAGAGGGGAGGGGGGAGGGGGGGGGGGAAGAGAGAGAGAGAGAATTGGAAATTGAAGTAATTAATTTTGTGGGATTTTTGTAAGAGAGTACTCTCAAATATCTGTCAGACAATTAGTTGTTTCTTGAATACTAAAAGGGGTGTGTTTGCTCCTACTTTTTGGAGCTGTTTTGTTTCCCATTTTTAGAAGACTTTCTTTTTCACGCTATTTTCCCCTTGTCAAGCTTCCTTAGCTGTTGCTTTCAACGACAGTTTGACCCAATCTTAGCCTATTTTGTCTTTATTATATTTCACCTATGTTGTTTTAATATGGTCTGTCACCACCATCTAGTCTATTTTTCAATTATATTTTTTCACAATTATTGTTAAAATAATAATCTTGTATTTATTTTTTGTGCTACTTTTTGATAAAATGTAAATTTTTTTCTTTTAAATTATAAAAGAGTATCAAAATCCAATTTTCATTTTTGGTGCTATGTATATGTTTTCTATTATGTGTATATTGTACTTCTTTAGATTTAACATTGCTAAAAAAAAGTGTGCATAATCCACATGGAGGGTGTACTAGATCATCATTTCTTGCTTTACCCTCTATTGCTCCCATTTATTATTGCTACTTTTCTTCTTGGTTGTCCTTGAAACTTTTATAGTCCAGTCCAATGTTTTTAAGTATAATTTTTTTTAAATAAAGTAAATTCTCTATTTAAAAAGAAACTTTTTTTTTTGGAAAGATTTAAAAGAAACCTCTTCATTCTATTTTCATGGTGAATTAAAAAAAATGATTATATTTAAATACAATTTATTTTGTAAAGTATAGCATAAAAATCTTGAATTTTTAATATTGAATAAAGAAGAAAATTAATTCCATGTTAATATGTATATTCTAATTTCCATTTTTAAGAAGGGTAAAGTTATGTTTAAGATGAATAATGTTAGACAAACTCAAAGGTTTGCACTCAAACATTGACTTGATTTTATTTAATTAAAATTTGCAATATAATTAATTAATTCATCATAAATATAAAGAATGACAATTAATATGAGAGAAAATTATTGATTTAACTTGGGTTCTTGTTGTATAATGGGATAGGTGAGAAGATATGTGTACCAAGATGTGATAAGGTTGAATGACTTGGAGAAGTTGATTGACTGCTCCTACATTCAGGTAATACCCCTAAAGCAAAACTAAAAATAATCTGTTTCAACTTCCAATGACCAAAAAAAAAAAAATTAATAATAATAATAATAATAATAATAATAAATTATTTTATTAAAAAATTAGTAAAATGCTGATACTATATTGTTCCTTGTTTGGCAGCCTTATACGATAAACAGTGCCAAAGTGATATTCTTGAATCAGAGGGCGCAATCCAGGTCTTGCAAGGGTTCTGGCAAATCTTGTTTCACTTGTGATAGAGTACTGCAAGACCCCTTTAGCTTCTGTTCTCTTTCCTGCAAGGTACCTCTCTCTACCATTTTCTTACATATTTATCCCTAAATTAGTTATTTACATTTTCATTATATTACTCACACATGTGAAAGATACTACATTACCCAAAACTTTAGTACTTTGTATGAGGTTGGTATGTCACAAGCAATATTTTATATCAATTGATTAGGTTTAGGTATTTATGAATCGATTGGTTTGGCATAAATTAATCATATCAGATATTACTTAATAAGAGTATTTTGGACAATATTTGATAAAGTAAAATGTTTGACAAATAGAACTATCATGTAAAACAATTGTTATACGATTCACCAGTATCAACCTTGTAATGTGGACCCTAGTTAAAACTTACATTTAAATTATGTACTCATATTTTTTTTTGAATAATATATTATGCGCATGCAGTTAATAACTCATGTAGCTATTATAACTACTACAATTAACATAATATATATAGTAGTTGGAGTTAATAAATTATGTGCATGTAGTTAACATATGATGCATTTTAAATTTATTTAAAGGTATATAATTTGTTAATTGGTGGTACATAATATATTAACTGTAGATACATAATTTGAATTTCGTTTTGGACCAGGATTAACAATGCAAGGTGGATCTGGTCCATGGTATAATTTAACTCTGTAAAATTGTCAGATCGAAACTATATTACCCTATTTGAGTTGGAGTTTGTAATGGACTTAAGGAAAGAACAGACCGGATGTGCAAGCTTGTTCAATCTAATGGTTTCCATAATCTTTACTGCCTATATATCTTTGCAGTAATTTGCTCCAAGAGGTCTTGAGTTGCTTGTGTTCTGGTTTCTAGCTTGTTGTTCAGCTCAAGGATTTGAGTCTCTAGCATCTTCAAGCGTTCATCTATGGATCGAAGCCTGCTCTAATGAGGTCAAATATTCGACCCATTAATCAAAGATCCGACATCGCTCACGTAGTGAGACCGTGAGACAGTCTGACACACAAGTGTATGTTACCCATACTGAATAGGGAACTAACTATCTCAAAGCTCCAACTGAATTACCTGGAAATAGCAAACAAATAACAGACTACCAACTTGAAACAACGTGCTCCTTAATCATTTTAACTTTAATCTTCCTCTCTTTTTCTCTCCTAGCCTTCTTCCCTTCTGATCTTCTCTCATTGAGTTTCACCGTACCGTTGAGTTTAGTATTGATCTTGATTTGTAAGAGGTTTTAGCCAAAATATGCATATATTGAGTTATTATAATGACTTTTTTGACCTTTATCAAGGCATTCTAATTTAAAGGTGAATTATATATGTTTCATTTTATTATAATAAATAAAATTACGGTCAAATAAATCTCATCTCCCAAATTAAAAAAACATATGCAGGTTGATTTCATGGTCTACCATGACCAGGATTTATCAAGCATTCTCCTCAAGTTTGATGAATCAGATTTCGCCTTCACCCAGTTCGAGGGGCTGCGGATGGACGGATCTGATTCACCAGACGACGACGGCCAACACACTCCATACTCCACCCCAGAGGAACCGTCGGAGTACAAGAATACTTCTTGCTCCAACACTGCCATTGGCATTTCAAGCGATTCCGAGATCAAAAGGAACAAGAAAGGAAGTAGCGCTTTTCTCCCAGGTTTCATGGTGTCCTTGAACAATAGGAGAAAAGGTGCCCCTTCAAGATCTCCCCTTTCTTGAAGATCAATTTTAATATATTATTATTAGCTTCGATCTGATCTATCTCTTAATAAAATTTCTAGCTTCAACTTAGGATCGAGTGTATTATTATGTGTTAAGAAGAAGACATGGTTTGCTGCTAATTAGCTTGTTAGTTAGCCAGCTTTAATTTGGTCTATATGATTGTAGCATTCATGCATGGCTTCCCAGTACAATTAAGTGTATCTATAATTTCTGTAACTACTAATGGATGTATTAGAGACGGTTTGAATCAAACCGACCGGTTGAGGCGGGACAAGGCGAACGCAACCGACCCTGAGGCCCCGGGGTTAAGCTCAATGCTCAGTTCCTTGTGGCCAAGGGCTCTGCCTTAGCAGCCAAAAGTTGAGCCCAACGCTTGGACTCTGTTGTCGAAGGTCGAGCCCAATGCTCGGTCTCTGCAACCTAGGTTGAGCCCGTTGCTCGGCCTCAACTGGTCAAGACCCAGCCTCGAGGTCGGGTAGGGCACATAGACGTGGTTATGAGGGTTGTAATAGCCCACCATTTTCTCAGGGATGGATAGAAGGTCGATCTAGTATATAATTTTTCTATTTGTCTTGATAGGACAACACAATTTTTCTTGAAAGGGGCTGTAATAGCCCACCAGTAATACAAGATATTGCCAAAGACCTTGTGGTCTAGTGGCATCTGGTTGCACTCTCATATGGAAGGGGGTGGGTTCAAACTTTAGTGGAGGCAATATTGATTGACAAGTGCCTTATTATTCCTAATGTATACAAGATCAAGGAAGTCCAAGAGGGAGGGATAACAAAGGAGTTTTGATAGGATTAGCCTTATTATTTCTAATGTATACAAGATTGAGCCTATTTTATATTGGGTCAACCACTTTTAGTACAATTAGGATTCCCCAATAGGACTCTAGCTCCAAAGACCAAAATATGTATAAATAGACCACCCCACATATGAAAGGGGACAAGCAATTCTAAGTAATACGATACCAATATTCTCTCCATATTTTTTTTTTCTTATACTTGTTATTTTCACGGTTGTGTCGCCAGCCGTTAACATGATCTATAGCGGTCTAGAGGGAGGAGACAAACAGTTATATATAGGAACAGTACAATATGCCACTCTACCTAAGGAAGGAAGGAGAGACCCACTAACATTCACTGATGACGACATCCTAATGGCCAGTGCCCCACCGAGATGCCATCCTGATTACAATTGTGATTTTACTTATTTTGATAATCCCTAATGATTGACATACAGGCTGCCTTAACTAATACGCTGTTGAAACACATGCAAACCTTAAACGATAGATCTACAAGATAATTCAACAGAACAATTAAAGTGCGGAAATATAACTGGCAGAATGTAAACTGAGACAAATATTGGTTACACAGTTCGATAAAACTTGTATCTCCAACACCCAACTTATAGAAGGTAAGAGATACATTGATCTCACCCAATGTGTCCTACACATGGTAAGTACTCAACTGAAGAGGCTATAGTAGATTGCCGAAGTCGGAGAATCGTGCAATAGAAGTCCAAGAAATCCCTTCTTGGAGGGTCGCTCTATCGTTATCCGATTCGCTAACTCACTCTACACTGCACCACAGGTGCATGGTTTTCATTTCCACAGATTATGAATCAGTGAATATCTTCTCAAGTTCCTTTTCTTAGATCTTCAAAACTTAGGTCTTTAGAAGATGATTTTATCAGGGTAAGTCTTGTAAAACTTAAGGAGAGAATGTTTGTGATTCAAGTCAGAATTGTTTCGTAGTTCTCTATGAATTCTTGAATCAACTCCCTTTATATAGACTCTGATAGACTAGGTAGACAAGGTAGTCTTAGTTTGAATGTCCATGTAGAAGATTATCGTCATACCCTTTGAGGTGTCCAAAGAGTAGGGATTTTCATGTAATGTCAGCTCTTGTGTAGTAACTGCACTGTTAGATCAACGTGGGTAAGTCAGTGAAGTCCAACGGATAAATGATAGATGCCAAAGATACATATGTTTAAGGGTCAATAAAGGGGTTGAAATTGTGCTAGTTGCTACCTTTTGTGGTTAGCTTATGGTGATATTTGCTCTAATGTGCTAATCTTTGCAATGCTCTATCATTTTGTGCACTTTAGATTGTTTTGAAGGTTTTGTGCTTAAGGAGAAGACATGTGGACTTGACAAAGAAGTAACCAAGGAAGAAAGCCGAAGTGGAACCAGTTAACAGAAGGTCCACGAGCGTAGATGGCTCGTGGATTAGAACCAGAAAGTTCCAAGAGCTGATCCACGCTCGTGGAAAAAAAGTTGGAAGTTTAGCTAACCGGTACAGTATACGGTGAGGTGTGGTACGGAAAGAAATGAAGGGGTGGTGTTAAAATGAAGAGTCTTGAACTCCCCGAGTGTCGTGTCTCTCGTGGATGGAAAATTGGAGAGTGAAAGCTCGCTATCTTTTACGGTTTAGACAACACAGGAGTAGGGATATAAAGTGTGATGGAACATGATAATGGGAGTGCCAGGTAGGGTGAATTTTAAGAGATAAATGCGAAATAAAGGCGGATGGGGGCTAGAATATCATGGAGATTGGTTCAATGCATACGGGAGAGGTTCGACTTCCCTTGAGATATGATTGAAGGAGCTCGGAACACAGTCCTGAGTGGCGTCACACTCAAGCTCCCAATCCTCAGTCGGTTGGGGAATATTATCAAACACTTTGCCTACAAGTTCCCTCTGGATCTCATCTTCTCAGATTGGGAGTGAGAGATGTGGGTAGTGGGCTCTCATCCCCTTGCGATATCTCGCTAAAGGGGTGATCCTAGATCTTTGAAGAGATCGGGGCCCTCGATCCAACAAGAACATCCAAAACATACACACATAAATTTCAATAATCCCAAAGAAATCAAAGCTCATTTGACAATTCTAGATCATGAACACAAAATCTACATCCTTCCTAGCCCCTATCGTAAAGTCTAGCCCTTCATAGGCTTTAATAACATCATATCATTTAAAGAGCAAAACATATCTACAAGATCAAAGCAAAAAGCAAATAACTTTAGGAAAAGTGAAAGTTCAGGAAAGAATTCCAAAGAGAAATCAAATAACAATGAAAGACTGTACCCAAGAGGATTTCCAAGCTATGGGGATCCAAGATTCTCTTCCCCAAGAAGTTCTTCTTCCTCCCACTAATCCTATCTAACCCTAATCTAAAAATGAGAAGTGAAAATTGAGCAAAAGGTCCACGCGGACCACACGCGTGTGGGCATGCGTGGACGCATACTGGAATTAGTCCACGCTGACCAAACGCGTGGTTGGGGTCGTGGACGGGAATTTCTTCGTTCTTGATCCCTTTGTTGTCTTCGGGTAAGTCTTTGCACGTCCCAATTTCGGGTTTGTTCTTCCTTTCTTTGTTCACGCATTTCTTTGTTGATTTGAGTCTTTTATCCCTGTGAAAATCTTTTAAGGCATACCACGTGATGGATGCTGTGTATCGCGGTGAGGTGAATGTGGTATGGAAGGGTGTTAAAACGAAGAGTCAAGACTCCCCGAGTGTCGTGTCTCTCAAGGATGGCGAATGTGAACGAATACGTGTTGGCAATTAAGAGGTTGAAAGGTAAGAGTTGCAAGAATGGCTAAGGGTAAGATTCATTTATAAGAGGGGGGAAATGTTGATAATGGTTGTGATAAAAATAAATGGAAATGCGGAGATTGGGGCGTTACGCTTCTCTATGTGGTCTATCTTTGTATGGTCTTGAAAGCAAAAGGTGTGGAATAGACTAGGGAGTTCGTGGCACTTTACCAAGTGGCGCCACACTTTGGACTCCCACATCCTCATTCGGTTGGGGCATTTCATCGAACATATTGTCTACCACTCCTCTCGGACCTCGTCCTTTCGAACTAAGGGCGGAGATGTGAGTGAGTTAGACTCGTGAGTGGCCGCTATCGCACACACACTCACTTCCTTTGGGTTTGCTACCTAATGTGGCCACACTAGGCACAAAGCTTAAAGAACATCATCCACACAAGTTTTATCATCTAACAATCAAGAGACTCACAATTCAACTAGCAATTATATCAAACATCCACATAGTTTAGCCTTGGGGCCACCAATTCCCTTTCTAATCTACTCTAACATGCTAAAGAAACAAGAAAAAGAAAGGAAATCTCACAGAAACAAATATTAGATTAAGATTTGGAGAGAATAGTTACCACCCTCATGAGGGGATTCTTTTACACTTTGTTCTTGAAATTCTAATCTTCATCCTTGCCCTTGAATCTAATCTAACCTAGAAGAAAAGGAATTTTCCCCCAAGAGGGGAGAAAACCCTCTACAATTTTCAGATCTATATTATTCTAAAAGAGTTCTCCCTATGTTTAGGGAAAAAGGGATTTATATAGGTGACAAAAGGGAACAAATTTCCCGAAATGGCCCTTGGCCCGACCACGCATGCCACCACGCGTGGTGGTGGGCGTGGATGGTTTCTGGAAAGATTCCACGCGCCTCTACACGCGTGTTGGGCTGCGTGGGAAGATGCTGCTTTGCGGCTTCGTTTGTCTTTTGCTCTGTTTTAGCCTCAAATCCCTTTCCAACCTGTAAAATACTTAAAAACTTTTCCTAGGATTGATGTTAGAAGATTTTAATCACATCTGAGCTAAAACGCACAAGATTGTTATGATCGGATGGCAAAACGTTACACTTGTATTCCATTTTAGACCCTTTTTAAGTACCATTCTTGGTGCTTATCAAAGTTTCCACACTTAGACCTTGCTTGTCCTCAAGCAAGCGTACTTTTCTAAACTCTAATCATATAAGCACCAAGAATAGTTCTTTTCCTCATTGTTAATTGATCAAATGATGTGTGGGTGTTTGGAGTTGAGCGGGTGAAATCCCTTACACTATCTACCAAGACCGCTAAACTTATGCCAACCAAACGTAAGAAATATGCTAAGGAAGTGAGGTCTCAAGAGACAACTATAACATAAAAATTTTGTTCACACCTTTCAAGCATGCAAATGACAAAAAGATTTTCACCTTGTATTTTCTAGGGGCCTCCAGCTGAACCGACTAGTGGGAACGATGTGCACCCCCTAGCCAATTTCCAACCAGAACGCCAAAGCCCCTTTACGCAATATAAGTGAGGGCAGGGACATGGACCGCTCATTGCCATGGCTTGGGCGATCACTCTATTTTCTCAGCCCCCTCGGATCTCATTTTTGGGCGACCCAACTTCAGATCGATCTCCATGCTTTTTCGAAGGTCAGTGCAATGGGTGCCCGAATCCAAGCGGGGTGGCTCACCTCCTCTCAATTTTCTCATCTTCTAGAATCTCTTTGGGACAACCGACTTCACGTGGATCTCCACGCTTTTTCGAAGACGGTGCAATGGTTGCCCTATATACTAGCAAGATGGCTCACCTCTTATTTTATCTCAGGGAGTGGCCATATTGAAGCTGTAACACCCCGGCTCGGCTATACCGTACATCCGGAGTAGTTACCGCCACACCTAGACTAAACCCAGCCAAGACCAGACAGAGTTCACTCTAGGTGCACAGGCTAACAAGAAAACTATTTCACATCATCATCATCATCATTACCCAACATATCTTCATACATATATATATATAGGTGAGCAAAAGGGGTAGCTACACTAACTACCAGAATATATGCAAGAGTTTAAATTACAACTTACTAGCCAGCTAAGTTCATCATGGCTACAAAAGATACATGTACACAAAAAAAGGGTTCCTCCCATAACCTTTCTAATCAGTCATCCTCTTCTAAGGGGTGGTACTCCGGTTCGGAGTACGTCCCCCATACAAGGTGCTAGTTGCCCGCAACCCAGGTGAGATGATCCAGGAAGTAACTAGGAGTGTACATCATGGACCACTCATCCCAATGTTCCGAAGGAGCGAGATTCCACGGACAGGGATAAAAGACAACAAATTCTAAGGGATCACTCCCTTCCAACACCTCTACCAGAAAAGACCCAAACCTAGACCTGGCCCCATCCAGAAAATTTGGCTGGCTACTGCGAACCGGGATACGAGAGGGTGTAGTTGGGTAAGTCGGAGGAGGACTGTACGGTGGGGAAGGAATAGCAGGAACATAAGCCGGAGCTGGAGAGACAGGAGCGAATCCAGGAGCATACGGGTCGACATCAACTAAGTACTGTACATAATCATCATGATCGTAGATAGGGAACTCCAACTCGGAAGGATCCGAGTCAGATGGGCTACACGAGCCTACACTAGACATCTGTTAAGAACACAACGAAGTGTAGTTAGCACGACGGCTAAGTAAGGAAATCCATTTGTCACTTAAAAGTAGACAAAGGTTTGAAAACATAGATAATCTAAAAGCTTTATAAAGTTTTACCATGATTTGAAAATCTGCCTGTAACGAAACGATATAGATAGTATAATATCGTATAAACGTTAAATCATATAAAGCTTTTCTCAAATAAGAATGAAGTCATAACTTGCCACTCGAAATAATTTTCATGCCCTTTTCAGACAAGTTTGCAAAATTTCACATTTCCAGGGATTTCATCATTTGCAAATAGAACCGCAGCTCTAATATTTATAATAATCTGAACCGCAGCTCAGAGTAACAAAAATTTTCATTTGCAAATAGAACCGCAGCTCTAATGCTTATAATACTCTGAACCGCAGCCCAGAGTAACAATAATTTTCATACTCAAAAATTTTCCACTTAGTTTCCCCTGAGTAAGCACTTTGAACATTTCTCAATTCTCATTCTCAAACCTTGGGCAGTGGCATTTCCCTGCCTTCCCGTCGGTCTCCTTATCCCAACCTAGGGCCATGGCACTCCAGCCCTCCCATAGGTCCAACCTTATTCCAACCCCGGGCCGTGGCGTTTAAGCCTTCCCGAAGGTCCCCACCTTATTCCAGAAACTAAGGGTTTGAAAACATTTTTCTTTTTCTTTCCTGGAATCAAATAGTATTTTCAAAATAATTTATTTCATCCAAATATGGTTGTGACATCCCAAAATTTCGTCACTAGTTTTGTTACAAAAAAAATATTTTTGTCAAAATTGATTTTGACAGTTTCTGTCCAGAAATTACAGTTTTGCGCAGTCCGAAAGATTGAGCCGGTAAAAATAGTTCCCGAACTCTTTTTCACTTGAAATTTTTATGGTAGAACCCTAACTCATAGTACTTGATGTTCATAAAAAGTTTTGGTCACCTAGGTTCACGAATTTACACAGAAAATTCCATTTTTGCCCTTGGCAGTGTGCTGTCCAGCATTGTTCCTTCTCTGGACCAGTTTTGGGAAAAATTCCGAAAACCATACTTATACTACTCCAAAAATTATGAAAGTTTATATGCGGCTTCTACACTTATAGAACTACATGTATAAAAAAAATTGGACCAAAATAATTTACCGATTTTTCCCAGAAATTCACGGAAGTTACTGACAGAAATCTGTCCTGATTTCCTTTCTCTATTTCCACAAGTATAAGCTTATATAGACATAAATACAACATATACAAGCATATCCAAGCTATGAACTTGTATACGAAAATATTCCCAAAGCTCCAAAAACACCATATTTCAACTAAAATCAATTATCCAAATTCAAGTGACTAATTCCAACTTAAGGGAATTCCTTACCTCACAAGTGTGTAATATCACCGTAAAAGTAGTCTTGAACCTTTATCCCCAAGTTTCACCGAAAAACCCTAGGTAGAATACACCACCATAACAACATATTTAAGAAATCTTTACCTACAATCAAGTTCTAGGGAAGAAATCAAGACTTTTTAACCGAATAAAACCGCAAACTTACCGAATAGTTGAAGACTTGTGTGGAGATTGGCTATGGAAGCTTGAAGTGAGGAAGAAGAGGATGAAGAAGATGAAAGCTCACACTCTCTCCCTCTCTTGGTATTTCGGCCAAGGCAAGACCAAAAGGACAAGGGGAATAAACATGTTTTAGACACTTAGTACTTTGAGGGGAATGTTTGCATGGAAGAATTAAAATAGAATAAAATAATGGTGTATTTTTAAACTTATCAGTTGGGGTCCAAATAGATAAAGTTTCGGTAGAAAATAATCTGGATAGAATAATTCTCAAAACCAAAAATTTATTCCAGACTAACCCTCAAAATTGGGCTAGGTTCGGTACACCGCGAAATTTTAGCGATGTACGATCAAAATAAATTTTCGCTGCTATGGGCTGATTTAATTGAATAGGAAGTTCAAGAATAATAATATGGTGTCTAATAATCCATTTCCTAGGATAATCGGGTCCGAATACCAGCTTCTAAAATTTTACGGTTCGTGACCGGCACGAACGATCGCAACTTAACAACAACTATACCTCCTTAAAAAAAAAATTATTTTGAAGCATCGGTCACTTATCTTATGAATGTCATAGCTTAAAGACATATTTTCTGAACCTCAAACTTATCGAAATAGACGAGGGGTTACAGAAGCCTTTTTACTTTTCACCATATCAACCCCTCATGCCTCTTTCTAGGGAGTAGCGTTTTTTTTTTTTTCACTCAAAGTTCACTTAAAGGCTCTCCTTTTTCCCCATGTCCTGCTAGGATTAATTCAATTTCCGGGCCTCGCAATTTTTATGTTTCCAAAACTCAAGGGGTTTACACTCCCACTTCGAGAGATCTTTGACTGAGGTCCAAACAAAATACAGAGTGAAGAACATGCAAGCACACATAAAAATGTTCAATTTTGGGTCAAATTGTGCAAATTGGTTCAAAGTGTAACTTCCAAAGCATATTTAAAACATTCGTATTTGGCACAAGGTTAGGAACCTTCCTAGATAGTGTTGGCAATAACACGCCCTCTAGTTCCTATACCTTATCATTCAATCAATCAACTATTTCAAGAAACATACACCCTTTCCACACTTAAAAGTAAACATCGTCCTCGATGTTTCCATAAGGAACGGAGGAAACAGGATATACGGTTCAAAGGGTTCCACAAACGCCCATTTTCCACACTTAAAAGTGTGAACTGGGCTAAAACAATTCTAATAGTAATAAGATCACATCCGACACAACAACGTCATGCAACTCTTCATATGTGATACAAGGAAATATAGTAGTCAAAATCAAACAGGGCATCTAAAAAGGGATAAAAGAAATACTCACAAGGTGCATCCCTATTAAAATTTGTGCAATCTGTACTTGCCCTTCAAAACTTTGTTAGAGTAAAGGTAAAGAAATAAATAAAGAATTTAGATTCTACCTTTCAAAATTTGTTTTCTTGGATGGTGGTGGAGTGGTCTCTTCTTCTCCTTATTCGTGGGTTGCCTCCCACGAGCGCCACGTTTAACGTCTTTGGCTAGACGAAACGTGCAAAACAAGACATAAACAGGAATGTAACCAAAAATATAAACAAAAACAAAAGGATTGTCCACAATCATAGTTTTGGAATTATCAAACACGATTCATCATCATTTTTCTCTTTTTCTCAAGTGCCCTCCTTTCTTCACATTCTCTTGATGTCTTTGATTTCTCTTGCAATCTCTTCCAATTTCTGCATCTGCTCCAAGTGCAGTTGATACTGGAAGTTCTGGAGGGATCTCCAATCTGTAACTGGGGTAAACCAACTCGGAATGTTGAAGCTTGCATGGTTGGAAGTCTGCTCCTCGGCTTGTGGTGGAGGTACGGATGGTCCAGGCTCACGGGGTGGTGGAGAATACATTGATGAGTCCACAGGTGAATACATCTCATTTGAAGATGGGGAAAGGAATGACATCGGCGAGGGTGTACATCCCGGAGATGTCATTGGCGTGTCAGAATGATCTGCCGCCATCTCATTGTCTTCCCTCGTTCGCGCCAAATATCTCAAGTTAAGCTTTGCGACGTCCTCGGGAGATAAAGGAACAATGTGTGCTCCTTCCAACCTATGTTCGAACCAATGTATCTTCATTTGGTGACCTAGAGAGACACACAGTCTTGTCACCAACGGGCCTATAAAGATTGCCCTAGTTGACTCTTGCTGTTGCGCAACAAGCAAGTTTTTGCAGATTAAGCTCATGCTCTGTGTCCATACTCCATAACATGAACAGCTCTGTCTTGGAGACTCGATCAAAAGTCTCTGGCCTTCCTTCCCAGGAATGTGCGATCACCTTCCACAAAACTCTTAAGTCTTCCCTTACAATATGAGAGACTCTCACTCTTGACCCAACCCAATCAATGCCCCGCCTTGCGATCATCGACCAATATTTCCTGGGGGTATCTCTTTCTCCAAAATCGTGTTTCAACCTTCGATACCAGTGCTTTGACTGGTCATCCTTCTCATAAAATCCTAAGAGAGCGCCCAAGCGATTAGCCGAAATGTGATAGTGATAAGCACCAAGAATAGTCCGATTTAAGGGTCACTTACGGGCTAAAATTATATATTTTGCTACGCATTTCATAAGGATTTCATGCATTAAGACTCGGATGTGATCAATGATGGACAATTTTAAAATAAGTCCTCGCAAGTGCACGAGTCAATTGTAGTGATAGTGTGCCTTAGCAAGGGTCGATCCCACAGGGAATTGTAATGATGCAATTTAATAAACTCAAAAGTAAACTAAGCGAATTAACAATTTAAAGTACTAGAAATAAATACCAACAATAAAGATCAAATTAAATGCAAAACAATTGAATCAAAACTCAGGAAAAAGAATAGAGAAATTACCCAGAATCAGAATATCAGATAAACAATCAAAATGGAAAAGCCTAGGAACATGAATCAACTACTATTACTAGTCCTACATATCAGTTCACCTTGCCAACCAAATTAAGGGTTCGTTCTTTCACTAATATAACTAATCCGTATGGCGTCCAGATTCAGTTACGTATTCTAACGATTCATATGCTTAAGACACTTATTCAAACCATTAAAACCCATTAAGTCAGGAAGAACTTACGGAATACCCGAGTTAAGAACCAGATAAACAGCTTAATAAGACAATCAAGCTATTTATCCATTTATCCTAAAGAGCTTAGAATTAATAGGCATGGTTTTTACTCTAAGAATTCTCTCAAATCAATATAACTAATTGCATTAAAGTTGGCCACCCATTAACGCAATCAATTAACGAAAAAGATCAAAGAATAAAACTTAACTTGATTGGCAAATTAAACATAACTTATACAAACTTTCACAATAATATCCTCATGTTCCTAGAAAGATTACTTAGCAAATTGACATTAAGAAATTACTAGCAATTATCCCTTTTAGCAAAGTCATTTTTGATTGTTGATGAAAGCAGTACATTGGCCTAAAAGTAAAAAGCAGTAATGTACTCGTAAACGAAAAAAAAGCTAATCAAGACAAAGGAAAGGAATGGAATTAAAGCTTATGCCATTGTTACCAAATTCACCATGTGTAAATTAAAAGCTTAAATAATGCTTGGGAATTGAAGAACTATAATGACGCTATGAATTAAAGAAAATGAAAGCAAAACTCAATTCGCTGCTGACCACAATTCGACGCTAACCCAAAATCAATCCAAGGCCGAGAACGATTTCGCCGTCGGTAAGCACAAAGCTGCTCTGCTGAATCAGACGCTGCCCAGGTGGATAAATTGCTGCTTTAGCCAAAATTAATTCGCGCTGGGGGAATTGGAACAGAAGCGGCTTCGATTTCTCCACTTACCGTCTCCGAACTTGGTCCAAAACCAAGTGATGATCTCTTTTCTTCGTCTTGTGCCCTCTTTTATACCACTCCCGTTCAACAGCTTCTCCGAACCCAACACAGCCATCGCTTCGATTACTGACAGTTTGTTGGATCGCTAGGATTTTCTACGGCTACGGTGTTGCGCCTTTTTTCCGTTCGTTCTTCGTTGTTAACTAGAAAAAGGGAGAAGACCAGCCGTCTATTCACCGCACAATTCTATGGACAATTGGACTAATACTTTATTTAAAAACAAGTAAATCACATTTTAATTAAATAACTAATAAAACCCAAATAGAGTTAGACTATTAATCTAACTGCACACCACATTATTAATTTATTGATTTATTTATAATTATTGAATAAACATAAAGTAAATACAAATAAAATAATAAATAAGATTAAGCATAAAAATATGACTATATAATAAAAATTATTAAATAAAATATAATAAAATAATATATAAGAATTGCGCTTATCAATCAAAAACCTCTAACACGACTATGGAAGATGTTTTGAACTGTTTCTACAGCCACAAGAAGGATTCAAGGCCAAAACCGAGCAAAAAGCGAAGAAGCCACGAAGCAGGAGCCTCCCACGCAGCCCCACACGCGTGTGGATGGGCATGGATTAATTCCAGTAGCCAACCACGCACGCCACCACGCGTGTGGGAGGAGCAAATGACCAAAAGACCGTCGCGTACGACCGTACGCACCCTCTTACGCGACCTAGATCTGCACTATATAAAGAAGCTTTGGCGGAAATCAAAGAGGAAGCAGCCATAAATAGGTTTTAGATCAGATTTCTTAGGGTTTTCTCCCCTCTTGGGGGAAAACCTCTCTTTCTATTAGGTTAGATTTAGATCAAAGAGATGGATTGAAGTTTCAAGGATGTAAAGACTCTATTCTTCTTGGACGGTAACCTTTTAATACTCTTAATATTTCAATATCTATTTCCTTTGAAGCTTTGATTTTCTTCTTCTTGTTGCTTTATTTTAATGATAGCTTAGAATAGAAAGGGGATTGGTAGCCCCGAAGCTAGCTTTATGGTTGATTTGATGATATGTTTATCTTAAAGTTGTGAGCTTTATGTTCTTGTATTTGTATGCTTGTGTTGGTGAAGTTTGGTGTTGTTTGGTGCCTATGTGTGGCCACACTAGGTAGCAACTCTATAAAAGTGAGTGCGTGCGCGATAGCGGCCTCTCACGAGTCCTACTCACCTACATCTCCGCCCTTAGTCCGAAAGGACGAGGTTCGAGAGGAGTGATAGACAATGTGTTCGATGAAATGCCCCAACCGAATAAGGATGTGGGAGTCCAAAGTGTGACGCCACTTGGTGAAGTGCCATGAACTCCCTTGTTAAATCCGAGGCATATGCTCGCACAACCGATAGGATCCTAGACATACATGCTAGCCAAGAGCCCCAATCCTCGTCTTCCCTTATTCTTACCTTTGTTATTTTTAGCTTTCGAACTTCCTTACACATAAACTTTCAAGCTCTTGTCATTCTTGTAACTCTTAACCTTCAACCTCCTAAAAGTCAACATACATTCGACTCCAAACCTGCCTTCCTTGAGAGACACGACACTCGGGGAGTCTTGACTCTTCGTTTTAAGACTTCCATACCACCTTCATCACACCTCACCGCATTACTCACAACATCAGATAGTCTTGGTTGAAAAGCCAAAATTTGATCGTTGGGTTATAGAGGTCTCCGGTCACTCCTTCAACATGTAGACTTGCAATGAACTCATGGACCAAGGGAATGAAGGTATCTTGCCTCCAGCTCAACAGATGATTCCAATAAGGTTCATGGATCAACCTTTCCAATCCATATTTACACTCAGAATCTTCTAGAACTGTTATGTCAATGTACTTCCATTGCACAATCGGGAAGTTAAGCAACTGTCTGTATCGGCCTAACATATTCGGCGTCATCAACAGGATTTGGTTTCCTATAGGCACTTCAATGTAGGTAGTCCTTGTCTTCCTCCAGTGCTTTTCCTTTTTGGAGTCTCCGAACTATTTGTTGTGCAAGTTCATTTGGAGAAGACATTTTTCCTATAACATAAACAAGCAAAACACCATACAAGGAAAAACACTTTCCATTTTAAATATGAATGTGAACAATATTGCACTTTTTAAAGAAAGGATCATATAATCTCATTGCATGCAACATCATTTTGGTATTATATCAATAATTCTATTATACACACAATGATTAGTTCATTCTACTCCATACTCAACTCATAGTCAAAAGGTCAACAAATGGTCAACTTCATCTTCTTCCTCAAGACTAGCTTGAGGTTGAAAAATGGAGAAAACACAAAAGTTCAAATTGGACCAAATATCATGTTGGATATGGTAATGTGGTACCTAAAGAGTAGGAAAGTTACAAACTTTACCAACCATACCTTATACATCATCATAGATCTCATCATGTCAAGAAAACATTCAAAGCATATTGGTTTTGAAATCTAGATGTCAATGAGAGGAAAAACATGGAATACTAGTTTTATATAGGCAATGTAAGCTACATACAAGTCTAAGAAATCATATTATAGCAAGATTTTGCAAGAAAAGCTTCTATCAACAAAGACCCATTCATATGCTTCATAGAGATTTAAAGGTCTAGCATTCAAGCACTTTAAAAGTAAAAGATGAAGAAATTAACCTTGAGAAGCTTTTTAAAGAAGAATAAGAGTAGAAGATCTTGCAAGGAAATGCCTTTTGATGGAGTATTTTCAGCTTGAGAGTGATATTAGCTCGTGGTGGTGAAGAAATGGGGTAGGGAAGGGTTTCAAACTACTTCGCGCGAAAATTCCGCGAAAAATCTGGTGTCCGTCCACGCACGTCACCACGCGTGGTGGTGGGCGTGGGAGCTCATTGGTTCATTTCCACGCCTGCTCACACGCGTGTGAGTGGCGTGGCAGCTTACTGGAAATGTTCCACGCCTACTTACACGCGTGGTAGCAGGCGTGGAAGGCGTGATATGCAGGATTTTACCTCGATTTTCCTTCCTTACTTTGCTAATGATGATGCTTGTTGATCGATTGTGGGCAATTTGTAACGCTCGAGTTTATGATCTTTACTTGTTAGCTTAACCGAGGTTATATAAACATTATTGAAATAACGATAAAGAAGAGTATATTATAGATAATAAGAAAAACTTAAAGAAATGTAAGATAACGTTGGGACTGCCTCTCAAGTGCGCCATGGTTTAACGTCTCCTGGCCAGACGTAGTGTGGCCTATCCTTCAAGGCACACAGATTTTGGGACCTTTCCAAACGTCCCGTGAACTTTAGCTTCAAGGTATGTCCCAAGATGGGTAACATCCTTGAATTCCCACAAAAATAAAAGAAGAACATTATGCATTAATGAAAGCTTTTTAGACTCAAACACCCTCCTTAATTCTTCTAGGATGGTGTTCACTTCCTTTTCCTCATCCTCTCTTTCTTTTCTAAAGATGTTTTCATTCGTGGTACTTGCTTCATACCATATCTCTTCACTCCCTTTCTCAATTTCGGTCTTAACAAGATTATCCCCCTCACCTCTCTCTGTAAGATCAAACGTGAAAATCTCATCATTTTCTACCATCTCTTCCTCCCATACATTCCTCTCATCTTCCCAAAGATTACTCCCACTCTCACACGAGTAAAATGAAGCATCATCCCCTTCACTCATTAACTCTATTCCATCAAAGTCAAAGGATTCTTCTTCTAAGAATTCAAAACAATCATATTCATCTTTAAACAAAAGAGGATCCTTGCAATTATGTATTGATATGTCACAATTTTCTATGGAGTCATCCTCCCGAAATTTAAAGCAATCATAATCACATGTAATGGAAATATTAATGCAAGGGGAGTCATCCATGCAAATGTCAAGAGTGTTTTCAATAAGAGCATAAGGATTTTCAAAAATATTAATGCAAGCATGATTAAGAATTTTACCACATGTTTGCTCGTCGTCTTCCCACACTACTTTGATATCTTCATCTTCACTCTCCATCTCTGCCTCTTCTGGATCTTCCAATTCAAAAATTGGGACTTCTTCAAGAACCAAGGCATAACATTCCTCTTTCTTTTCAACATCCACCTTCCTTCTATCATTTAGTTGTTCTTGTACAATCCTTGAATGGGCTTCCAAAGTCGGGATATCTCCTACGATGGTGGAGTTAGCACGTGCCTCATTGACTTTCATGAGCTCCTCCATCATAGCTAGCATATTCGTCTCAACCTCTTCTAATGGAAGTCCTTCCTCCCGAAGGGTAGCAAGATAGTCTTTCAATTCGCTCTTGATCTCTGCCTTTAAATTAGCCGTGTCCTCCTTGGCCATCTTCGTAAATTCATCTATTTTTTCTTTAAGAATTTCAATTTCGCCTTTGGCCAGTGGGATATAATCATAAGGATTGATATGTCTAGGAAATGGATTAGAAAGTGGTGTTTCAAAGAAAGGTTTAGTATTGTTTTCTTAATAAACTTGGGATGAAGGTGAGTAATAGGTGTTTGGGTGGGAATCGGGGAATGAATTTGGCTCGTTAGTATAGCTTGGATCGATTTGTTTCATCATTTGCACAAGCTTACTCTCAATATTTTGAGATATTTCTTTAGAGTTCAACGAGTTAATTTCTTGAAAATTGGGTGATTGTGAAGGGTAATTTTCTTGGAAAAATGGAGGTGGTGTTTTATATGGCTGTGGATAATGATTGTATGCATGAAATGGATAAAGATAGGGAGGTGGTAAATGGTGGTGTGGAATTGGGTAAGGATTTGGAGGTGGTAATGATATGTTGGTTGAGGGTAAGTATTAGTGGAATGTAGGTAATAGGGATATGGTTGTGATAGAGGATTTCTACAAGATGGTCCTCCATGATGTGGGTAACCATGGGGATTCATTTGAGCACACGTTTGTAAGCTTCAATTGCTTTGATGAAGAATACTTCATGTGCAAAGCTTATCAAACAACAAACAATTCGCAACTAAAAGTAGTTGCAAGTGAGTAGCAAGATTTTCAATAACAATAAGCTCACTTTTTTTTAATCAAGTAACAAAAATAAGAAAATAAAACAAACAAAAAGAAAGAAAGAAATTCAAGAATTCTTAAAAATCTACTTCAAAAATGTCAACACAATTCAAAACCGTTTGTCATCCCCGACAACAGCGCCATTTTGACGGATGCTGTGTATCGCGGTGAGGTGAATGTGGTATGGAAGGGTGTTAAAACGAAGATTCAAGACTCCCTGAGTGTCGTGTCTCTCAAGGATGGCGAATGGGAACGAATACGTGTTGGCATTTAAGAGGTTGAAAGGTAAGAGTTGCAAGAATGGCTAAGGGTAAGATTCATTTATAAGAGGGGGGGGGGGAAAGGTTGATAATGGTTGTGATAAAAACAAATGGAAAGGCGGAGATTGGGACTTTAGGCTTCTCTATGTGGTCTATCTTTGTATGGTCTTGTGAGCAAAAGATGTGGAATAGACTAGGGAGTTCGTGGCACTTTACCAAGTGGCGTCACACTTTGGACTCCCACATCCTCATTCGGTTGGGGCATTTCATCGAACACATTGTCTACCACTCCTCTCGGACCTCGTCCTTTCGAACTAAGGGCGGAGATGTGGGTGAGTTAGACTCGTGAGTGGCCGCTGTCGCGCACACACTCACTTCCTTTGGGTTTGCTACCTAATATGGCCACACTAGGCACAAAGCTTAAAGAACATCATCCACACAAGTTTTATCATCCAACACTACAAGAAATATGCTCATAGACAACAGTTTAAAATTTCTGTTGTTGAAGCCGGTGTTGTTGTAAGTCTCGCGCAAAGACAACGGTTTTAACCGTTGTCTATTGAGTGTTGTTGAAGCCGGTGTTGTTGAAAGTCATGTACATAGACAACGATTTTTAACCGTTGTCTTTTCTAGAAAAGACAACTATTTTTAACCGTTGTCTATTAAGTGTTGTTGAAGCCGGTGTTGTTGTAAGTCTCGCGCAAAGACAACGGTTTAACCGTTGTCTTTTCTAGAAAAGACAACGGGTTTTAACCGTTATCTATTATTAAGTGTTGTTGAAGTCGGTGTTGTTATAAGTCCCACGCAAAGACAACAGTTTTTAACCATTGTCTATTCTAGAAAAAACAACGGTTAACGGGTAAAAAACCATTGTCTATTTAGTGTTGTTGAAATTAGTGTTGTTAAAACGCCAAATTTATTATTTGGTAAATTTTTACAAACGCTACATTTAGAAACATTTGCATATGGTATTTTAGAAAAAATAATTTTTCTCAAAACGTCCTTAAATAATAAATTAATAAATTAATATAAAAATAAATAAACTTTGGACTTGATGGGTGTCGAACGCTCAAAGGTATTAGAAAAAAATGGAGCCTTGAAGCTCCTTAAATAGGAGTCTCAAGGCTCCATTACAACTTTTCCCATCGATGTGGGACAGTGGGAAAAGTGGTAAACTTAATTAAAAGGAAGCAGCGCATGCTGCTTCCTCCCCCCCCCCCCCCCCCCCCCCCCCCCCCCTTTTTTTTTTTTTTTTCATTTTGTTGTTTGTTTTAATTTTGATTTTGATTTAGATTTTGATTTATATAAATACTATTACTAGAGTTAATTCTATTTTTGATCCTAGATTTATAGACGATAGTCCACTTTTAATTTTTTTTTAAGAGAGCATTCACTTTTGGTCCTAGTATGATTATGACATGACTATGTTTGGTCATCTATCAATAAAATAGTCTAAATGTCGTTAAATAAAAATGTATTTTGGTCTTTAATTGTGATTTTTTTAAAATAAACATAATAAATATAGTGGGTCTACTTATTACACTACGTTGTTTTTATTTTATTATTATTATTATTGTTGTTGTTGTTGTTGTTGTTGTTGTTGTTGTTGTTATGTATACCTATCTAGGTCATTTTACATGTGAACCGCTAACATACACAGCTAATTTTACCAAACATTATTTTACAAAATGTTAATACAATTCGTTGGTCAAACCCGCTAATACAATCTGGTAGTTAAATAAAACCGTTGTCTAAATAAAACACGGGTGCACAAAGACAACATTTTTAATAAATCGTTGTCTTTGAAGTGTTGTCTATTCAAGTGTGTTTAAAGACAACACACAAACGACAACGGTTAAATAAAACCGTTGTCTTTTATTTAAAAAAAAACATAAATGCGCAAAGACAACAGTTTTAAAAAATTGTTGTCTTTGTAGTATTGTCTATTCAAGTGTGTTTAAAGACAACACACAAATGACAACGCTTAATTGAAACCATTGTCTAAATAAACAAATGGGCACACAAAGACAACGGTTTTAATAAACCGTTGTCTTTGAAGTGGTGCTATTAAAGTGTGCTTAAAGACAACACACAAACGACAACGGTTAATGTGACACCCCAACCTTACACAGGCTGAGATAGATAAAACTTAACACAACAGCTGTCTATCTCAACCAAAACCATAACAAAGCGGAAGCGAATTTAAAACTTAAGGGCGTCATGCCACATCTAGGTATAAACACAGCCTAGATGCACAGGCTAAACATAAGAATAAACTAAGCTGTCATATCATAGAACTGAATAAATCCTCAAACATAATCCATAATTATCCAAAAGTACCCAAAGGACTAATCAAGAGTATATCATAATATCTCAAGGCACACAGGCCCAAAACCAAAGTCTAAACAAGGTAAGCTAAGTCTACGCATCCTCAGAAAGAGAAACTCTAGCGCGCTCTCGCATAGACTACTCCATACCTGGAAAACACGCAAAGAACCATTAGCAAAAGAATGCTAAGCAACCACCATTCACACCCGCAAGGAGATATAGATATATAATAAGCTTGTAAATAGGTTTACACACCCATATAGAATATAAACACCAACGAACTGTACAATAGTTCAAAACGGATACTCAACAACAA
>NC_044930.1:7638534-7684816 GCF_003576645.1 Ipomoea triloba
AAACAGCCTCTGAGAGCAGATTCCCAGAGTACTTGCGGAACACCCTGACGGAACACCGTCCTCCGCCGCACTCCTCCGAAGGAAGGAGGCGGACTGCCTCAACAGAACACCACTCTCCGTTCAACCCAACCGCCTTGGCCTAGCGGAACTCCCCGGCGGGTTACATTGTGCCGCCGAGGACCTCCGCAAGGTCAACTCCAACCCCAGTTCCAGAACATCAACAGCAGACACGAAAGAGGTATTTCCAGAGAGCAAAATCAGACCCAATACACCAACATTTCATCCAATTTAGAGGCCAAAGACATGGAAATCCAAACCATCAATGATCATACAACACTAATCAAAAGATCAAGATGAAATCCAACAAATAGATCCAACAAAATAGGCTAATCACAAAGAATTTTCAGGATTTCCAACACCAAGAACATCATATAGAATAGGAGTGAATAAAATAGATTTTGATGGACATAGTGGTTACCTCAAAGAGCTTTTTCCTAATCCAACAAGCCTCAAGCAAGCTCACAAAGCCCCACCTTCTTGATGATCATCTTTTACCCAAAGAACCCCATAAGAACATTTATAAGAATATGCAAAAAGACTAACCAAACCACAAAATACAAAGGAGATTCTAGGCTAGATGCACTTACCCACTCCTAGACAAGCATAAAAGAGCAACCTTTACTTGAAAACTTGTAGGGAAATGGAGATCAATTTTTGGATGCAAGAATGGTGAAAATGGCGTGAGAGTGTAGGGAGGGAGGAAGAGGAGTGAAAGCTTTTAGGGTATTTTGATCATCAAAATATATACTAAGAGTACACACAATATTTAGGGTGTAAGACTTTAATATGAGATGGGCTTAAGTACATATTATAATGGCTTACAAGAATTAAATATATGTCCAAGACTAGTAAGTTGGGCTAAATGAATTCACCCCTTACAATTAATTATAAGAATTAGAATAAGGAAGCCCATAAAATGTCTTAGGAACATTACATATATATTATATAATATATGATCAATAAATTGGGCTTGTAGGAATATTTAATTGCAAAGATTGTAAGGATCCAAATTGAATAAAATCCCTTACAAGAATAAATTCAATTAGTTGGGCTCTTGATTAGAATAATTAAATTAGGCTCAAGGAATATACATATATATATATATCAAATTGAAAGAATTAGCCCAATTGGAATTAATTAAATTACCCAAGGAATTAATTATCGGTAGTAAGGCTTGAACGAATTTTCGGGGTGTTACAGTTAAATAAAATCGTTGTATTTAAAAAAATAAATAAACGTGCAAAGAAAACGGTTTTAAAAAAGCCGTTGTCTTTGAGGGTTGTGTATTCAAGTGCACTTAAACACAACACACCAACGACAACGGTTACATAAAACTGTTGTCTAATTAAAAAAAGGGATGCACATAGACAACGGTTTTAAAAAACTATTGTCTTTAAAGTGTTGTCTATTAAAGTGTGCTTAAAGACAATACACAAATGACAACGGTCAAATAAAACTATTGTCTATTTTAAAAAAATAAACGTGCAAAGACAACGATTTTAAAAACCGTTGTCTTTGTAGTGTTGTGTATTCAAGTGCACTTAAAGACAACACACCAACGACAACGGTTACATAAAACAGTTGTCTTTTATTTAAAAAAAATGCACATAGACAACAGTTTTTAAAAATTGTTGTCTTTGCAGTGTTGTCTTTTGACAAAATGCACAAAGACAACACACTAAAGACAACGGTTCGGTAAAAACAGTTGTCTTTAATAAAAGTGTTGCATCAAAGACAACAGTTTTGTCCAAAACTGTTGTCTTTTATACAAAAGACAACACTTTTGTAAAAAACTATTGTCTTTTTAGTGTTGTCTATGTGCATTTTTCTTGTAGTGCAACAATCAAGAGATTCACAATTCAACTAGCAATTATATCAAACATCCACATAGTTTAGCCTTGGGGCCACCAATCCCCTTTCTAATATACTCTAACATGCTAAAGAAACAAGAAAAAGAAAGGAAATCTCAAAGAAACAAATATTAGATTAAGATTTGGAGATAATAGTTACCACCCTCAAGAGGGGATTCTTTTACACTTTGTTCTTGAAATTCTAATCTTCATCCTTGCCCTTGAATCTAATCTAACTTAGAAGAAAAGGAATTGAAGAAGGGTTGTTAGCATGTGGTGAGGTGGATGCGTGATATGGAGGATGTTAAAACGAAGAGGCATAAACTCCCCGAGTGTCGTATCTCTCGCGGATGGCAAATTGGAGAATATACGGATTTCCTATCTTGAGTTGTTTAGATAACACGAAGATCACACATATGGAATTAGTTTATTTGGAGTGTGTAGAGTGAAAATGTTGATAAGATTGAAGGTAAGTAAAAGTTAATAGGACTCTAGTNACTTGTAGGGAAAAAGAGATCAAATTTTTGGATGCAAGAATGGTGAAAATGGCGTGAGAGTGTAGGGAGGGAGGAAGAGGAGTGAAAGCTTTTAGGGTATTTTGATCATCAAAATATATACTAAGAGTACACACAATATTTAGGGTGTAAGACTTTAATATGAGATGGGCTTAAGTACATATTATAATGGCTTACAAGAATTAAATATATGTCCAAGACTAGTAAGTTGGGCTAAATGAATTCACCCCTTACAATTAATTATAAGAATTAGAATAAGGAAGCCCATAAAATGTCTTAGGAACATTACATATATATTATATAATATATGATCAATAAATTGGGCTTGTAGGAATATTTAATTGCAAAGATTGTAAGGATCCAAATTGAATAAAATCCCTTACAAGAATAAATTCAATTAGTTGGGCTCTTGATTAGAATAATTAAATTAGGCTCAAGGAATATACATATATATATATATCAAATTGAAAGAATTAGCCCAATTGGAATTAATTAAATTACCCAAGGAATTAATTATCGGTAGTAAGGCTTGAACGAATTTTCGGGGTGTTACAGTTAAATAAAATCGTTGTATTTAAAAAAATAAATAAACGTGCAAAGAAAACGGTTTTAAAAAAGCCGTTGTCTTTGAGGGTTGTGTATTCAAGTGCACTTAAACACAACACACCAACGACAACGGTTACATAAAACTGTTGTCTAATTAAAAAAAGGGATGCACATAGACAACGGTTTTAAAAAACTATTGTCTTTAAAGTGTTGTCTATTAAAGTGTGCTTAAAGACAATACACAAATGACAACGGTCAAATAAAACTATTGTCTATTTTAAAAAAATAAACGTGCAAAGACAACGATTTTAAAAACCGTTGTCTTTGTAGTGTTGTGTATTCAAGTGCACTTAAAGACAACACACCAACGACAACGGTTACATAAAACAGTTGTCTTTTATTTAAAAAAAATGCACATAGACAACAGTTTTTAAAAATTGTTGTCTTTGCAGTGTTGTCTTTTGACAAAATGCACAAAGACAACACACTAAAGACAACGGTTCGGTAAAAACAGTTGTCTTTAATAAAAGTGTTGCATCAAAGACAACAGTTTTGTCCAAAACTGTTGTCTTTTATACAAAAGACAACACTTTTGTAAAAAACTATTGTCTTTTTAGTGTTGTCTATGTGCATTTTTCTTGTAGTGCAACAATCAAGAGATTCACAATTCAACTAGCAATTATATCAAACATCCACATAGTTTAGCCTTGGGGCCACCAATCCCCTTTCTAATATACTCTAACATGCTAAAGAAACAAGAAAAAGAAAGGAAATCTCAAAGAAACAAATATTAGATTAAGATTTGGAGATAATAGTTACCACCCTCAAGAGGGGATTCTTTTACACTTTGTTCTTGAAATTCTAATCTTCATCCTTGCCCTTGAATCTAATCTAACTTAGAAGAAAAGGAATTGAAGAAGGGTTGTTAGCATGTGGTGAGGTGGATGCGTGATATGGAGGATGTTAAAACGAAGAGGCATAAACTCCCCGAGTGTCGTATCTCTCGCGGATGGCAAATTGGAGAATATACGGATTTCCTATCTTGAGTTGTTTAGATAACACGAAGATCACACATATGGAATTAGTTTATTTGGAGTGTGTAGAGTGAAAATGTTGATAAGATTGAAGGTAAGTAAAAGTTAATAGGACTCTAGTAGTTCAACAGGTTTAGACTTCTATTTCATTCTATATTCCCTCTGTATTTAGTGTATACTTGTATTCCTATTGTAATCAATCAATACACGTACATTCATCTGGTATCAATCGCCTTGTTCGATCCTGATCATGGCTAACACCACGCAATCTGATGCTTCTTCCGAACGCACTCTCTCCGCTGCTGCTTCTCTTCCCGCGCCGGCGACTACTCCGTCGTCCCTTTCCTCGGCACATCACTTCGTGTCGATCAAGCTCTCCTCCAAGAACTATCTCTACTGGCGTGCTCAAATGCTGCCTTTTCTTCGCAGCCAAGGGCTGCTCAAATATGTTGATGGTTCTTATTCATGCCCGACGCCTCCAACGCCGCCTACGCCGCCGATGTGACACCCCAACCTCACACAGGCTGAGATAGATAAAACTTAGCATAACAGCTGCCTATCTCAACCAACAAACCAAACATAGCGGAAGCGAATTTAAAACCTAAGGGGCGTCATGCCACATCTAGGTAAGATAACACAACCTAGATGCACAGGCTAACCATAAAAGCTGAACTGTATAAACGATAGTCCTCAAATCAAATCTCACAACATCCAAACACTAGTCAAGAGTTTATAAAGAAATCTCAAATGGCTCACAGGCCAAAGCATAAATCTAAAAACATAACCACTATCTAAGCCTCCTCATACGGGTGTATCTCTATCGCGCTCACGCATAGACTTTAAGGCAAACCTGAAAAACACACGAAGAACCATTAGCAAAAGACTGCTAAGTAACCACCATTCACACCCGCAAGGAAGTATAGATATACATATAAGTTTGTAAATAGGTTTACACACCCGTATAGAATATAAACACCAACAAACTGTTCCATAGTTCAAGTCGGATACTCAACAACAATAAACTGAACGAATCATAAACCAAGACTCAACCAAAGGGTCCAACATCCAATAATCGAGAGTACAATACAACGAATCCATAAACGAGATACCAACTGAACAACAATCATAAGGAAACCAACCAACCATAACCAAGAATCATACGATATCAATCGAATATACACAAGGAACCCATGAACACATAAACCAAGAAAGAACTCCCAATTCCAACCTCCAAACCTCATACCAATTCACCATACCAAACCCAACCACAGTCGGAGGTCAAAACACAGAAATCTGGTACGCAGGGGTGATGAACCCAATCACAGGGACCGAAGTCCAATCACAGGGACCGTAGTCCAATCACAGGGACCGAAGTCCAATCACAGGGGGTGTAATCAACCCGAATCACAGGGACCGAAGTCCAATCACAGGGGTAGCGAACCCAATCACAGGGACCGTAGTCCAATCACAGGGACCTAAGTCCAATCACAGGGGTAACGAACCCAATCACAGGGGCAAAAGCCCAATCACAGGGACCTAAGTCCAATCACAGGGGTAATCAACCCAAATACATACAATAGTAGCACAGCTAGTTCACCCAACAACTTCCAAAAGATACCAAGGAACCACCACATCATACTCATACCCAACTCAGCCCAAGAGCCATCACTCAGAGTGCTCATCTCAGATATGAACACCAACCAACTCCCAAATAACAAAATCAAGGATTCAACCAACCAAATAACAGACTCATATCGTGGACTAAGAGGTATGAATAAATATTCAGAATCAAGGTAACATATTCAATAGAATACTCTAACAAACTTAGAACGAAAGGGGAAACCAACCACGGATCACTCACCAATCACTACCACCTTACTCTCACGGAAAACCCCAGCGGTTACATTGTCCCACTAGAGAACCCCGCAAGAGCAATTCCCACATACCGAATCAGACTCAGCTCAGAATACAAAGAGATACTCCAGAATACAAAGATCATATCACAATACACCAATATTCATCTAACAGAGGCCAAATAACATGGAAATCCAAACCAACAAAGCTCATATACATCAATAAACAAAGGATCAAGACACAAGTCTATGAATCCAACCAACGAAATCAATAATAGGCTAATAACCAAGGATATTCAGGATTTCCAATCACCAAATAATATCATATAGAGCGAGAGTGTAGAAAATAGATTTTGATGGACATAGTGGTTACCTTTGAAGCGTATTTAATCCCAAAAGCGTACTAACTTTACTCATAAGCTAGGTCCAAAGCAACACCAAACTCAAAGCTCGGTTCATAACCACGAACCTGAAGATTAATATAACCTAATACCATTACTATGACTATAAATAACGATATTGATATTCCTAATCGGTTCATTATAACCTATAATCCATGCTCAAGGCTAATATAATATGACCATGTGAATTATACTTAATCTAATTACTAACTAATACTAAAACAAGGATATGATCAATACTAGTCTAAACTCAAGCTAAGATATAATATTATAACTACACTAAACTAAAAGCTTAACATTAAACCAAAATGTTACCTTAAACTGTCTAGCCTCGGATTCGAACTCACTACCTCCGGCTCACACGCAAGCACCATACCGCCACACTATTCCATCTCTTCTATTACGCTGCGAGACTACAGAACCAAGCCTCCTTCCTTGCACCTACGGTTAACATGAGCGGAGGAGAGAGCCCGTTGCTGTTGTTCCGTTCGTTGGACGGCTCTGTTTCACGGAGCTTCTAGCACCGCCACCGGCTACCGCCAAGACCACCATGGATCAGTTGCCGTCGCCATTGCCGAGAACAGGGGAGGCACCGGTTGCTCTACTTAGTTGGTTCACGTCGACGGGGAGACGTTGCTGAACTCCGCTGCTGCCGCCGCTCAACACGGTCGAGAAGACGGGGGAGACCGCAAGCTACCGCTGGAGTCCGTCTATAACGTCGCTGTTGGAGAATAGAGGAGGCGACCGCCATCGCCGAGCCCGTCGCTGACCACCATTGGTACGGTTCTGCCCGTTGCCGCCGATGATGGAGAGTCTGAGTCGTCAACGTCACCGGAGCTGCTCACCGCCGACGTCTCCCTCTGTTGCTGCTGCGATTCTCCCACGCCGCTTCGCCGGTGACCTTCATTGTGGGTGCAAGCGGTCGGCCGAAAAGAGAGAGACGAGAGGTGTAGAGAATTAACGAAAACAGAGATGAAGGAACGTGGATGGCTGCTGATGACTAAACTTAGGTTACCCTATTTGGAAGTTTCCTTTTTGGGCTAGGTTTCCTCTTTGGGTTTGGCTAGATCATAATTAGAAGGTTGGGTCAAAGTGATCATAATATAATTATTGGACTTAGGGTAGTTTATTGGGTCCATACAAAAATAATATAGTATGGGCTATTTAGAGAAGTTGGGTCAATAACCATAGCTTATAATACATATATATATATATATATACATAATTATGGGCTTATAATATAACCTTAAGAAAAGATAAAATATGTGGGCTCAATAATGTTTATGTGGGAAATATATATATATATATCTATAGAGATATTGGGCTATAGACTATTATTATTAATTATAACAATAAACTATATACAAGAGTGTATAATCCCGAGCCCATAGGAAATAATGTTAATTATAATTATTTAAGTAATTACTTAATAATAAATAACCCCTCATTTTAAATATTTATATTTAAAAATACTAATAGGGAAAATGCGGGGTGTTACAGCCGACCACCTCTGCTGCTGCGCCGGTGCTCGCTGCTGTTGTTGATGATCCGGCAGTAGGGGCCTGGGTTCAACAAGACCAGGCCATCTTGTCCATGTTGGTGGCTTCATTGTCGGAGGAGGTCCTCTATCTCGCACTTGGTCAATCCACCTCGTGTTTGCTGTGGAAGGAGATTGAGAGCGCATTCGGGTCTGCGACTCGCGCTCGTTCTCTTGGTCTTCTTGCTCAGCTGCAGGGGTTGCGTCAAGGGGATAGCACGCCTGCGGAATACCTGGGTCGTGCAAAGGTGTTGGTGGAAGAACTTGCAATGGCCGGCCAACCAGTGACGTTAGATACGCAGAACCTCTATGTGTTCAAAGGACTACGACCGGAATTCCGGTCTATGGCCTCCTCCTTGGTCACGGCTGGGTCTCCGGTGAGTATAGCGCAGCTCTCTGATTTGTTATTGGCGCAGCAGTTCATCAGCAGCGATGATCTGCCTTCTGCGATGGATTCTCCGCCGGCGGCTTTGGTGTCGCGGCGTGCAGGGGGTGGGCGCCATTCTGGAGATGCTGCTGCTTGGCGTGGCCGTGGTTCGTCGCGTGGAGGAGGACGATCAGGTCGGTCTGGTCACGGGCACTCTGCCGTCCACTGCTACCGCAGGTATTCCGACGCCACTGCATCTCAAGTCCATATGGCTGCCACGGCTGCTTCCGGGGATCAAGGTGCTGCATCTTCCTGGTTTCCAGATACTGGAGCGACGCATCACGCTTCACCATCGGAGGATGCCTTGACGGAGTCGGAGGTCTATCACGGTTCGGACTCGCTACGTGTTGGTAGCGGTGAAGGTTTGCCTATTACCCGTATTGGTCATGCCCGTATTTCTGCATCTCGTTGTCTTAATTTATCCAATGTGCTTGTTGTCCCTCAGTTGTCTAATTCTTTACTGTTTGTTCAACGATTTGCCCGGGATAATAACGTTTACTTTGAATTCTACCCTTCTTTTTTTGTGATAAAGGACATCGTCACCAAAACTCCGCTACTTAAAGGTCCGGCTTCGGGTGGTCTATACACGTTACAGCTTCCTGTGTCGTCTTCTCAACCTGCTGCGTTTCTTTCTGCCCGGGCTCCATCGAGTGTGTGGCATTGTCGTCTGGGTCACCCGCATCTTCGCGTTTTGAATAAGGTGTTGCGTAGTTGCTTAGTTAGTAAATTTGATTTACGTTCGTCTCAGTTATGTTCGCCTTGTCAATTAGGCAAGTCTTCGCGTTTTCCTTTACCTCGTGTTAGTTCGACTAGCTCTGCTGTATTAGACTTAATCTACACAGACATTTGGGGTCCCGCCCCTGTTTTATCAATGACTGGTTTTCGTTATTTCGTTCTGTTTGTGGACGATTTTTCGCGTTATTGTTGGTTATTTCCTTTACGGCTTAAATCTGATTTATATGCTGTTTTCCACAAGTTTCGTGTTTTAGTTGAAAATCAGTTCTCCCGTAAGATTAAATCTGTGCAGTCTGATCTGGGGGGTGTGTATATTAAGCTGAGTTCTGTCTTGTCTTCTCTCGGCATTGCCCATCGTAAGTCATGTGCCTACACACATGAACAAAATGGGCGTGTCGAGCGGCGACATAGACACGTTGTCGAAACTGGTCTTGCTCTTCTTGCTCAAGGGGCTGTTCCACTCCGGTATTGGGACTACGCTTTTGAGGCCGCTGTATTTTTAATTAATCGGTTACCCTCTTCTGCTATTCAAATGGTTAGTCCATTTCATAAACTGTTCTCTACTACTCCCTCCTATGATCATCTCCGGGTATTCGGGTGTCTGTGCTTTCCCTACCTTCGGCCCTACAATAAACATAAGTTTGCCTTTCGGTCTTTCGCTTGTGTGTTTTTGGGTTATCCGTCTTTGTTTCGTGGGTATCGGTGCATGGACCTTAATACGGGTAAGATATTTGTTTGCCGACATGTTCGGTTTGATGAGGGGGTTTTCCCCTTTGCTAGTTCTTCTGTTGTGCAGGACACTTCTGGATCGCCTGCTCCACCTTGGGGTGCCGGTGTGTTGGTTGATCCACCTGTTCCTGTGTCTGTGCCTGTGCCTGTGCTGCCTGGCTCTCCTCCTCCGGGTTCGGCTGCAGAGCCTGGTGCTGCTGCGGTCAAACCACGCCGAACCAGGGCTAAGTCTCGGCCTCCGCCTCCTCGGTCTCATCCCATGCATCTTCGGCACATGGAGCCCACTTCACCGTTTCGGGCCTTGTTGGCTGTCGGTGCTGATCCATCCTGCTACTCTCAAGCGGTTCTGCATCCTGAGTGGCGTGCTGCGATGGACGCTGAGTTCAACGCCCTTCTCCATAATCAGACTTGGCGACTGGTTCCCGCCACTCCTGATATGAATGTCGTGGGCTGCAAGTGGGTGTTCCGGACGAAGAGGAAAGCTGATGGTACTGTAGAGAGGTTTAAGGCCCGTCTGGTTGCGAAAGGTTTTAATCAAGTCGCTGGTGAGGACTTCTTCGATACTTTTAGTCCGGTGGTCAAGCCAACCACGGTCCGCTGGTTGCTTTCTTTAGCTATATCCAGTGGTTGGTCCATTCGTCAGTTGGATGTTCACAACGCTTTCCTAAATGGGCGTTTGGCGGAGACGGTTTATATGAAGCAACCACCCGGCTATTCGGATCTGCGTCTTCCTGATCATGTGTGTCTTCTCCAGCGCTCTCTGTATGGTTTGAAACAGGCTCCGCGGGCCTGGTTCAAACGTCTGCATGATTTTCTGGTTTCAGTGGGGTTCCGGTCCTCCAAGACTGACATCTCTTTATTTCACCGTTCTGTTGCTGGGTCTCTGATGTTTATTCTCGTTTATGTGGATGACATCCTCATTATGGGGAGTGACTCTGCTGCTGTTGGTGCGTTGCTGACCAACTTGGCTTCAGCTTTCAAGATACGCGATCTGGGTTCTCCTACCTTCTTTTTGGGTATTGAAACTGTGCCGGTCGATGGTGGTTATGTTCTTTCTCAGCGACGGTATATGTCCGATATTTTGAACCGGGCCGGAATGGTGGATTGCAAGCCTCTTGCTACGCCTATATCCACGGCTCGTGGGGCTGTTCAGTCTGATGCTCTGTTTGATAATCCTACTTTGTACCGGAGTCTGGCTGGGGCTTTGCAGTACTTAACGGTGACACGGCCTGATCTTTCTTTTGCCGTTAATCGGTTGTGTCAGCACATGCACTCGCCGGCTGTGTCTCATTGGGTCTTGTTGAAGCGTGTCTTGCGGTATGTCAAAGCTACACTTCAGTTTGGTTTGCGTCTGCGACCCTCTCGGACTACTGTTTTACATGGCTATTCTGATTCTGACTGGGCCGGTGACGCCGTTGACCGGAAGTCGACGAGTGGCTTTGCAGTTTATCTAGGTGACAACCTAGTTTCCTGGGTCTGTCGGAAACAGCGTACAGTAGCTCGATCATCGACTGAAGCTGAGTATAAAGGTCTTGCAGATGTTGCGGCTGAAGTCACTTGGATTGTGTCTCTTCTGGATGAGCTTGGTGTACCGCTCTCTACTCCGCCCTCCTTATGGTGTGACAATCTGGGAGCTACGTACATGTGCGCTAATCCGGTATTTCATGCCCGGACAAAGCACGTTGAAGTTGACTATCATTTCGTGCGTGACAAGGTTGCCTCTGGGGCTCTGAAGGTTCATTTCGTTTCCACGCTAGACCAAGTGGCTGATATCTTTACCAAACCGCTATCGGTTAAGCGGTTTGAGGCACTCCGAGACAAGCTTAATGTTGTGTCTCTACCACCTTCAGCTTGAGGGGGTGTAATAGGACTCTAGTAGTTCAACAGGTTTAGACTTCTATTTCATTCTATATTCCCTCTGTATTTAGTGTATACTTGTATTCCTATTGTAATCAATCAATACACGTACATTCATCAAAGTAAATAAAAGCGGATGGGGGCTAGAATATCGTGGATATTGGTTCAGGGCATCAAGTAAAGTATTGATTCCCATTGAGTAATGGTTGAAAGAGCTTTGCACATTGTCCTGAGTGGCGTCACACTCAAGCTCCCAATCCTCAGTCGGTTGGGGAATTTTGTCAAACACTTTGTCTACAAGTTCCCTCCGGATCTCATCTTCTCAGATTGGGAGCGGGAGATGTGGGTAGTGGGCTACATCTCTTTGCGATATCTCGCCAAAGAGATGATCCTATACTCTTGAAGAGATCGGGGCCCTCGATTGAACAAGGTCATACAAAACATACACACAATGTCAACATTCCCCAAAGAAATCAAACTCATTCATCAAATTAGATCATAAATACCAAATCCCCATTCAATCTAGCCCCTATCCTAGGGATTAGCCTCTCATAGGCTTTAACAACATCAAAGCATTAAAATAGAAAAGCATATCTACAAGAACAAGACTAAAAGCAAATAACTTTAAGGAAAAAGGAAAAGCAAGAGAAATCCAAAGAGAAAACAAGTCTTGATAAAAGAGTTTACCCAAAAGATCTTCAAAGCTATGGAGATCTAAGTTCTCTTCTCCAAGGATCTCCTCCTTCCTCTTCCTAATCCTATCTAAACCTAACCTAAAAATGTAGAATGAAAAATGTGACAAAAGACTCCCTCAACCTAGCTGAAATGTCTCTTAAATACTAAAACATCGGGCAGGTTTCTGGTGCTGTCCCACGCTTGCCACACGCGTGTGGACTAGCGTGGACGGTTACTGGAATATTTCCACGCCAGCTCACACGCGTGGTGAGGCTCGTGGGCATGGTTCCTTCGTTTTCATTTCGTTTTGTTGTTTCCGGTTTGGTCTTCGCGTGCTCTCATGTGGATTGATTCTATCTTTTCAATGGTTTATGTTCTCTTTCGGTTGATTTCAACCTTCATTCCCGTGGGAATTCTTCAAAACATTCCACACAGAACTCATTTCCAATTTGTTAGTAAAATAACATGTAAACACGTAATTGCATTCTCTAAGACTTGGTTTTGGCAAGAAATCATCTCAATAAGTTCTAGATAATTAGGTACTTTTGGCGTCTATCAAAGTTTCCACACTTTAGATTGCTCGTCCACGAGCAAATTATACATTCAAGCCCTTCTCATTTAGATGCCAAAAGTATCTAAGCTAAAGATATGCTCGAAGGTAAAGATCAATATTCATTCAAAACACAATCTACCAGGAGATGTGGAATCCTTCACAATATCTTCAAGGAATGATAAAAATGTGCCATACACTACTATGAATATTCAAACAAAGCGAAACCCCTGTCGGTCACAAGTTGGACAGTTAAGATGTTTTCACAATATCAAGCATGCAGTCCAAAATTTCATTCACCTCCCATTGTGCAAAGGCCTTAAGCTGATCCCCCTAGTGGGAACGATGTACAAAACCTAATCAATCGGCCTCCCTTATCGCCAAAGCCCAACGTAAAAGTAAGTGAAAATAGATCCATGGGCCTCTCTCCGCCAGTGGCTTGGGCGGTAACTCATTTTTCTCACTTCCTAGGGTAACATCGTCAAGCAACCCGACTTCACATGGAGTTCCATGCTTTTTTCGAAGGCAGTGCAATGGGCGCTTGAACCCTAGCGAAGCAGCTTCCCACATCTCAATTTTCTCATCTCTTAGGGCCATTTTATTGTGAACAACTGACTCCAAATATAACATTTGTGTATTTTGGAGACTATGGTTGTTCACCACCTAGCGAGATGGCTTTCCTCGTATCTTATCTCGGGGATTGGCCTTTTTGCCTTTTCTACTCTTTTCTCCGAACAACAACCCCTCATGCCTTTTACTTTTGGGAAAAGGGAAATTTCACTCAATGCTCACAGAAAGCTCTCCTTTTGCCCCATGTTCTATTATATGATTATTCAATTCCTAGCTTCGCTTAACCTTATCTTTCTGAAATTAGGGGTTGCACACTCCCACTTCAAGAGATCCTTAACTAAGGTCTTTACAAAATAAGAGGTGAATACCACACAAGCATACAATTTTTCAAATTTTTAAAGGTCAAGGTAGGGGTACTTCCAAGGTTATTCAAAGAGTAAACTTTTTGGCACAGATTTAGCATTCTCCAAAGATAGAATGAATAACAACACATACTTGTGGCTTGATTATCTTTCAAACAAATGAGATATAGCTTTTAATTAAGATTTTCATTTCAAGCACAACTCTTTCCACACTTTAGACCAAACATCGTCCTCGATGTTGACTTAGAATGTAAAATAGAGAAACAACAAAACATGCATTTTTCCACACTTTAAAATGAAAACATGAGGTTCACATAATAGATAAACAAGGGATAAGAGGTAGATGACCTAGTAAGCATCCCAAGTCATGTTGCTCATAATGCTTGGATAGATGATTCTCATGTTCTTGCGACGAGATCTGCATGGAAATGTAGAATCTACAAAAATAGGGAATTTCAACTTTAAGGGTTATTTAATAGAGTAAGTAACGGGTTGCCTCCCGGTCAGCGCTACGTTTAACGTCTTTAGCCCGACGAAAATGTCATGAAGATTGTGCTACTCATCCTCCCAGGGTACTAGCCTGCAACACTGGACTGTCCCTTGCGCATTTTCCATTCCATAGTATTTCTTGACTTGGTGGCCGTTTACTTTAAAAGATCCTTTTTCTGGATGCGTGATCTCCAAAGTTCCGTAAGGAAATACCTTTGTAATAATATAAGGCCCCGTCCATCGTGATTTAAGTTTTCCAGGAAACAGTCGCAGTCTGGAATTGAATAACAACACTTTATCTCTTTCAATGAATTCTTTGTTTTTCCTGATATGCATGTCGTGGTAAAACTTGGATCGTTCCTTGTAAGATCTGGATGTCTCATAGGCCAGCAAACGCCATTCTTCCAATTCATTTAGTTGAAATATTCGCTCCTGTCCTGCTATGAATAGATCTTCATTTAATTTTTTAATGGCCCAATACGCCTTATGCTCGATTTCAACTGGAAGATGACATGCTTTGCCATATACCAATCTGTATGGAGTAGTTCCTATCGGTGTCTTATAAGCAGTCCGAAAGGCCCACAATGCATCGTTAAGCTTGTCAGCACAATCCCTCCTATGCCGCGCCACTGTCTTTTCCAATATGGCCTTGATATCTCTATTTGCATTCTCAACTTCCCGGTGGTCTGAGGATGATACGGGATTCCTCCCCGATGTTGTATGCCTTGCTTTTGAAGTAATCTCCACATGGGTACATTCCGGAAGTGTGTCCCCCTATCGCTAATTACAATCCGTGGTACTCCAAATCTTGTGAACAATTTCTTTAGAAATCTTGTCACACTTCTTGCATCATTGTTCTGAAGTGCTTCTGCTTCAACCCATTTGGAGACATAATCCATTGCGATAAGGATATATTTGAAACCTTTGGAATCCGGAAATGGTCCTGCAAAGTCTAGTCCCCATATATCAAAAATTTCGCATGCCAGTATGTAGTTTTGCGGCATCTCGTCTCTTCCAGTGATGTTCCCAGTTCGTTGACATTTATCGCAATTTTTCACGCAAATTTGAGCGTCCCTAAATATTGAGGGCCAATAGAATCCTGCTTCAAGCACTCTCCTCGCAGTTCTATTTGCCGAGTGATGGCCCATTCGATGGCATTCTCCCAGAATTTCATGTCCTTTAGCCTCTGTTACACAACGTTGAATTATTTAATCCGCGCAGACTTTAAACAAGTATGGCTCGTCCCAGAAATAGAATCGAGATTCTGCTATTAGTTTTCTTTTGGCATGTGTATCCAAGAACTCTAGTAATTCCTTTCCGACTAGGTAGTTGCCCAGATCAGCGTACCAGGGCGTGACATAGAGGCCCATCAGCTTTTCCTCCGGGAAATACTAGTTCACATCTTCAATCATATCTGGTCCACTATTATTCTCCAGCCTTGACAAGTGATCTGCTGCACTATTTTCAACTCCCTTACGGTCAATGATAGTCACGTCGAACTCTTGTAATAGTAAGATCCATCTGATTAGTCTTGGTTTTGCTTCAGGCTTAGCCATGAGAAATTTTATAGCTGCGTGATCGGTGTGAATAACGACCTTTGACATTAAGAGATATGATCTAAACTTATCTAACGCAAACACGATTACAAATAGTTCTTTCTCGGTCGTGGTGTAGGCTTGCTGCAGCTTAGTCAACATTCGACTAGCATAGGCTATAAGCTGAAATTTCTTATCATTTTTCTGCCCTAGCACAACTCAAATAGCGAAATTGCTCGCGTCACACATCAACTCAAAGGGTTGATCCCATTTTGGTCCTACAAGGATTGGAGTATGTACCATGACATCCTTTAAATTCTGGAATGCTTTCATTGCGTCTTCATTTAATTTAAACACTGCATCTTTTTCCAACAGTTTGGTCAACGGTCTTGCGATTTTCGAGAAGTCTTTAATAAATCTTCTATAGAATCCCACATGTCCCAAGAAACTTCTCAGGGATGTCACATTGTGCGGTGGTGGTAAGGTTTCAATAATTACTGTCTTAGCTCTGTCAACCTCAGTTCCTTTTTTTGAAATTTTATGCCCAAACACAATTCCTTCTGTGACCATCTGATAACATTTTTCCCAAGACAATGCCAAATTCATCTTCTGGCATCATTCCAAAACCTTTTCCAGATTTCCAAGGCATTCTTCGAAAGTTTCTCCAAAAATTGTGAAATCGTCCATGAAAACTTCCATAAAATCACCAATGAAATCTTCAAAAATAGCCAACATGCAACGCATGAAGGTAGCAGGGGCGTTGTAGAGACCAAATGGCATTCTCCTCTAAGCAAATGTACCAAACGGACAAGTGAATGTTGTTTTCTCTTGATCTTCCAAGGCTACTGGAATTTGAAAGTATCCACTCATTCCGTCCAAGAAACAATAGTAACCGTACCCGCTCACTTTTGCAATCATTTGATATATAAAAGGCAATGGAAAGTGGTCTTTACGGGTGGCCTCGTTGAGCTTTCTATAGTCAATACATACTCTCCATCCAGTTATCTTTCTCGTAGGAATCAGTTCCTTGTTATCATTTTCAGTGACTGTGATTCCTCCTTTCTTTGGTACTACGTGAGTCGGGCTGACCCACGTGTAACACCCCAATTTTCAACTCTTACATTTATTACAAAATCCGTAATAAAACGCTGCGGAAGCTTACATCATATCAACAGAAAACCGGGTGCTACCGCCACACCTAGAGTGAATTCTATCACCTCTTTGACAAACTCCACTCTAAGTGCACAGGCTAAACTTACAACATTAATAACAATCCCTGTCTACATCGAAGAGTAGACCTCAACCTGTACTTCCCTTCTATTCCGAGCTCATCAGCTACAGGGGCCCACACTAATCTGCAACTGATAAGAAACACATTGAAGTGCAGTTAGCGCGACGGCTAAGTAAGGAAATCCGATGTCACTCAAAAGTAGACAAAGGTTTGAAAACATAATCATTTGGAAAATAGTATATCGTTCAGTGAATCAAAATCCACTCGTCTCGTAAGACAAAATCATTTCTTTCTCAAAGACGTTTCAGAGTAACTCTTTACTCATTTTTAAAACTTCCTTAGTTTCATATAGTAAGAGTGAGGCCTACAACCTCGGGCCATGGCACTCCAGCCCTCCCGTAGGTTCCTCCCTTATCCCAACCCCGGGCCGTGGCACTCAAGCCTTCCCGTGGGCACCTCTCCTTATCCCAACATGACGACATAACGGCGAATAGACTTCGCTCTAACAATATAACGACCACTGGGCAAGGGCACTTAAAGCCACCCGTGGGTCAATCAAGGTCCTCCTCAACTTACTTTAGAAACTACGGTTTTGAAAACATGATTCTTCCTTCAATTTTTCTTACTCAAATCATTTCTTTTGGACATATTTCACCAATGAGTCCAATATTTGAAATCGGCTACCTCTTTTGCCCCTGAAGGATTTTCAAACATCATTTTCTCAAACAATAAGGTTTTGACAACCTTTATATCAAAATAGCATACGTTTTTCAACGTAAGTTTTCATAAACATTTTTGGATACACTTCATATGTCCATCTCACACTTAAAATCAACCAACATCCTTAACTATCGTCCTCAACAACTTTCACTATGATCAACACCATTAGATCATAACTTGAGGATATCGTACATCCAAATATATATAAATTCTAATAGGTAAGGTCATTGCCTAACCATAACCCAAAAACATCCAACAACTACTTTCTCAAGATTCACCACATACAACCTTTATCTCAACATTTCCATATGACAATTTCCTCAATACACATCATAATAATATCTTTATCTAACTTTATCACCATTAACTCACTAACTACCTCACAATTATCATTAACACATCCATAATCATACTAAGCATAATTCAGAAAATTTCAGCTTGGCGCAGTCCGAAAGATTGAGCCGGTAAAAATAGTTCCCGAACTCTTTTTCACTTGAAATTTTTATGGTAGAATCCCAACTTATAGTACTTGATGTCCATAAAAAGTTTTGGTCATTTTGGTTCGCGAATAAACACAGAAAATTCCATTTTTGCCCTTGGCAGTGTGCTGTCCGGAATTTTTCTCTCTCTAGACCAGTTTTGGAGAAAAATTCGAAAACCATACTTCCACTACTCCGATCAATATGAAATTTTATATGCAGGTTCTACACTTATAGAACTACATATCTGAAGAAAATAGGATCAAAATACCTTACCAATTTTTCCCAATAAATTTCGGAAGTTACTGCCAGAATCTACCCTGATTTCTTTTCACTATTTTCACAAGTATAAGCCTATATGGACATAAATATAACATATACATGCATATCCAAGCTATGAACATGTATAAAAAAATATTCCCAAAGCTCCAAAACACTATGTTTCAACCAAATAATCAATTATCTAATTTCAAGTGACTAAACCAACTTAAGGGAATTCCTTACCTCCACCGGGTTACTAGTCCTCGTAGAAGACTTTTGGAGTTGATTTCCCCAATTTCACCTTAAAATCCTAAGATCACAATCAACACCATAACAAGAGATTTCAAGAAATTAATCTCAAATCCATGCTCTAGGAAGGAAAATAGAACTATTTACCGAATAAAAACGAAGATTTACCGAATAAAATTGAGAGATGTGAAGGAATTTGCCATGGAAATTGAAGCTTTGTGAAGAAGATGGAAATGGAATCATCTCTCTCTCTCCTCACGAAATGGGAATGAAGAATTGAAGAAATGGGAAATTGCTTTTATATTGATCCCAATCTTATGTGATAAGCTTGGAAAAAAAATAATAAAATAATAAAATATCTTCCAACTTATCAGTTGTGGTTCAAACAGATAAAGCTTCGGTAGAAAATAATCCAGATAGAATAATTTCCGAAACTAAAAATTTATTCCAGACTAACCCTCAAAATTGGGCTAGGTTCGGTACACCGCGAAATTTAGCGATGTACGATCAAAATAAATTTTCGCTGCTATGAGCTGATTTAATTAAATAGGAAATTCAAGAATAATAGTACGGTGTCTAATAATTCATTTCCTAGGACAAACGGGTCCAAACACCAGCTCCTAAAATTTTTACGGTTCGTGACCGGTACGTAGGTTCGCAGCTTAATAACAACTATACTCACTTATAAAAATTCTTTTGAAATATCTGAAGATCATAACTTATAAATGTCAACGCCTTAGGATAAAATAATAATGTTAGGAAAATACGGGGTATTACACCACGTGCTGTCTGAAATAGGGTAGATCATTCCGATATCCATAAGCTTGATCACTTCGTTCTTCACGACTTCAAATGTGTTTGGGTTAAGTCGACCCTGCGGTTGTGCCATAGGTTTGGATCCTTCTTCCAATAGAATTTTATGTGTGCAAATGGCCGGATTAATCCCTTTCAAGTCAGTCATCTTCCAACCTATAGCTTCTTTGTTTCTTTTCAACACTGTTATCAGTTGTTCTTTTTGTCTTTCTGAAAGATCTGTCGCGATGACAACTGGTAACTCTTTCCCTGTTCCTAAATAAGCATACTCAAGATGAGCAGGCAGAGGCTTTAATTCTCCTTCGTGCATTATCTCACCGTTCTCTTTTCTTTCCTCATTCCCATCATCAAATTCCTCCCCAAATTCATCCCCGTCATTTCCAACCATTTCCTCCGAGACTTCACCAACAGAGTTTATATTCTCAACAAATTCAAAAACACAATCATTATAAAACAAATTAAAACGATCGACCTCTCGGTGTAAAGAAATATGTAAAGAGTTAAGTTCATGCTGAAAAGTATTTTCATTACAACTCTTAGCACCTATGGGATATTCCCAATTAAAATCATGCCTCTTGGCTTTAGGCACTTCACATAGATAATCAATTTCATCATGCACATAATCAACGAAAAAGCATTCATCACCATCTAGAGGGTATTTCATAATTTTGGTTACGTCGAAGCTGGCAGACTCGTCTCCTACACGGATAACGAGTTTGCATTCCCCCACATCTATTAAAGCTCTAGCGGTCGCCAAGAAAGGTCTGCCCAAGATGAGAGGAATCTCTACACCCGGGTCCACATCTAAGATCACAAAGTCCAATGGAAAAATAAATTTTCAACTCGGACCAAAACATCTTCCACTATACCCCTAGGGTACTTGGTGGATCGGTCAGCTAATTGAATGCTCATGCATGTAGGCTTAAGAGTTCCTAGATTCAATTGTCGATATAATGCGAAGGGCATTAGATTAATGCTAGCACCTAGATCTGCCAAGGCTCTATTAAAAGTCGTTCCTCCTATATTACAAGGGATAGTAAAGCTACCAGGATCCTTTAATTTTCTAGGCACATTCTTATGTAATATAGCAGAACATTCTTCTCCTACCACAACAGTAGCAGTTTCAGCCAATGTCTTTTTATTAGATAAAAGATCTTTAAGGAATTTGGCATACCTCGGCATTTCTCCTAGTGCATCAATGAATGGCATATCAACGTGTAATTGGCGTAGTAGTGCATCAATGAATGGCATATCAACGTGTAATTGGCGTAGCATTTGTAAGAACTTATCGTACTTGGCGTGTAATTGGCGTAGCATTTGTAAGAACTTATCGTACTTGGCGTTGTCGATATTAGTGCGGAATCTCTGAGGGAACGGAAGTTTTGCTTTCGGCACAGGTGGTGGTTCTTGCATGATTTCTTTTCCTTTTCGAGAGGGTTGTGGTTGTATTTCTTCCCTTCTGAGTTCTTCTTTAAGTGCTCGTTCGACTTGCGTCGAATTGGTGGTCTCTTCATTGTCCATCCTTGGTTCTTCTGTCGGAATAGATTGCGGCGGAGGTGGAACAACTTCTGGAAGTGCTCTCCCGCTTCTCAGTGTTACAGCATTCACATCTGTTTCTCCCTGGGATTGGATCATTTCCATAATCTTTGCGAGTGTGCTCTCAACCGTTTGAAGTGGTGAAAGTGTGTCGTGGCGAAGTTCTTGAATTTCTCCCAGCATCTCTTTAGTGATGGTTTCTTTAAGTCTGGCATTCTCCTCCCTTGTTTCTTGGATGAAGTCATTTAAGCGTTGCTCGAGGGTGGTTTGGTTGTTTTCAGGCGAAAGAAGCTGCTCTGGGGAAGTAGAAGAATAGGCATATGCATCCGCTCGGCGTGGAAATGTTCCAGTGAGCTCCCACGCCGGCACACACGCGTGTGGATCTCGTGGTCGGGTCACAGCTCGCAAAAATTTCAGAATTTGGATGGTTTGGTTCGTCGAAGTGCGTTGGAGGGTAATAAGGAGGTATCTCGTGAGTAGGGTATCTCGGGGGTTGAAAGTGCTGAGTTACGTAAGCTTGTTCATGATAATAAATTGGTGGTGGAGGTATTGAGTATGGAAAAGATGGTGCGTAAGGAAAATGGTAGTTATGATAGTATTGAGGGGGTGGGTATGGAGGTTGGGGTTGTGAAGGATAGTAGGGATTTCTTCCGTATGGTATGTGGCTATGGTAAGCTTGATCATTAGGCGGAGGTGGATCCATGATTATATCAAAGAATTCCTGCAATCAAATTTTCAGGCAAAGAATCGGAGCACAAGAGGTAGCTCCTTTCACAGATTAACGCAAGTAGTGTGTGGTTGGCTGCGAAAGTGTAAATGGCAATAAAACAAAATAAAAGAAAATGAAGTAAACAAGTTATCCAAACGATTCAAGATAGTAAAACTTTAAATTCACCGTTTGCCATCCCCGGCAACGGCGCCATTTTGAAGAAGGGTTGTTAGCATGTGGTGAGGTGGATGTGTGATATGGAGGATGTTAAAATGAAGAATCATAAACTCCCCGAGTGTCATATCTCTCGCGGATGGCAAATTGGAGAATATACGGATTTCCTATCTTGAGTTGTTTAGATAACACGAAGATCACACATATGGAATTTGTTGATTTGGAGTGTCTAGAGTGCAAATGTTGATAGGATTGAAGGTAAGTAAAAGTAAATAAAAGCGGATGGGGGCTAGAATATCGTGGAGATTGGTTTAGGGCATCAAGTAGAGTATTGATTCCCATTGAGTAATGGTTGAAGGAGCTTTGCACATTGTCCTGAGCGGCGTCACACTCAAGCTCCCAATCCTCAGTCGGTTGGGGAATTTTGTCAAACACTTTGCGTACAAGTTCCCTCCGGATCTCATCTTCTCAGATTGAGAGCGGGAGATATGGGTAGTGGGCTACATCTCTTTGCAATATCTCGCCAAAGAGATGATCCTATACTCTTGATGAGATCGGGGCCCTCGATCTAACAAGGTCATACAAAACATACACACAATTTCAACATTCCCCAAAGAAATCAAACTCATTCATCAAATTAGATCATAAATACCAAATCCCCATTCAATCTAGCCCCTATCCTAGGGATTAGCCTCTCATAGGCGTTAACAACATCAAAGCATTAAAATAGAAAAACATATCTACAAGATCAAGACTAAAAGCAAATGACTTTAAGGAAAAAGGAAAAGCAAGAGAAATCCAAAGAGAAAGCAAGTCTTGATAAAAGAGTTTACCCAAAAGATCTTCAAAGCTATGGAGATCTAAGTTCTCTTCTCCAAGGAGCTCCTCCTTCCTCTTCCTAATCCTATCTACACCTAACTTAAAAATGTAGAATGAAAAATGTGACAAAAGACTCCCTCAACCTAGCTAAAATGTCCCTTAAATACTAAAACATCGCGCAGGTTTCTGGTGCTGTCCCATGCCTGCCACACGCGTGTGGACTGGCGTGGACGGTTACTGGAATATTTCCACGCCAGCTCACACGCGTGGTGAGGCTCGTGGGCGTGGTTCCTTCGTTTTCGTTTCCTTTTGTTGTTTTCGGTTTGGTCTTCGCGTGCTTCCATGTGGATTGATTCTATCTTTTCAATGGTTTATACTCTCTTTCGGTTGATTTCAGCCTTCATTCCTATGGGGATTCTTCAAAACATTCCACATAGAACTCATTTGTAATTTGTTAGTAAAATAACATGTAAACACGTAATTGCATTCTCTAAGACTTGATTTTGGCAAGAAATCATCTCAATAAGTTCTAGATAATTAGGTACTTTTGGTGTCTATAAGGAATTTTCCCCCAAGAGGGGAGGAAACCCTCTACAATTTTCAGATCTATACTATTCTAAAAGTGCTCTCCCTAGTTTTAGGGCAAAAGGGATTTATATAGGTGACAAAAAGGAACAAATTTCCCGAAATGGCCCTTGGCCCGACCACGCATGCCACCACCCATAGTGGTGGGCGTGGATGGTTTATGGAAAGATTCCACGCCCTTCCACTGTGACACCCCAACCTCACATAGGCTGAGATAGATAAAACTTAACACAACAGCTGCCTATCTCAACCAACAAACGTAACATAGCGGAAGCGAATTAAAACTTAAGGGCGTCATGCCACATCTAGGTATAAACACAGCCTAGATGCACAGGCTAAACATAAGAACGAACTAAACTGTCATATATATAAACCAGAATAAATCCTCAAACATAATACATAGTTATCCAAAAGTACCGAAAAGACTAATCAAGAGTATATAATAATATCTCAAGGCACACAGGCCCAAAACCAAAGTCTAAACAAGGTAAGCTAAGTCTACGCATCCTCAAAAAGAGAAACTCTAGCGCGCTCTCGCATAGACTACTCCATACCTGGAAAACACGCAAAGAACCATTAGCAAAAGAATGCTAAGCAACCACCATTCACACCCGCAAGGAGATATAGATATATCATACGCTTATAAATAGGTTTACACACCCATATAGAATATAAACACCAACGAACTGTACAATAGTTCAAAACGGATACTCAACAACAATAAGCTGAACAAATCATAAGCCAAAACTCATTCGAATAATGCCAAACTCAACGATGAAAGCATAAGACAACAACGAGTCATAACCAAGATACCAACTGAACACAAGTATAAGGAATAATCAATCATAATCGAGAACAACGAGGTATCAACCGAATAAACAAAGACTCACAACCAAAGAACCGAAAGAAACTTCCCACACCAACCACCAAACTTCACACCAACCATCATACCGAACCCAGCCCCAAATCAGAAGCCAAGTACACAGGGGTAAAAACCCAATCACGGGGACCGAAGTCCAATCACAGGGGTGAATCGACCCAATCACGGGGGTAATGAACCCAATCACGGGGTAATGAACCCAATCACAGGGACCGTAGTCCAATCACAGGGACCTAAGTCCAATCACAGGGGTCATCGACTCAATCACGGGGGTAATGAACCCAATCACAGGGGTAATGAACCCGAATACCAACAATAGTAGCACAACTAGTTCACCCAACAAACTCCAATGATACCGACAACCAACATCACATACTCATACTCCAACATCATCCCAAAACAACCAAACAAAGTGTTCATCTCATCTATGAACACAAACAAACTCCCAGGTAAATGAATATCAAGAATCAATAGACCAAGAGTACAAAAGGGAAACTAAAGACATGAATAAATCTCCAAGACAAGGTAGTAAATACCCAACAAAAGGCATGGATAAATACTCCAAAGACATGGTAAAATACTCCACAAAACAATCCAACAATAATCAGAAACAAAGGAGAAACAACAGACAACAACATCACAAAGCAGCCTCTGGGAGCAGATTCCCAAAGAACTTGCGGAACACACTGACGGAACACCGTCTTCCGCCGCACTCCTCCGCAGGAAGGAGGCGGACTGCCTCAACGGAACACCACTCTCCGTTCAAAAGGAGGCGGACTGCCTCAACGGAACACCACTCTCCGTTCAACCCGAGGCGGACTGCCTCAACGGAACACCACTCTCCGTTCAACCCAAGGCGGACTGCCTCAACGGAACACCACTCTCCGTTCAACCCAACCCGGACTGCCTCAACGGAACACCACTCTCCGTTCAACCCAACCGCCACTGCCTCAACGGAACACCACTCTCCGTTCAACCCAACCGCCATGGCCTTGCGGAACTCCCCGGCGGGTTACATTGTGCCGCCGAGGACCTCCGCAAGGTCAACTCCAACCCCAGTTCCAGAACATCAACAGCAGACACGAAAGAGGTATTTCCAGAGAGCAAAATCAGACCCAATACACCAACATTTCATCCAATTTAGAGGCCAAAGACATGGAAATCCAAACCATCAATGATCATACAACACTAATCAAAAGATCAAGATGAAATCCAACAAATAGATCCAACAAAATAGGCTAATCACAAAGAATTTTCAGGATTTCCAACACCAAGAACATCATATAGAATAGGAGTGAATAAAAATAGTTTTGATGGACATAGTGGTTACCTTGAATAGCTTTCTCCAACTCCAACAAGCCCTAAGCAAGATCACAAAGCCCCACCTTCACCTTGATCATCTTTTACCCAAAGAACCCCAAAAGAACATTATAAGAATATGCAAAAAGACTAACCAAACCACAAAATACAAAGGAGATTCTAGGCTAGATGCACTTACCCACTCCTAGACAAGCATAAAAGAGCAACCTTTACTTGAAAACTTGTAGGGAAATGGAGATCAATTTTTGGATGCAAGAATGGTGAAAATGGCGTGAGAGTGTAGGGAGGGAGGAAGAGGAGTGAAAGCTTTTAGGGTATTTTGATCATCAAAATATATACTAAGAATACATACAATATTTAGGGTGTAAGACTTTAATATGAGATGGGCTTAAGTACATATTATAATGGCTTACAAGAATTAAATATATGTCCAAGACTAGTAAGTTGGGCTAAATGAATTCACCCCTTACAATTAATTATAAGAATTAGAATAAGGAAGCCCATAAAATGTCTTAGGAACATTACATATATATTATATAATATATGATTAATAAATTGGGCTTGTAGGAATATTTAATTGCAAAGATTGTAAGGATCCAAATTGAATAAAATCCCTTACAAGAATAAATTCAATTAGTTGGGCTCTTGATTAGAATAATTAAATTAGGCTCAAGGAATATACATATATATATATATCAAATTGAAAGAATTAGCCCAATTGGAATTAATTAAATTACCCAAGGAATTAATTATCGGTAGTAAGGCTTGAACGAATTTTCGGGGTGTTACATCCACGCCCTTCCACACGTGTGTTGGGCTGCGTGGGAAGATGCTGCTTTGCGGCTTCGTTTGTCTTTTTCTTTGTTTTAGCCTCAAATCCCTTTCCAACCTATAAAATACTTAAAAACTTTTCCTAGGATTGATGTTAGAAGATTTTAATCACATCTGAGCTAAAACGCACGAGATTGTTATGATCGGATGGCAAACCGTTACACTTCTTTTCCATTTTAGACCCTTTTTAAGTACCATTCTTGGTGCTTATCACCACGCAAAGCTCTTTCGCAATTGTTAGCAAAATAACATGAAAATACATAGATTGCATCTTTCAAAATTTCGTTTGGCAAGAATTTTTCCTTGATTAATTCTAAATAGCTAGGTACTTTTGGCGTCTATCAAAGTTTTCACACTTTAGGTTGCTCGTCCACGAGCAAATTTTACGCTTAAAACCTTCTCATTTAGATGCCAAAAGTATTTAAGCTATACATATATGTATCTGATGGTTAAGATTTGTTCAAAACATAATCTACCAGGAGACGTGAAATTCTTCACAATATCTACAAGGAATGGTAAACATGTGCCATACACTGCTATGAATATTCAAACAAAGCAAAACCACTGTTGGTCATATTTGGATAGATAAATATCGTTCACAATGTCAAGCATTCAATCCCAAAATTTTACTCACCTCTTATTGTGTGAAGGCCTTAAGTTGAGCCCCCTAGTGGGAACAATGTACACAACCTAATCAATCAACCTCCCTAACGCCAAAACCCAACGTAAAAGTAAGTGAGGATATATACATGGGCCGCTCTCCTTCAATGGCTTGGGCGGTCACTCTTTTCTTCTCACTTCCTAGGGTAACGTCGTCAAACAACCCGACTTCACATGGAGCTCCATGCTTTATCGAAGACAGTGCAATGGGTGCTTGAACCCTAGCGAAGCGGCTTACCTCATCTCAATTTTCTCATCTCCTAGGACCGTTTTTGTGAGCAACCGACTCCAGATAGAGCGTTTATGCGTTTTGAAGACTATGGTTGCTCACAACCTAGCAAGATGGCTTTCCTTGGTTCTTATCTCGGGGATTGGCCTTTCTGCCTTTTCTACTCTTTCTCCAAACAACCCCTCATGCCTTTTACTTTGGGATAAGGGATATTTCACTCGATGCTCACTAGTAAGCTCTCCTTTTGCCCCATGTTCTATCTGCAATTTATTTAACTCCGGGCTTCGCTTATCTTATCTTTCTCAAATTAGGGGGTGCACACTCCCACTTCGAGAGATCCTTAACTAAAGTCTTTAAAAAATAAGAGGTGAATACCAAACAAGCACACAAATTTTCGAAAAAATTTTTGAAGTCAAAGTAGGGTTACTTTCAAGGTTATTCAAAAAGAAAAGCTTTTTGGCACCGACTTAGCATTCTTCAAAGACAGAGTGAATAATACACATGCTTGTGGCTTGATTATCTTTTAAACAATGAGATAGAGCATTTTTATGAAAATTTTCATTTTAAGCACAAAGTGCTCTTTCCACACTTTAGACCAAACATCGTCCTCTGTCGCTAATGACAGTCCTTGGCACTCTGAATCTTGTAAATAACCTTTTCAAGAATCTTGTCATGCTCCTGGCATCATTGTTTTGCAGTGCTTCTGCCTCGACCCATTTTGATATATAATCAATGGCGACTAAGATATATTTGAAACCTTTGGAGTCCGGGAACGGTCCTGCAAAATCGAATCCCCATATGTCAAAGATTTCGCATGCTAAGATGTAGTTCTGTGGCATCTCGTCGCGCCCAGTAATATTCCCAGTCCTTTGACATCGGGCACAATTTCTTACACGAATCTGGGCATCCCGAAATATGGAAGGCCAATAGAATCCTACTTCTAGCACTCGTCTAGTTGTTCTATTCGCTGAGTGATGGCCCATTTGGTGGCATTCTCTTAGAATTTTGTATTCCTCAGCATCTGTTACACAGCGTTGGATTATTTGGTTAGCGCATACTTTAAAGAGATATGGTTCATCCTAAAAATAAAATCGAGATTCTGCTTTTAATTTCCTTTTGGCGTGTGTATCTAAGAATTCTGGTAATACACCCCCTACGAGGTAGTTGGCTAGATCTGCATACCAAGGTGTAAGGTAAAGGCCCATCAATTTCTCCTCAAGGAAGTACTCATTAACATCTCCTATCGTATATTGTCCTTTTTCATTCTCTAATCTAGACAAATGGTTGGCCGCGCTTTTTTTCAGCTCCTTTTCGGTCCACGATAGTCACGTCGAAATCTTGTAATAACAAAATTCATCTAATCAGTCGTGGCTTTGCTTCGGGTTTAGACATAAGGAATCTGATAGATGCGTGATCAGTATGAATTACGACCTTTGACATTAAGAGATACGATCTGAACTTGTCTAATGCAAACACTATAGCAAACAATTCCTTTTCAGTTGTGGTGTATGCTTGTTGTGGCTTTGTCAACATCCGACTAGCGTAAGCAATAGGTTGAAATTTCTTGTCATTCTTCTGTTTCAGCACAACTCCGACTGCAAAATTACTCGCGTCGCACATTAGTTCAAAGGGTTGATCCCATTTGGGTCATACTAGGATTGGAGTTTGTACCATGGCATTCTTAAGATCCTGGAATGCTTTCATAGCTTCCTCATTTAATTCAAACACAGCATCTTTTTCCAACAACCTGGTTAACGACCTTGCAATTTTTGAGAAGTCCTTTATAAATCGTCTATAGAATCTAACATGTCCTAAGAAACTCCTCAAGGTCGTCACATTGTGTGGTGGTGGCAGGGTTTCAATGATCGCTGTTTTAGCTCTGTCGACCTCAATCCCCTTTTTCGAAACTTTATGTCCAAGTACAATTCCTTCCTTAACAATATAATAGCATTTTTCCAAAGAGAGTGCTAAGTTCATTTGTTGACATCGTTCCAACACTTTTTCTAGATTTCCGAGGCATTCTTCAAATGTCTCTCCAAAAATTGTGAAGTTATCCATGAATACTTCCATAAAATCGCTAATAAAATCTTCGAAGATATCCAACATGCAACGCATGAAGGTGGCAGGGGCGTTATAGAGACCAAACGGCATCCTTCTATAAGCGAACGTACCAAATGGACAAATGAATGTTGTTTTCTCTTTATCTTCTAGAGCTACTGGATTTTGGAAGTATCCGCTCATTCCGTCCAAGGAGCAGTAGTAGCCAAACCCGCTAACTTTTTCAATCATCTGATCAAAGAAGGGTAAAGGGAAGTGCTCCTTGCGAGTGGCTTCGTTCAGCTTTCTATAATCGATGCAGACTCTCCATCCGGTTATTTTTCTAGTAGGGATCAATTCATTGTTGTCATTTTCAGTTACTATGTGACATTGGAGTTTTGCGTAGGGTTGAGGTGTCAAAAGATATTTGTGTTAAAACAGAAAGTCAGTGACTCCCCGAGTGTCGGTCTCGAAGGAAGGACGTGGAGGTGTGTCAAGTGTTCGGGAGTTTACTTGATTGAGTCATGCAAGAGATTCGAGTGTGGTGAGTAGTGAATTGTGAATGAAAGGAGTTCATAAGGTTTGGTTTCAGTGCAAGAAAAGTAATAAAGTAAGAGAGTTTGAAAATATGTAAAAGGGGTAGGGATTGGATAGTGTTCATCTATGTTGCATCTTAGTGTGACTAAGGTAATGGATAAACAATGCTATGATGTTGGCTATTCAAGAGTGTGTGTTCTAAGTCCTTTTCCACCTTTGTGTACTAAGGCTTCTTTGACTTAGGAGTGCCTTCAAGCATCCAAAGCTCTAAGAGGAATTTTATCAAACACTTGAGCTACACACTATCCTACTATTCTTAAGAAGTCCATAGGAACTATGTGTAACACCCCGGAAATTCGTTCAAGCCTTGAGACCGGTAATCGTTTCCAACGGATGATTTATTTGATCTAATTGGGCTTAGTCTTTCCAATTGATATATATATATATATATATATATATATATATATATATATATATATATTTCTTGAACCCGGAATTAATTATTTTATTCAAAAAGCCCAATTCTTGATTTAATTCTTGTAAGGAATTTATTTAAATTGGATCCTTACAATTCTTATAAGTAAGAATATGTATATAATGGCCCAATATACATATATATATATTCTTGAATGATTAATTTCCTACAAACTAGTAGTATAATACATAATGTGAGACCCATTTTATAAGGGCCCATTATTTCATGTCTTACCCTAGTTGATACATACATAATATATGTAATGATCTTTCCCTACTAATATAAAAGCCTTGTACTTACAACACTATTTGGCTATATAGATGTTTATAGATATTTATTGGTATGGATTCCTTGCTTATTTGGCTTCTGGGAGTTGTAATCTCAGTAATCTGAGTACTCTGATCCTATTTTTGTATTCTGGAAATGAACATTCGTATTCTAAGTTGAGTCTGGGAATAGTGCGTTGGGTTTGCTTTTGCGGTGCACTCTAGCGGTATAATGTGTCCCGCTAGAGTCTTCCGCAAGAGTGTGGCGGTGGACTCCGTGTGCTTCTTGCGGAGGAAGGTGGCGGAGGGGGCAGTTCGGTAACTCTGTTCCGCCAGGTCTTCTTGGATTATGGTTCCAGAGAGTTGTTCTGTGATCTGTTGTCTGTTTGTTCCACCTTTGATTCTGAATTTTTATTGGGATATCTTGTTGAGTATATGACCATGTTTTGGAGTGTTTATTCACATCTTTTGATTCATTCTATGATTCTATCTGGTTGGTTGAATCCTTGGTTGTATTCTCTGGGAGTTTGTTGTGTTCATAATCTGAGATGAACACTGTGGTGGTTTGTGCTTGGGTTGAGACTGAGGTTGGATATGGAGTGGTGGATCTTTGAGTGTCTCTTGGGCTGTTGGAGGATGAACTAACTGTGGAACTAGCCTTGGGTTTTACCCCTGTGATTGGACTATCATCCCTGTGATTGGACTCTCATCCCTATGGTTGGGTTTTCGCTCATGTGATTGGGTTTATACCCCTGTGATTGGGCTTTTGCCCCTGTGACTGGGTTCTTACCCCTGTGAACTAACTTTCGGGCTTGGTGTTTGGTGTGAGAATTGGTACTTGGGTTGGAAGTTAAGGTTTTGGTGTTTGTCCTTGGGTTGAGGTCTGTTTGGTTCCTTGTTGACTCTTGGGTTGTATTGTATCTTGTTGATTATTGGTTATTCTTGAATATATTGCGGTTTGGTTGTTTCTTATGAGTATTCGGTTGAGTTTGTGATTCGGTTGGATATTGGTATTGATGAGAAGTCTTGGTTTATATATTCTTTCAGCTTGTTGTTGTCGAGTATCCGATTTTGAATATCGAACAGTTCGTTGGTGTATGTATATTCTATATGGGTGTGTAAACCTATTTACAACTTACTATATATCTATACCTCCTTGCGGGTGTGAATGGTGGTTGCTTAGCAGTCTTTTGCTAATGGTTTCTTGTATGTTTTCCAGGTATGCAATAAGTCTAAGCGAGAGCGCGCTAGAGCTTATCTATATGAGGCAGCTTAGACATAGTTTCGTTGCTTTAGACTTATGTTTTGGGCCTGTGTGCCAATATGAGATTCTATATACTCTTATTTTAGATTTGGATGTTTTGGATATGTTTTGAGGATTTATTATCTATGCAGTTCAGTTTTTATTAGCTTGTGCATCTAGGCCGTGTTTTCTTACCTAGATGTGGCATGATACCCCTTAGGTTATAAATCGCTTCCGCTATGTTAAGTTTTATGGTTGAGATAGGCAGCTTTTGTGTTAAAGTTTAGCCATCTCGGCTTGTGAAAAGTTGATGTGTCATAGTTGGTATCAGAGCCTGTGTTGAGGTCTAAGTAGAGATCCTAGGGTTGAACTTTTGAGACTCTAGGACTTGATCAGTAGAAATTAAGATGTTTGAGAATCCTAGGATGTGTGAATTCTAGGACGCGCGGTGAGGACTCGTTTTAGTTGTTTATACCTTGTTGTGTTGTTGGTTGCCTTGTTGTTTGGTTGTTGTGAGCTTGTTCTCTCTTTCCTTCTTGCGTGTTTGGGAAGGCTGACCGCAGAGCCACCCGTCTTTCGGTAGTTATCTCTCTCGTTAGTGATCATGGTGCCACCTCGTCGGCGTGAGGACTTCCAGGACGTGCCTTATGGTGAACAGCTGATGCAGAACCTTCAGTAGTTGACGCAGATCTCGCAGCTTTTGGGTAACGCGATGGTTCAGAACAATCAGCGTGGGCAACCGGATCTTGTTAGGAGGGTGGCGGGGCAGCACCCACCCTTCTTCGCAGGGCAGGAGGATCCCGTGATCCTCGAGGAGTGGATAAGAGCATTCGAAAATATCCTGGAAGTGGTGGAGTGTCTACCGGGCCGGCAAGTCGAGATGGCTAGCTTTTATCTACAGGAGGAAGCCGATCTCTGGTGGGTCCATGAAGGGCCGGTGATGAGGCAAGAGCAGGGTTTCGGTTGGGAGTCTTTCAAAGACAAGATGCGCGCCCGTTTCTATCCCGCGCATGTGAAGGCCACTATGCAAGAGGAGTTTCTCCACCTTACGCAGGGATCGCGGACTGTGCAGGAGTACAACAAGTGCTTTTTGGAGTTAGCTTGCTTTGCCCCGACTTTGGCCCCTACTGAAGAAAGCAGGATCGAAAGATTTGTAGCTGGGTTGAATTTGGACACTCCTATGGCGCTAGTTGTGTTCAAATTTCAGACGTTGAGTGAGGCCTATAGCAGTGTGCTGATCACTATCGTGTGTTGACCATCCGGCGAGGAGCGCAGGATCGTTCTAAGAGGCCGGGGGAGTGTAGTGCCTCCGACTCCAAGAGGCGTAGGCCTGGAGGTTCCGGTTCGGGAGGGGGCTTTCAGAGGAGCGACGCCAACAGTGGAGGTGCGTCTCACCCTGGCTCGGGGCAGGGACCTAGGAGTGATGGAGTCCGCGGGCGACACTTCCACTGTAGGAGATGTGGAAGAGACCATCCAGGGAGAGATTGCGAGGGACAACTAGTGGAGTGCTACAGTTGCGGCCTGAGAGGACACAGAGCTTACGAATGCATGTCCAGAAAGGGAGGACCGTCCCAGTCCAGACCAGGTGCAGCTCAGGGAACCCCGACAGCGACCCGATCTTCCAAGGAGGCCGAGGGCAGTGGAGGAAACAAGCCGAGTAGAGGTCGAGGACAGCAGGCTGGGCCGCAACAAAGGAAGATCTTCGTGATGGGCCGCACTCAGGCGGAGGCTAATGTGCTTAATGAAGGTAACCCTTGAGCTTAATCTCTTTCTACATGGCATATAGGCGCTTTTAGGACCTTATTCTCTGAGATGCGTGTAGCTAGTTAGACCCGTAGGTGACCTTCCGTTAGCTAGGGGAGTTTGAGTAGCGGTTAAGCAAAAAGGGTCGCGGGTTATACCGTCAAGAAGGGAGAAATAGAAACCAAGGGCAAGGGCTGTTCGCACCCAGGCTCGAACCCGCGCCTAGGCGCAGGTAGGGAGAGACCAGACCACCCGGCTACGCCTAATCGTTAGTCGTAAGTGGCAAGATCGTGTTTTTGTTATTGCTTCGGGCACAACAACGCCATGCGGACAGAAGGGACGGAGCAGGGTACTCCGTGAGTGTGCTCCGTGTGTGTGTGTGCGGAGAAGAGTGACGGATCGGGATCTTCCGCGAGAGAGCTCCGCCCGAACGAGAATAACAAGCCAGCGGAGCAGGGCCTTCCGTGGAGGTGTTTCGCAAGATCAAAAGGGTACATGCGTCATTTTCTTCCCCACCCAGATTAAAAACCCTATCATCGGCTGTTTTCGTTCCGCCTTCTTTCCCCGTAGCAGCAAACAACGCCACTGTATTCTCCGTGAGTTCTCTCCGTCGCCGAAGACACCCGTGCAACATCTCTCTACTTCTTGTTCTTTTCCACTGAAGTAAGCAGTTCAGCGCATAACAACCTCAACAATGCCAAGAAAGAATCAAACTGGCGAAGGTGGGAGTCAGAGGAATGTTCGGTACTCCATCATTGACGGTAAGGTTCTTGACCCGCTACATTTCTCGCCTGAACTCGTGAACATGCTAAATTTTCAAGGCTTGTTGGAGCAATTCCTGCGGATTGAGAACATAGTTTACCCCAATTTGGTCCATCAGTTTTATCAGAATATGAAGGTTAAGAAAGTTAACTAAGTGCCTGTTCTCACTTCGATAGTGAAGGGTGTGAAGATTACCTTTGACCCTCCTAAGCTTGCTAGATTACTCAGTTTGCCGTTAGGAGGTGTGAATCAGTATGAGCGTCACTATTGGATTGAGACGCAGGAGGTGGGTTTCCGAGATTATTTGCGATATATGATGGGGCGAGATGAGGGCATCACATTGGATGCCAGGCCTATTAAGCATGACCTGACTGGAGAGCAAAGGATTTTGACTTCGCTTATAAGAGAGAGTTTGTTGCCGAATAGGAACAATAGTAAGGAGGTGGCTGGGATGGAGTGCACTTTTGCGTACTTTCTGAAGCACCGGGTTAAGTTTGACTTGCCCAGTTTGATGATCTCTCATATGGAGTTCTGCAAGAGGGCCAAGCATCGCAACCGACCCTATGGGATGATTCTGAGTTGGATCTTTCAGAAGAAGCGGGTGAATACGACCAGGGAGCTAGCTAGGCAGCCGGTTCATAGCACTTTCAATGCGCCGAGTCTACAGTACTACAGTTTGTTCCAGGTGGGCGGGAATGAGTATGTCACGGCCCACGAGTTGAGCAGGATGCCAGCGGATGAGAGTAGAGAGCTTATAGAGCGTTTCCACATTCCCCACAAGAGGTTGAGAGGGTTGGTCGCACCTCAGCAAGCGGAGCGAGCGGATGACGACGAGGAGGACGACGAGTTTGAAGAAGAGTCTGAGGAGGAGAAGGAGTCTAAGGATGAGACTGACCGAGAACACCGGAGGAAGGAGCAGCATGACCCCCTGGTTTCAGCGCAGCTAGTTGACCCCGTACTTCTACAGTTGCAGGAGATGCATCGGATGGTGGAGGCTAGGTTCACATCGTTGGATTTGAGAGTGGACCGCGACTTTCAGCGCTTGGGCTTCATCGAGGCCAAGCTAGGCATTGAGGTTCCACTTGAGTATCTGTATCCCTATCCTGTCGAGGGTCCAGGCAGTTCGTCACAAGGAGGCCACCCAAGTTAGTTGAAAGCTTTCGTGCCTATGTTAGATCTTTGTTAGGAATCCTTTTGACCTAGGTGAGTAGCTAGTTTAGCTTTGCATGTTGTCCATGAGTTGGGTAAGTTAAGAGCATAAGAGTAGTAGTGTAGTATGTTCTTAAGGATAGGTTGGTTGAGCAATCTTTTCTTTAACCTTCGATCGATTCCTTGTTTTCGTGAACTGTTCCGTTTCAAGTTCCCGTGAGCTTTGAGCTTCGGGGACGAAGCTCCTTTTAAGGGGGGTAGAGTGTAACACCCCGTAAATTCGTTCAAACCTTGAGACCGGTAATCGTTTCCGCCGGATGATTTATTTGATCTAATTGGGCTTAGTCTTTCCAATTGATATATATATATATATATATATATATATATATATATATATATTTCTTGAACCCGGAATTAATTATTTTATTCAAAAGGCCCAATTCTTGATTTAATTCTTGTAAGGGATTTATTTAAATTGGATCCTTACAATTTTTATAAGTAAGAATATGTATATAATGGCCCAATATACATATATATTTATTCTTGAATGATTAATTTCCTACAAACTAGTAGTATAATACATAATGTGAGACCCATTTTATAAGGGCCCATTATTTCATGTCTTACCCTAGTCGATACATACATAATATATGTAATGATCTTTCCCTACTAATATAAAAGCCTTGTACTTACAACCCTATTTCCCTTTTCATCCTCCTGCAAATATATTTCATCCTATTCTTTCCACTTCTAAAGAACCCTAAGTAAATCCAACACTTTCTTCTTCAAGATCCAAGATCAAGTTTGCTCTTTTAGGATTGATAAGGCTTGGGTAAGTGTTTATCTTTAGGAATATACCTTGCATCATGTTATTTTCATAACCTTTATACAAGTTCTTATGTTATTTCTTTTAGGGATCTTTTGGGAAAAGATGATCAAGGTGGAGGTGAAGCTTTGTAGGGAGTTTTGAGGGTTCTCGGGTGAAGTGTGCTTCAAGAGGTAACCATCATGTCTCAAAAAATCTATTTTACACTCTCAATCTATGATTTTATTTGGTGTATTGGAATCTTGAGTATTTCTTTGCTGCTTAGCCTATTTGTTGTTGTTTGTGAAGTTATTTTGATGGATTATGAACTTGTGTTCTTGATCTTTTGCATATAGATGTTTATGGATATTTATTGGTATGGATTCCTTGCTTATTTGGCTTGTGGGAGTTGTAATCTGAGTAATTTGATCATATTTTTGTATTCTGGAAATGAACATTCGTATTCTGAGTTGAGTCTGGGAATAGTGCGTTGGGTTTGCTCTTGCGGTGCACCCTAGCGGTATAATGTGTCCCGCTAGAGTCTTCCGCAAGAGTGTGGCGGTGGACTCCGTGTGCTTCTTGCGGAGGAAGGTGGCGGAGGGGGCAGTTCCGTGACTCTGTTCCGCCAGGTCTTCTTGGATTATGGTTCTAGAGAGTTGTTCTGTGATTTGTTGTCTGTTTGTTCCACCTTTGATTCTAAATTTCTATTGGGATATCTTGTTGAGTATATGACCATGTTTTGGAGTGTTTATTCACATCTCTTGGTTCATTATATTAGTCTTTCTGGTTGGTTGAATCCTTGGTTGTATTCTCTTGGAGTTTGTTGTGTTCATAATCTGAGATGAACACAGTGGTGGTTTGTGCTTGGGTTGAGACTGAGGTTGGATATGGAGTGGTGGATCTTTTAGTGTCTCTTGGGTTGTTAGAGGATGAACTAACTGTGGAACTAGCCTTGGGTTTTTACCCCTGTGATTGGACTATCGTCCCTGTGATTGGATTCTCGTCCCTATGGTTAGGCTTTCGCTCCTGTGATTGGGTTTATACCCCTGTGATTGGGCTTTTGCCCCTGTGATTGGGTTCTTACCCCTGTGAACTAACTTTCGGGCTTGGTGTTTGGTGTGAGAATCGGTACTTGGGTTGGAAGTTAAGGTTTTGGTGTTTGTCCTTGGGTTGAGGTTTGTTTGGTTCCTTGTTGCGTATCTTGTTGATTATTGGTTATTCTTTAATATATTGCGGTTTGGTTGTTTCTTATGAGTATTCGGTTGAGTTTGTGATTCGGTTGGATATTGGTGTTGATGAGAAGTCTTGGTTTATATATTCTTTCAGCTTGTTGTTGTCGAGTATCCGATTTTGAATATCGAACAGTTCGTTGGTGTATGTATATTCTATATGGGTGTGTAAACCTATTTACAACTTACTATATATCTATACCTCCTTGCGGGTGTGAATGGTGGTTGCTTAGCAGTCTTTTGCTAATGGTTTCTTGTATGTTTTCCAGGTATGCAATAAGTCTAAGCGAGAGCGCGCTAGAGCTTATCTATATGAGGCAGCTTAGACATAGTTTCGTTGCTTTAGACTTATGTTTTGGGCCTGTGTGCCAATATGAGATTCTATATACTCTTGTTTTAGATTTGGATGTTTTGGATATGTTTTGAGGATTTATTATCTATGCAGTTCAGTTTTTATTAGCTTGTGCATCTAGGCCGTGTTTTCTTACCTATATGTGGCATGATACCCCTTAGGTTATAAATCGCTTCCGCTATGTTATGTTTTATGCTTGAGATAGACAGCTTTTGTGTAAAAGTTTAGTTATCTCGGCTTGTGAAAAGTTGGGGTGTCACACTATGATTGTTTCAAAGCTTCAAATCCAAACTCTAATCAAAGACATGAAAGAGTCAAGAGCTCAATCTCTCATCTAGATTGGCCAAATCCAAACAAGATCTCATCAAAACAACAATCAATAGACAAGAATAGATAATCCAACAATCTAAGCATTTAGATTCAAAATATAGATATAAGGTCAACACATACACTAGCAACATATCTTCACACAATCCAAATCCCTAGATTAAACTAGCCACACATGATATGAAATTCAAGACAAAAGCTAATTTAATCTAAGAACAAGATAACAAAATATAATAGAAATGAAATAGAGATCACCTAAAATGAAGTAATCATTCAATCCAAGCTTGTTGTCTTCTACAATGGAAATCTACCTAAAACTAATCTACAAAATAAAAAGAAAATGGAATAGTAAAAGTCTCTCTAAATTTTTGGGAACCTCTTCTGAAAATCTATCAAAGGGGTTTAAATAGTCTTTGAAAAGAAACCCTGGCAACATTTCCGCGCAATGCAGTCTCCACGCCAGCTCACACGCGTGTGAGCGTGCGTGGGAGGCTACTAGATTATTTCCACGCATACTCACACACGTGTGGCCATCCTCTTGGGTCCTTCGGGGATCCGATCTTGCCTGGTTCGTTCTTTAAGCTCAACTTTTGCTCCTATTGGCTCCCGGGACTCCTGTTTCACATCCTTGAGGCTAAAAGTAGCTTCTGTGTGTTGGTTAGTGAATTTAATGCATTTATGACCATAATTCATCATGTAAGGATGCTATAAACGTGACAAAACACCCTAATAAGCACTTGATTTAAGGGTATCTCGGAGGCTTATCAAATTTTCCACACTTTGGTTCTTGCTTACCCTCAAGCAAGACAATTTACTATTTAAGCTCATAAGTCTCCGAGATACTTTCTCATGTAAAACAAAGCTTTTGGCAAGTCAAAATGATGGGTGTCTAAGACTGTCGAAACGGGAGAAATCATTTGTGTTATCTACAAAGGATTTTGGTCAGATGTCATCAACTCAAGAAATATTTTCGGGAAATAAAACCTTTCGTAGATAAACAAGTAGAATAAAGGATCACACTCCTCGCACCATACGCAAGCATGCATTTCTAAAGTTTTGGTTCACCTTCTATTTAATTAGGGCCTCTAGCCGACCCCGCTAGTGGGAACGATGTGCACTAGCTAATCAACTTTTCCAACCTTATACGCCAAAGCCCAACGTTAATATAAATGAGGGTAGGGGCATGGACCACTCACCTCTTTTGGCTTAGCGCGGTCCCTCTTTTCTTCTCACTTCCTAGGATAACGTCATCGAGCCACCCGACCTCACATGGAGCTCCATGCTTTTTCGAAGACAGTGCAATGGGTACCCGAATCCTAGCGAAGCGACTCACCTCATCTCTTATTTTCTCAATTCTTGGGATCTTTTTATGTGAATGACCGACTCCAGATAAAGCTTTTTGCTTACCGAAGACTATGGTTGAACACAACCCAACGAATTGGCTTCCCTCAATTTTAAACTTGGTGATTGGCCTTTTGCCTTTTTGACTTCTCTCCATGTCAACCCCTCATGCCTTTTTCTATTTATGATCAAGGAATTTTTTTTTCTCATTAAGCTTACCAACAGGCTCACCTTTTGCCCCATGCCCTACCAAAATTAGTCCAATTTCGAGCCTTGCTAAATTTTATCTTTGTCAAATTAAAAAGTGCACACTCCCACTTCGAGAGATCCTTGACTAAGGTCATACATAAATAAGAGGTGAACATCATGCAAGCAGGGAAGAATATAAACTTATTTGGCTCTAAACACTCTCATGGGTGCGAAAAGTAACTTCCTCAAAGATATTTCAAGAGTAAAAATTTTAGGGCATCTAGTCAAAATTCTCTCTAGATAACACAAATAATAACTCTCTTTTCAAATTGCAAATGCACCCGCTTATCATTCCCAAGAGCTTCAACTTTCTTATTCTAAGCATATAAGCATATAAAGCACAAAGTGCGTCCTTTCCACACTTTAAAATAAACATCGTCCTCGATGTTTCCATACAGTATAGGGTAAAGGAACAAACAGGGACTCTAAGGATTAGATAAACGAAAGATCCCTTTCCACACTTTGGAATTTGCTATGGGATATAGGGTACACATCAAACGATCCTATATAACATGGCAAGCTCAAACATAACACATACACAAAGCTATATAAACAAATTTTTACACACTTTAAAGATCAAAACGAGGCTTAAATTAGAAAAGGGATAAGAGGATAAACCAAGTATGCATCCCTCTTTCCACACTTTAGCTTCCAGCATAGGTCTGCCTCCGTTATCGACGCTCTATAAGAAATGGAGGCATAACATACAAAAAAAAGGTTTTCGGAGTGCTATTCAATTATTGTAAGCTGATAGAAATATAAAAGCAATAAAACATAAAGATAGATAATTAAGCATGTAAATATAAAATAAGCAAAATTATTCAAGTAAGTAGCAAATATTTAAACGCATAAAAAGTAAAGCAGTTGAAATGTAAAAAGCATAAAGCAATAAAATAAAGTAAAGGAAAGTAAAGTAAATAAAGGTCGGAAACCCGCGCATAGGGAACCTAATGTTTACTGGGACAAACAACCAAAGTAACCAATGTAATTCAGACTTCAGAATCACGGTTCAAGTGTCAGGACTGAGAACGGGCGAGAGGCATCACTGATCGCCGAAGGAGGGAGGGTGGAACTGGCTATAAAATCGAGCCTGAAGCTCTTGAATTCTTCGATCATTTTCCTCCACTGCTCTTCGCATGCGAACAAGCTCTTCACTGTGGACGTTTTGCCTCGCAGATATAGAAGTGGACTGGCCTTCCTGCCATGTGCGCTGCTCATGCCAATAAGTCATTTGTTCATTATGGAGCTGCCTATGGAAAGTCTAAGTTGCTTTCCATTCCATTGAAGTAGGGCCTTACTCCTGCGCTGCGGCTGCTTCGTCCTCCTCATTCTCATCATTGTCCTCGTCAGTGTCATCAGAAGCTTCCAAGTCTGGCGCATCATCACCTCCCAACCTCAAATGCATAGCAAAGAACTCACCAACGGAGAAAGCAATCATGGTACCCTCATCTTTTTCTCCCAAATGAAAGTCTGTTAGGCCCAAACCCTAGCACAATCTAGTAACAAAAGGTCCAATGAAAACAGTCTGAACCTTAGGCTTAAGTTGGGTTTGAAGCCATTTTCTCGCTTGTACTCCCATGTTGATGCTGATTCCATTCTCCATACACCACATATAAAAGAGATCTTGCTTATAGACTTTGTTTCGGTTGGTGGTCCTACCGGAGAGATTAACTGCAAAGGCTAACCTAATAGCCTTCAAAGCATTCCGAGTGATGAGGTTTGCCTTGAGATTGGATGAGTTGTAAGGTGCATTATCTGTTATGCTCTTCCAGTACAGAACAACAATAGCTTCTGAATCGAAATCTTCCTTAAACTCCCTGAAGTATGGTAAAGAAATATCCACATCATCATGGAATCCGAGAGTAACACCCAAAGTGTTAACTGATAAACTGTAGTGGTTGCCAAACAGTCTGAACGAAATGGACTCTCTTGCATTATTAACTTCTTTTCGGATCTCAAGTGTCGCCAAGAATTCATACGTGACTGGCACAAATGTAGGTCCTCTCCACCCGAATAGACGACGGAGTTGATGGTGCCTTATCAGTCCATTAACCTCGTTTAGGCAACCAAACTCTATTAAAACATTGTCATCAACGAAACGACCGACGGATAGCTGCTTGCTCTTATAATTATCTACCATGGTGCGCTGAAGAGGTGTCAAGTGCCCGAGGGACCTTGATCCTCGCTCCTGAGGAGCTTGTTGAACTGCAGCTTGAGGTCGTGCTCGTGACCTGCTGGATTCTCCATGATCATGTTTAGATTTCTTTGCTATCTCTTTAGATCGTCCCATCCTACAAAATTTTAGAAATTATCATTCATTGTAATTGGTTTTGAATAACTATCTTTCAAAAAAAAAGCCACCATTGCATTCATGTAAAATTCCTTGTCGAGATAATGGATTTCAAACATATAGGGTTAAGGATTCTCGAAAATTTCGCCATAGTTTCCCCTATATTTTGAACAATTCTAGCATAAGAATATCAACAATATCATTCCATTATCACACACATGCATCATATCATCATAAGAGAATTGAATTTGATAATCAAATAAGAAGTCAACTACAAAAGTCAAGAATTTCAAAAAGTCAAATTCATCTTCTTCCCCAAATTCTAAAATTAGGGTTTGAAATTGAAAATTCAATTTTTGCAATGTAGCATGTGGAAAGTCAAATTGATGGCATATAATAGTTCTATAACAAGTTTACTCATCAATTCAAGCATCAATTTCATAATTTGGACAAGAAATTCAACAAACCCATTTGTTCATCAATGGTGTTCACACTTGAAGCTCAAATATAAATATCAATCCATCAATGCAATCATCAATAACGAAATAAAACATCAAAGGATAGTTCTATGAAGCATTATAGACCAATTTAAACATTCAAATCATTCAAAAATATGCACGATAATGTAGAATAATTTTTCACATTCAAGATCTTCCAAACTCATGGATATTCAAGATAAAAGGTTAAAAGATAGGATTTTACCTTGATGGTGATGTATTTAACCTTCTTTGAAGATGAAAATAAGCACTATGTTCAATTCTTACCTTGCGTGGAGAAGAGAAGAAAAATAGGGTTGGAGAGCAAAATGACGTGGGAAGGCCGAATGGGGAATTTTATTCCGTGGGAAAGGTTTCACGCCGGCGACACGCGTGTGTGCGTGCGCGGGAGCTTACTGCCTCGCTCCCACGCACGGCTGCACGCGTGTGAGCGTGCGTCGGGGCTTACTGCTTTGCTCCCACGCACGTCTGCACGCGTGTGATCCTGCGTGTCAGCGCGGTGCACTATTATCTTCCGATTTTGGTATTTTCCTTCACGCTTGCACCTGTGTTAGGCTTTTCCAATACATTTTTCAATCTCGAATCCTACAAGTTAGTCCTTAAAAACATGGTTCCATTGGGTTGTACAAATTATTAGAACAAAAACATAAAAAGATTATGAAAAGACAATTTATTAAATCTTGGGTTGCCTCCCAAGCAGCGCCACAGTTTACGTCATTGGCTAGACGCATTATACCTTGTTCGTTTTTCAGCCATATTCCTTGGTAGTGGGTAGAAAACATTTTGGTACCCACGTGTTCTTCCACATCAGCTTGTCATTTTTCCACTTGGGTTTTGACTTAGTTTTCTTTTTGATCATCGCCCTTGCATCTTCATCAGTCCCTTTCTTTCTTGCATTATCATCATTTGAGGCTTTTCCATCAAATCTCAAGGTTATCTCCACTGAGCTTACGTCAATGTGTGCGTCACAAGTAGCCAGAAATGGTCTTCCAAGAATTAAAGAACCATGGGGCTCTGCATCTCCCATCTTACAAACAACAAAATCGATAGGCACAAGAAATTTTCCTACTCTTACTATAACGTCTTCCGCCAAAGATTTTCACAAAGATTTGAAGACATGACATTAATAAAAGCTCCAAGATCGGCAATAGCATTTTGAGGTTCCATGTTCTGTATAGAACAAGGAATTAACAAAGCTCCAAGGTCGCCCTTCTTTCTAAGGTAACCCTTAGTCAAACAAGCCGAAGATTCTTGGCTTAAGCAAGTAAAAGTATCACAATTGTCATCTTCGAATAACTCGCGGCATTCTTTGTTATTGAAAAATTTTCGGATAAAAGCATTAATTGTACCTTCTCGTGCCGCTTCTTTCTCTTTTGCGTTTTTGGATTTGTCTCGTGGTAGCTCTTTTTCTTTGGGGCATACTTCCGAAGTGGTTTTCTCATGGCTTTCCTTTATTGAGATTGTGCACGAATCGCTCGCATTCTTTAATTTAAGATCGGGACTACAAGAGGTAGTCTCATCTCTTTTTCCTTCCTTCCTACATTGGCATATTCCACATAAAATATCCACCGGGTCACATTTTCCATGTTTTTCTTCCTGGGCATCAATAGCATTGACTCTCTCCTTTGGATTATTCTCCGTGTTACTCGAGAGTTGTCCGTAATGTCTCTCAGACATCATCTTAAACATTTGTGGGATTTGATTCTCAATGGTCTTAAGTGTAGCTTTAGACTTTTGACTAAGACTAGAAATCTCTTGTCTGATCTCCTGAGTGATCTCTTGTTTAAGATTTGCACGGTCATTTCTCAATTCCATAATCGTCCTTGAAAGCCTTTCATCTACTTCACGGATATCATCTCTCCTTTGTTGAGTCAAGTCCATTTGAGAGTTGTGTTGTGGCCTATATTGGGTCATTTGACTTCCATTGCCTTGGTTTTGATTGTACATCAGTTTGCCCTTCTCATTCTATCCATAAACAGGTTTGTTTTCGTAATTGTATTGTCCTCGCACTTGATATCCATCATTGTTGTTCCATCCCTCACCCTGCTTCCAATTGTTATTTGATCTTTGATTCTGTCCATAAGCATTGTAGTTGGAGTTCCTGTGAAATACAAATATTGGTATCATGTGGTCCTCCACAGATGTTACAGTAAAGTGCCAAAGCCATACAAGGTTTGGGTTTTCCTTCCATTTTTTCTACCATGGCCTGTAGCTTTTTGATTTCGTGATTCATTGCTTCTATCTTTGCCTCACTCGCCACACGATTATCAACTTCATATATGCCTCCATGATCTCCTAGCCGGTCATACAAACAAGAGGTATTCTTAGATATTCTCTCGATTAATTTTTCAGCTTCTGGCAAAGCTAGGGAGACAAAGGCACCGCTGGAGGATGAGTCAAGAAACATCTTTCCTTCGTCTGTTAGCCCTCCGTAGAATCAGCTAATCATGTCCCATGGGTGCATCAGATCTTGCGGGCATTGTCTTTTAAGAACCTTGAATCATCGACAAGCCTCTCCTAGACTCTCAAGCCTTCCTTGCTTGAATTCCTGTATTACCCTTCGAATCCTCATAGTCTTTGTAATGGCAAAGAACTCATTCATGAATTCACGATGCAACTGCTACCACGATCTGAAATGATTTTCGTCTTGGCTTTCCAACCATCGTGCTGCCTCTCCTATAACTGAAAATGGGAATAATTTAATGACGATATGGTTTGTATGGGGTGAGTGCGAATGTGAAGGTGTAAAGTTGTAATGTGACACCCCAACCTTACACAGGCTGAGATAGATAAAACTTAACACAACAGCTGCCTATCTCAACCAAAACCATAACAAAGCGGAAGCGAATTTAAAACTTAAGGGCGTCATGCCACATCTAGGTATAAACACAGCCTAGATGCACAGGCTAAACATAAGAATAAACTAAGCTGTCATATCATAAAACTGAATAAATCCTCAAACATAATCCATAATTATCCAAAAGTACCCAAAGGACTAATCAAGAGTATATCATAATATCTCAAGGCACACAGGCCCAAAACCAAAGTCTAAACAAGGTAAGCTAAGTCTACGCATCCTCAGAAAGAGAAACTCTAGCGCGCTCTCGCATAGACTACTCCATACCTGGAAAACACGCAAAGAACCATTAGCAAAAGAATGCTAAGCAACCACCATTCACACCCGCAAGGAGATATAGATATATAATAAGCTTGTAAATAGGTTTACACACCCATATAGAATATAAACACCAACGAACTGTACAATAGTTCAAAACGGATACTCAACAACAATAAGCTGAACAAATCATAAGCCAAAACTCATTCGAATAAAGCCAAAACTCAACGATGAAAGCATAAGACAACAACGAGTCATAACCAAGGTACCAACTGAACACAAGTATAAGGAATGATCAACCATAATCGAGAACAACGAGGTATCAACCAAATAAACAAGGACTCACAACCAAAGAACCGAAAGAAAACCCAACACCAACCACCAAACCTCACACCAATCATCATATCGAACCCGACCCCAAACAAAAGCCAAGTACACAGGGGTAAAAACCCAATCACGGGGACCGAAGTCCAATCACAGGGGTGAATCGACCCAATCACGGGGGTAATGAACCCAATCACGGGGTAATGAACCCAATCACAGGGACCGTAGTCCAATCACAGGGACCTAAGTCCAATCACAGGGGTCATCGACCCAATCACGGGGGTAATGAACCCAATCACAGGGGTAATGAACCCGAATAC
>NC_044930.1:7687204-7721006 GCF_003576645.1 Ipomoea triloba
AGTCCAATCACAGGGGTCATCGACCCAATCACGGGGGTAATGAACCCAATCACAGGGGTAATGAACCCGAATACCAACAATAGTAGCACAACTAGTTCACCCAACAAACTCCAAAGTTCACCCAACAAACTCCAATGATACCAACAACCAACATCATCCCAAAACAACCAAACAAAGTGTTCATCTCATCTATGAACACAAACAAACTCCCAGGTAAATGAATATCAAGAATCAATAGACCAAGAGTACAAAAGGGAAACTAAAGACATGAATAAATCTCCAAGACAAGGTAGTAAATACCCAACAAAAGGCATGGATAAATACTCCAAAGACATGGTAAAATACTCCACAAAACAATCCAACAATAATCAGAAACAAAGGAGAAACAACAGACAACAACATCACAAAGCAGCCTCTGGGAGCAGATTCCCAGAGAACTTGCGGAACACACTGACGGAACACCGTCTTCCGCCGCACTCCTCCGCAGGAAGGAGGCGGACTGCCTCAACGGAACACCACTCTCCGTTCAACCCAACCGCCTTGGCCTTGCGGAACTCCCCGGCGGGTTACATTGTGCCGCCGAGGACCTCCGCAAGGTCAACTCCAACCCCAGTTCCAGAACATCAACAGCAGACACGAAAGAGGTATTTCCAGAGAGCAAAATCAGACCCAATACACCAACATTTCATCCAATTTAGAGGCCAAAGACATGGAAATCCAAACCATCAATGATCATACAACACTAATCAAAAGATCAAGATGAAATCCAACAAATAGATCCAACAAAATAGGCTAATCACAAAGAATTTTCAGGATTTCCAACACCAAGAACATCATATAGAATAGGAGTGAATAAAAATAGTTTTGATGGACATAGTGGTTACCTCAAAGAGCTTTTTCCTAATCCAACAAGCCTCAAGCAAGCTCACAAAGCCCCACCTTCTTGATGATCATCTTTTACCCAAAGAACCCCAAAAGAACATTTATAAGAATATGCAAAAAGACTAACCAAACCACAAAATACAAAGGAGATTCTAGGCTAGATGCACTTACCCACTCCTAGACAAGCATAAAAGAGCAACCTTTACTTGAAAACTTGTAGGGAAATGGAGATAAATTTTTGGATGCAAGAATGGTGAAAATGGCGTGAGAGTGTAGAGAGGGAGGAAGAGGAGTGAAAGCTTTTAGGGTATTTTGATCATCAAAATATATACTAAGAATACATACAATATTTAGGGTGTAAGACTTTAATATGAGATGGGCTTAAGTACATATTATAATGGCTTACAAGAATTAAATATATGTCCAAGACTAGTAAGTTGGGCTAAATGAATTCACCCCTTACAATTAATTATAAGAATTAGAATAAGGAAGCCCATAAAATGTCTTAGGAACATTACATATATATTATATAATATATGATCAATAAATTGGGCTTGTAGGAATATTTAATTGCAAAGATTGTAAGGATCCAAATTGAATAAAATCCCTTACAAGAATAAATTCAATTAGTTGGGCTCTTGATTAGAATAATTAAATTAGGCTCAAGGAATATACATATATATATATATCAAATTGAAAGAATTAGCCCAATTGGAATTAATTAAATTACCCAAGGAATTAATTATCGGTAGTAAGGCTTGAACGAATTTTCGGGGTGTTACACTCTACCCCCCTTAAAAGGAGCTTCGTCCCCGAAGCTCGAAGCTAACGGGAACTTGAAACAGAACGATTCAAAGAGAACAAGGGATTCAACGAAAGATTGAAAAGAAAACGATTGCTCAACTAATCCTAAACTCAAGAACACACTAACATGCAACTAAACTCAAGAACTTACTAACTTCTAACATTCTAAACTTATAACTTACCCAACCCAAAACTAGCATGCAAGAACTAAACTGGCTACTTACTTAGGTAAAAAGGATTCCTAACAAAGATCTAACATATGCACGGAAGCTATCAACTGAACTGGGTGACCTCCTCATGCCGAACTGCTTGGAGCTGATTTCTCATCACATCCCCCATATCCAAGGTCGCTCCTTTGGCCACGTGGTTGGATCACACCGCCTTCACGGACTTCATTGCTTGCCGGTGCACTTCTCTTGACTGGGCGTCCAAAATTCTTATTGGCTTCTCTTCGTAAGATAGAGCATCTTCGAACGTTACGACTTCCAGGTGGATATCACGAAGCGCATCATGTACATATATCTTCAGCAGCAAACGTGAAACGCATCACGCATCTAGTCTAACTTGGTCGGCATACGACTCCTATTGATCATGGGCAGCTTTCACTCTTTCGTGAACCAACTCAACTTTTCCGATGACACATGTAGACGCTACGATCTTAGGGTCACTTGATTTACCAAATCTTCCCAACTGAACGAGCTGCTACACTTCTTTGCTTTAACCTTTTGTCAGCTTAGGCGAACTCCATTTTCTTGAAAGATCCAACTCAGAACCATTCCATAAGGATAATTCATATTGGGGACAGAAGGTTAAAACTAGTACGGTAGTATATGGAGGAAAACATTTATAGAAGGCATGCTCATTAAGAAAAACGTTGATCCAACAAGGAAAAAGAATGAAAGGTTTAGGGTTCAAGATTCAAGGACAACGTAGGTTAAGATTAGAATCAAAGGTTACCAAGGTTACAACTTAGGAAATAAGGTTGTCACCTTGCACAAGATATTTTCAAGAAGCAAACAATAGTAACGTTTGAAAGATAAAAGAGATTTTACAACCGAGGAAATATCTAGTTCTTTCATCAAGGAAGAGAAATGAAAAGAACTCGGATTTGAGAAAAGATAGGAACGAGATTGAAAACGCGGAAAGAGTTTTACAACGATAGGGTATCCAGCTTATTCAAGGAAAAGGAGGGAATCAGGTTCCAAGAAGAATTAGGAATGAGGTTTGAAAAGACATAAATGATTTTCAACGATAGGGTATGCAATTTTCCAAAAGAAAGAAAGAAATTCAATCTTGAAAGGAGGTAAGAATGAGACTTAAGATAAACTGAAGGGACGTCTCAACGAAAGGATATACAATTTCCAAGGGAACGAGAGAAACTCGGTTTCAAGGGACGATAGCAATGAGGTCTAGAATCAATAGGAGGGATGTTTCAGCAAAAAGGCATTTGGAGTCTCAAGAAACAAAGAAGAATTTAGTTTCCCACGAGAGATGTGAATAATGATTAGAACATATAGAAGGGATTTCTCAACAAAAGGATAATTGGGATTTCAAGGATGAAAGAGGAATTCAGATTTAAGAAGAATAAGGAGTTTCTCAACTCTAAGCGGTTTCCACAGCTTGACGATTTGACCATGATACTCTGACCGATTGACGGATCTTGACCTTGCTTCCTACGCAACGTGGGTCTACAGTTCGGATAAGCTCTACTTCGTAAGGTACGACACGCACAACCTTTGCCACCCCAGGAGAAGTCGAAGGCGATGGATTACTAAAGACTGATTGGTGCAGAACGAGGGATTCCTGAGGAAGCTTCATGAAAAGGTAGGTTCAACTAGGGAGGTATCGCCTGATCTTGAAAGGAGATTCGCCTATGATTACTGGTGATCTTGAAAACCAGGTTTACTTTCTTGTACTTTGAAACATCGAGGTCCTAAAGCCGACGTAACGCGTGCATCTTCTTTAGCATTAAGAATTCTTGCTCTTTTGATCGTTCAGGGTTCTACGAGAAGTCCTTTATTTATTCGATTGGCAATCTTCGTTGTAAGGTGGTTCGGTCAAATCTTGGTGTTCTTCTTGCGATTCTTGCAGGTCAATAGCACGAACACATATCAACCCATTTTTCCACTCTTCATTGGTTCTTCTTGTTGGTCATCCGAAGTAGTGGAACGCAGCTCTCAACTTTAATCTTTGTGTTTAGCGCGATCAAGGGCGCCTTTGCTTACTTGCTCGGTAGATTAAGTCTTCTACGGAACTCCATTAGCACTACGGGCCAACTCCACTTTGGAAAATTCGGGGATTGAGCTAGCCTTTAGGTTCACTTCGGTTGGTCTTGATATGCGGTTGATTCGGTCGTTTACTATCTTGCTTAGTTTATTCCTTTATTTATTTCTTGCCACCGAGGTTCCTTCCTTAGAGTGCTTGCACGAGACTCCTTATGGCCGACCTGAAAGCTCCTACTTGGCGTGCTTTAACTCTTCCTTGACGCGTCGGCATTTGCTAGTGCCGATCCCTCATAGCCGAGAGTCTTCGAGTCTTCAGTCTTCGAGCTCCTATTGCTTTCTTCATCTTGTGTCGAACTTCAGCTGCACGAACCCGTTCTTCAAGCCTTGAGGTTAACGAAGATCTTGCAAACGAGACTACATACGCGCAGACGCCAATTCCCGGGAACGTAGATTGTTGCCGTTGACTCCAAGTCATGAGTAGATTGGTCTTCTTTGACGAGCAGCCCGATCTTCTGTTTGCTTCGACGCATACGGTGCCATCCAACGCTTCTCATCAACTAACTACTCATTCCTATTCTAAGCAGGTACTTAAGCAAAACTAAAACGAAGCAACTTAACCCAAAAGCGATTAAGACTTACCCGGGATGACGAGCCGCAAGCTGCAAACAACAAGGTTAAACAAGCACAAACAACATAAACAAACAAGGCGTGTCCTCACCGCGATTCCTAGAATTCACACATCCTAGGATTCTCAAACATCTTAATTCCTACTGATCAAGTCCTAGAGTCTCAAAGGTTCAACCCTAGGATCTCTACTCAGACCTCAACACAGGCTCTGATACCAACTGTGACACCCCAACCTTACACAGGCTGAGATAGATAAAACTTAACACAACAGCTGCCTATCTCAACCAAAACCATAACAAAGCGGAAGCGAATTTAAAACTTAAGGGCGTCATGCCACATCTAGGTATAAACACAGCCTAGATGCACAGGCTAAACATAAGAATAAACTAAGCTGTCATATCATAAAACTGAATAAATCCTCAAACATAATCCATAATTATCCAAAAGTACCCAAAGGACTAATCAAGAGTATATCATAATATCTCAAGGCACACAGGCCCAAAACCAAAGTCTAAACAAGGTAAGCTAAGTCTACGCATCCTCAGAAAGAGAAACTCTAGCGCGCTCTCGCATAGACTACTCCATACCTGGAAAACACGCAAAGAACCATTAGCAAAAGAATGCTAAGCAACCACCATTCACACCCGCAAGGAGATATAGATATATAATAAGCTTGTAAATAGGTTTACACACCCATATAGAATATAAACACCAACGAACTGTACAATAGTTCAAAACGGATACTCAACAACAATAAGCTGAACAAATCATAAGCCAAAACTCATTCGAATAAAGCCAAAACTCAACGATGAAAGCATAAGACAACAACGAGTCATAACCAAGGTACCAACTGAACACAAGTATAAGGAATGATCAACCATAATCGAGAACAACGAGGTATCAACCAAATAAACAAGGACTCACAACCAAAGAACCGAAAGAAAACCCAACACCAACCACCAAACCTCACACCAATCATCATATCGAACCCGACCCCAAACAAAAGCCAAGTACACAGGGGTAAAAACCCAATCACGGGGACCGAAGTCCAATCACAGGGGTGAATCGACCCAATCACGGGGGTAATGAACCCAATCACGGGGTAATGAACCCAATCACAGGGACCGTAGTCCAATCACAGGGACCTAAGTCCAATCACAGGGGTCATCGACCCAATCACGGGGGTAATGAACCCAATCACAGGGGTAATGAACCCGAATACCAACAATAGTAGCACAACTAGTTCACCCAACAAACTCCAATGATACCAACAACCAACATCACATACTCATACTCCAACATCATCCCAAAACAACCAAACAAAGTGTTCATCTCATCTATGAACACAAACAAACTCCCAGGTAAATGAATATCAAGAATCAATAGACCAAGAGTACAAAAAGGGAAACTAAAGACATGAATAAATCTCCAAGACAAGGTAGTAAATACCCAACAAAAGACATGGATAAATACTCCAAAGACATGGTAAAATACTCCACAAAACAATCCAACCATGATCAGAAACAAAGGAGAAACAACAGACAACAACATCACAAAGCAGCCTCTGGGAGCAGATTCCCAGAGAACTTGCGGAACACACTGACGGAACACCGTCTTCCGCCGCACTCCTCCGCAGGAAGGAGGCGGACTGCCTCAACGGAACACCACTCTCCGTTCAACCCAACCGCCTTGGCCTTGCGGAACTCCCCGGCGGGTTACATTGTGCCGCCGAGGACCTCCGCAAGGTCAACTCCAACCCCAGTTCCAGAACATCAACAGCGGACACGAAAGAGGTATTTCCAGAGAGCAAAATCAGACCCAATACACCAACATTTCATCCAATTTAGAGGCCAAAGACATGGAAATCCAAACCATCAATGATCATACAACACTAATCAAAAGATCAAGATGAAATCCAACAAATAGATCCAACAAAATAGGCTAATCACAAAGAATTTTCAGGATTTCCAACACCAAGAACATCATATAGAATAGGAGTGAATAAAAATAGTTTTGATGGACATAGTGGTTACCTCAAAGAGCTTTTTCCTAATCCAACAAGCCTCAAGCAAGCTCACAAAGCCCCACCTTCTTGATGATCATCTTTTACCCAAAGAACCCCAAAAGAACATTTATAAGAATATGCAAAAAGACTAACCAAACCACAAAATACAAAGGAGATTCTAGGCTAGATGCACTTACCCACTCCTAGACAAGCATAAAAGAGCAACCTTTACTTGAAAACTTGTAGGGAAATGGAGATAAATTTTTGGATGCAAGAATGGTGAAAATGGCGTGAGAGTGTAGAGAGGGAGGAAGAGGAGTGAAAGCTTTTAGGGTATTTTGATCATCAAAATATATACTAAGAATACATACAATATTTAGGGTGTAAGACTTTAATATGAGATGGGCTTAAGTACATATTATAATGGCTTACAAGAATTAAATATATGTCTAAGACTAGTAAGTTGGGCTAAATGAATTCACCCCTTACAATTAATTATAAGAATTAGAATAAGGAAGCCCATAAAATGTATTAGGAACATTACATATATATTATATAATATATGATCAAGAAATTGGGCTTGTAGGAATATTTAATTACAAAGATTGTAAGGATCCAAATTGAATAAAATCCCTTACAAGAATAAATTCAATTAATTGGGCTCTTGATTAGAATAATCAAATTAGGCTCAAGAATATATATATATGTATATATATTAAATTGAAAGAATTAGCCCAATTGGAATTAATTAAATTACCCAAGGAATTAATTATCGGTAGTAAGGCTTGAACGAATTTTCGGGGTGTTACATGTAAAACGAAGAGTCAAGACTCCCCGAGTGTCGTGTCTCTCAAGGATGACGAATGGGAATCGAATGGGTATGATAGCATCTAAGAGGTGGAAGGAAAAGAGTTACTGGAATGGCTAGGAGTTGGATTCATTGGTAAAAGAGTAAGGTTGGTAAAACGTGGTGTGAAGTAAAGAAAAGTAAAGAGGAGATTGGGGCTTTAGGCTTTTTCATGTGGTTTATCTTTGGTTGGTTTTGTGAATGCAAGTTGTGGAATAGACTAGGGAGTTCATGGCACACTACCAAGTGACGTCACACTTTGGACTCCAGTTCATGGCACACTACCAAGTGACGTCACACTTTGGACTCCCACATATGGCACACTACCAAGTGACGTCACACTTTGGACTCCCACATTCTCATTCGGTTGGGGCATTTCATCGAGCACTTTGTCTACCACTCCTCTCGGGTCTTGTCCTTTCAGACTAAGAGCGGAGATGTGGGTGAGTGAGACTCGTGGGTGGCCGTTATCGCGCGCACACTCACTTCCTTTGGGTTTGCTACCTAATGTGGCCACAAAAGGCACAAAGCTTAAAGAACATCATCCACACAAGTTTAACATCCAACAAGCAAGAAATTCACAAATCAAAACAATAATATTAAACATCCACATAGATCTACCATGGGGCCACCAATCCCCTATCTAATCTACTCTAGCATACTAAGAAACAAGAAAAGGAAAACGAAATTCAAAGAAACAAGTATCGAATTAGAAATTGAAGAGAATGGTTACCACCTCTTGAAAAAGAGGGTCTTACAACCTTGATCTTGAATCCCAATCTTCCTTCTTGCCCTTGATCTATTCTAACTATGAATGGAAGGAATTTTCCCCCAAAAGGGGAGAAAACCCTCTAGATCTAACTATCCTATTCTATCAATTTTCTGATCTAAAACTCTCCTCTTTTTAGGATTAGGGCAAAAGGGATTTATATAGGTGACAAAGAAAAGGAACAAATTTCCCAAAATAGCCTTGGCCCGACCACGCTTGCTCACACGCGTGTGAGTGGCGTGGTGGCTCTCTGGAATAATTCCACGCCCAGCCACACGCGTGTGAGGCTGCGTGGGGCGCTACTGCATTTCGGCTTGTTTGTCTTTTGCTCTATTTCAGCTTCAAATACCTCTCCAACCTGTGAAATACTTCAAAACTCTTTCTGGAAATGTTGTTAGAAGAAATTGATCGCATTTGAGCTGAAATACTTGCAATTGTTGTAATTGGATGTCAAAACGATGCGCTTTTAATCTAATAGAGACCCCTTATAAGTGCTATCCTTGGTGCTTATCATTTAAGTCGAACTATCTCCTCGCTAACGCCTTCTTGTCTGTATATCCCACATGCTCGTATGAACCTTGTTATGTGTGCATTGGGATCTTCAGATGGTAATCCCGAGTATTGACTGTTCTGAACCAGTGTGAGAATAGTTGGATGCACGTGAAAGTTGACGTTTTCCATGACTGCGTAGTAGAGAACCTACAATCAAAGACTCAGACAAAGAATCGGAGCTCAAGAGGTAGCTCCCTTCACGAGTTAGCTCAAGTGGTGTGTGGATGGGTGTGAAAATGTAGATAGTAATAAAACAAAAGCGAAAGAAAATAAGTCAAACAAGTTTTCTAAACAATTCAAGATAGTAAGACTTTTAAACTTCACCGTTTGCCATCCCCGGCAACGGTGCCATTTTGACGGATTGTACAGTATACGGTGAGGTGTGGTACGGAAAGAAATGAAGGGGTGGTGTTAAAATGAAGAGTCTTGAACTCCCCGAGTGTCGTGTCTCTCGTGGATGGCAAATTGGAGAGTGAAAGCTCGCTATCTTTTACGGTTTAGACAACACAGGAGTAGGGATATAAAGCGTGATGGAACATGATAATTGCGAAATAAAGGTTGATGGGGGCTAGAATATTATGGAGATTGGTTCAATGCATACGGGAGAGGTTCGACTTCCCTCTGGATCTCATCTTCTCAGATTGGGAGTGAGAGATGTGGGTAGTGGGCTCTCATCCCCTTGCGATATCTCGCCAAAGGGGTGATCCTAGATCCTTGAAGAGATCGGGGCCCTCGATCCAACAAGAACATCCAAAACATACACACAATTTCAATAATCCCAAAGAAATCAAAGCTCATTTGACAATTTTAGATCATGAACACAAAATCTCCATCCTTCCTAGCCCCTATCGTAAAGCCTAGCCCTTCATAGGCTTTAATAACATCATATCATTTAAAGAGCAAAACATATCTACAAGATCAAAGCAAAAAGCAAATAACTTTAGGAAAACTGAAAGTTCAAGAAAGAATTCCAAAGAGAAATCAAATAACAATGAAAGAGTGTACCCAAGAGGATTTCCAAGCTATGTGTATCCAAGATTCTCTTCTCCAAGAAGTTCTTCCTCCTCCCACTAATCCTATCTAACCCCAATCTAAAAATGAGAAGTGAAAATTGAGCAAAAGGACCTTTTCTCCCAGCTGAAATGTCTCGTTTATACTAAAATATCGCGCAGGATTCTGGTGCCAGTCCGCGTGTGGGCAGGCGTGGACGCATACTGGAATTAGTCCACGCCGACCAAACGCGTGGTCGTGGACGGGAATTTCTTCGTTCTCGATCCCTTTATTGTCTTCGGGTAAGTCTTTGCACATCCCAATTTCGGGTTTGTTCTTCCTTTCTTTGTTCACGCCTTTCTTGGTTGGTTTAAGTCTTTTATCACTGTGAAAATCTTTTAAGGCATACCACACAAAGCTCTTTCGCAATTCTTAGCAAAATAACATGAAAATACATAGATTGCATCTTTAAAAACTTCGTTTGGCAAGAATTTTTCCTTAATTAATTCTAAATAGCTAGGTACTTTTGGCGTCTATCAAACATTTCACGCTCATGGATTGGCTCGTGGATTGCTCATGGGCATGAGATTTAAAGGTGTGCTTTGGAGGGAAGATCTAAAAGGCTTAGATTAGATATTTTAGGGAAACTCTTGGTAGATTTTGGGAAGTTCCTAGATTGTAGAAAGAGAATTTTTTAGATTTTGTAGAAAGTATACTTAGATCTTAGCTCAATCTTGTAGTTGAAGATCAAACTTGGAAGTCAATTACTTTTTGATTGTGAGTTCAATTACTTAGGTAATATGAATTATTTGTCTTGATTTTCAATTTATGTTTACATTCAATTGCATTTTCAATTTGCAAATTAGGTTAATCATGATTTCATTTGCTAGCATGAGTAACCAATTCTTTAATAGAAATTGAGTTGTGCAATTGGATCTGATGCTAGTCTAGACCTAAATTCCTAATTAGGTGATTGAATTGCATTGGATTGATTGGATTGCTCTTGTCATTCTTGATAATTTGTATGCTTTATAGAGTATGGCCACCTCTAGGGAAGTTGTAAGGCATGGATTCTAGGCAAAAGAATGCTAGAATCCATGTAGCTCCAATCCAATATATGATTGCTTGCTTTTAGATCGAAAGGTAGAAGTAGGAAATGGGGTGAAGGCAAGGTGTTTGTTGAAATGTCCCTTAGGCTCTTGGTTACCTATAAGTACTCCAAACCTAAGGCATGCCTAGTAAACCGAGAGGAGAAAGGCAATAGCAAAGCCTCTCAAGAGTAGCAACCAATGCAATGCAATCTACCTAGAATCCTAAGTAGCACCATGATGCACCATGGTGCATCATATCTAATTAGCAAGTCATTCCTACTTCCTTTGATCTTGATTTCAACTCTATCCTTTGCAACTTGTTTACTACAACATAACTCTATTTCATTCAATTTTTCTGATATGGCGTGTGACAATTGTGCATCTTTATTCACCTAATTAAGAACATATCAACATTTCCAATTTGTCTTCCTTAGAGGCCGACAAATTCGGGAGTCATCCCACACATTCTTTGATAATAAACCCACGCAAAACGCTTATTATCAATAAATTCTAGATGCTCTAGCGTAGTGTCTGATCGATAAGGTTTTCACTCTTAGCACTAATAGACACAAAACTAAAACCTATTTAATCTCCTATAATAATTCAACCAATTACTAGTTTGGGGTTTAGACTTAATAACAATAATGGACATTAAGGGAACTATGGTCTGCAGAGTATTTGTCGACACCGAAAGTAGCGTGAATGTCATGTACTTGGAAATGTTCAATAGGAATCAGTTACAACAAATTAGGATCCCCCCTCGCTAGGTTCACAAGCGATAGTATAGAGGCCGAGGGATTGATAAGTGCCAACAGATGCTTATTTATAAGGGTTAATTTGGGGTTGTTCTATGTTTATTCGGAATCCTTTGTGCTTGATTTATGATGGAAATGCTATAAAGTGTTGTTAATGTGTTTCAAGGCCCTATGATATTGCATTTGAACGTTTTGAAGGATTCTTGAACAAAGGAGTGGCATAGGGGTTTAAATTGGAGCAATCTTGGATTAGTGAAGAGGAGGAAACAACAGAGCACCTGCCACGAACGTGACGGAGGTCGTGGCATAAGTCCAGACCTGACCACGACTATGGCCATGATCATGGCAGGGCACTTGGGCACATTAAGTGACCTTGGCCACGATCGTGAGGCGGGCGTTGCAAGTGCGCGTGAAGTTTTGAGCCTGGGAAATCCACTTTAAAGGGAAGATGCTCAATTGTAGGAAGGGAATTTTGATCACTTTTTAGATTTTTTAATCATCTTAAATATTTTGGTTATCTCAAACACTCTCAACTCTAGAAAGAGAAAGAACTAGATTGGGAAGTATTGACAATACTTTGTAATCTAGGAGCTACTTTTCTTCAATTATTGATTGGATCTTACTTTGAATTGAAGTTTGGTAACATCATTACTTTCTAATTTCTTAATTTAACTTTCATCATAATGTTTTACTTCAATTCATTGTTTTTGCAATCTTTAATTATGAGTGGCTAAAAGGATTGGATTGTGCTTTCATTGCAATGTGCAAGTGTGGTTATGAATTGATAAATTGGAATTGTATTTGTGAATATTGTTTGATTTCATATTGTAAGTGGAAAGATTGATTTGTATCTTTAGAGTTAGGGCCCAACTCTCTTGATGATTTTGGATCTATCATTCTAGACAAGAGATTGTTAGTTTGATAAAGCCTCATTTCCGCTTGCTTTTCCCGCCTTAGATCCAAAAGGACATAATCCGGAATGAGGTGTAGACAAGGTGGTCGATGAAAAGACTCATAGGTGTAATGCTGACACTTGTTCTGAGAGGAGTATCGAATCGTTCATTTGAGAACTCATACGTTCTCAAAATTCTAGCGATTAGAATGTAGTATCGAATGGTTAATTTGATAACTCAAATGTTCTCAAAATTTTGGCAATTAGGAATAGATGGGTCTGTAAACTTGTTGGACCAACTGGTCATGGGGACTGGTCGGGTAAACTGGTAAGGTGGATTGGTTAGACGGACTGCAAGGATGGATTGAAAAATAATGGCAAGACTGAGCAGTCGAAGCGGGGCTAGCCAGCCGGCCAAGGTTGACCGATCAGTCAAGCGCAGACTGGTCAGCCGTTGCTAACCAATTGGCCAAGGCTGATCGATCAGCCATGGCTGACTGGTCGGTCAAAGGTCAAAGGTACAGCCAAGGCCAACTGGTTGGTCAAGAATGGGGTGAAAAAGAAAAAAAATTGTGGAGATACTATGGATTGGACATTCTAAACAAATTTTGTTGTAGAGTGGAGGCATAATGGTTTGTCAGAGGTAATGAGAAATTGATGTTCTCAAAATTGAATTGAGTTATAGAGAGGAGTTATTTAATGTGTTTTGGTGATGGTGCAAAATCAAAGATTGTTGGGGCAAACTCTGGGTTTTGTTGGTCTCTAGGGAAAACATATTTGAGACGTTGAAATGCTTTCAATTAAAGGAATAGGTTGCATGATCCTCATACGCCATGTCACAAAAGAATCAAAGTATCTTGGATCAGTGTTGTAGTAAACAAATGCAAAGAAGTTCAAGCCCACAAAAAGCTTAATACATAACTTCCCAATTGCATTCTACTAGGCGCTCTCAACTGGTACCAATCTTCCATCAATTCCCTGCTATCAAGTAATGCAAATAACAACACACAGTAAAAGGGATTAGCAACACTTGCTAAGTAAGGGACTACTTTGCCCGCAAAATAATATATTGAAAAAGTATCGGGTACTTCAAATATTTATAAAATACTTTAGCCACAAGGCTTACTTACAAAACATTGCTTAGTTCTTCAAAATTCAACTTTGTGCCATACCTTGCATCTTTGCAATAATTTTAAGTTTCGAAATAACAACCATAAGGCTCATGTTCAAACTCATCCAAAATCTTTTTCTTTCAATATCTTTGTATCAAATGCAGTCCTTCAAGGTACAATCAGTCATATTTTCAAAACTAGTATCATTTGCAATTCACTTTATAAGTGTAAGAGAAAATATACATATGGAATAACAGAATCATATAAATGGGACAGGGTCATTTACCATTAGGCCCCAATGAACAGAACCACACTGAACACTCTACAAATTTCCCATTTCCAGTGGAATTTGGACCCTAACCTTAAGTGTGCACACCTCCAAGTGAGGATTCCAAGCCTCACTTGGAAGTTACAAAGTCCAAGTAGGGAAGATATGTTTCTACTGACTACCTTGCAAATTAGGGTACATAGACTCTAGTGGTAGGACCTTCGTAGCCACTTCTCAACCAACAGGACAATGTAGTGCCCTAGTACCCATGGTATGTTCCTACCAAGTACTCCACAATACCGGGTCCGAGACCCTAGTGGTAGGTAGAACCTAACCACTTCCTAGCATATAGTATGCAACTAAATACTCCACAAAAACATTCCACATCCTCCATAAGTTTTAAGAATTATAATATAACATATAATACAACCCATTAGGCTCCAAAAATAATAACAAAAGGATTCAATAATTCTTATCAAATCAATAATTCCATAGTGGATCAATTTCCACCAATTTCAATACAAGGATTTTAAATCAATATCATACCAATTGTGCCCTTGCAAAAATTTCATAAAAATTTCTTCTTCTCAACCAAATAATTTGAGAATCTCTTTATGTCCAAATTTCTACGCATATGATATTATAACATAATCATACATGTTATATTAGAATCTCTTTTTTTTTTTGCGTTTGCCAAGGACCTTGTGGTCCAGTGGCATCAAACCCTTCCCTTTATATGGGAGGTGGTGGGTTCGAGCCTCAGTGGAGGCAGCGATATTGATTCTTGTGCTTCAATAGGTTGAGAAAGTAGTTATGAACAGATACTGCAATGTAATAGAGTCAGTAGTATTCAAAAAAAAAAACAAACAGATACTGCAATGTAATAGAGTCAGTAGTATTCAAAAAAAAAAAACATAAAAGAATTCCTATACATACTCAATACTAATAATAGTACACAATTTTTTTTTAAACTACATATATACACACAATGTCCAGGTACACATGGACAATATTTCTCAACAAAAAGAATAAAGTGGAGAAAAAGCTGCCAGAACTACTCAAGCAACTTCAAAATGAAAAAGAAGTCAAAATAGTCAAAATCCGTACCGACCGGGGTATAGAGTTCGTAAATGGTGTGATTCAAGCTTATTGCAATTCTCAAGGAATTTTACATCAATTATCAGCCGCAAGAACGCCACAACAAAATGGTGTAGCCGAAAGAAGAAATAGAACGCTTAAAGAAGAAATATAACGCTTAAAGAAGCCGCACGAGTTATGATTACGGCCGCCGATCTACCAAAACGTTTTTGGGCAGAAGCTATCAACATTGCTTGCTATACTCAAAATAGAAGCATGATTCACAAGCTGCACAACAAGACGCCATATGAACTTCGGAAAGGGAGAAAACCTAACCTTAGTTATTTTCATATTTTTGGATGCAAATGTTTTGTTCTTATTAATGGGAAAACACATCTGAAAACATTTGATGAGCGTGCAGATGAAGCAATATTTTTGGGATATTCTTCCACCAGCAGAGCATTCAAAGTATACAACAAATCAACAATAGTGGTAGAAGAATCAATACATGTTGTATTTGATGAATCAGCAAAAAGCAAGGAAGCAGATGTTTCGAATATTGGTAAAAATGTGCCAAATAATTTATTTGAGACTAATGATTCATCTGAGATTGAGATCTTGCAGGGAATAAGTGATCTGGAACTTAATAATTCCAAAATCCAAGAAAAGGGCGTGACAATCACTAGGAGAGACGAGGCTAACTCTAGAAATGAAGAAATTCATGTTGGTGAGGCTAACCTCATTAATGAGACAAATTTTGAGGATGAGGTTAACCACATGAATATTCAAAGTGAGGATGAGGCTGACCAAGCTATTCATGATGAATCTACACGTGCCAGTCAACCTCTACCCACTACTCACGTTCAACAAGTCTTCCAACCTGATAGAAAGTGGCTAAGGAGTCATCCACAAGATCTTATTATTGGAAATTTGCAAGAAGGCGTGAAAACAAGATCAGCTGCATGAGACACTTTATTTGTGTGTTTTCTGTCTCAGATTGAACCGAAAGAAATAGATGAAGCTCTAAGTGTTCAAGCTGGATTGAGGCCATGCAAGAGGAGCTAAATCAGTTCACAAGGAATGACGTATGGGAACTTGTTCCTAGACCAAAAGATCATAACGTTATTGGAACGAAATGGATCTTTAGAAACAAAGCAAATAAAGATGGAATCATTGTTAGGAATAAGGCGAGGCTAGTTGCAAAGGGCTATTCACAAGAAGAAGGAATTGATTTTGATGAAACATTCGCCCTAGTTGCACGACTCGAAGCAATACGAATTTTTCTAGCCTACGCAGCATACAAAAATTTCACGGTCTACCAAATGGACGTGAAAAGGGCATTCTTAAACGGACTACTTGAAGAGGAAGTCTACGTGGAACAACCACCCGGTTTTGAGGTAAAAGGTGACGTTGATAAGGTCTATAAACTAAAGAAGGCATTGTATGGGTTAAAACAAGCACCACGAGCTTGGTATGATACTCTTTCAATGTTCTTAATTAGTTGTGGTTTTACCAAAGGCCTTGTTGAAAAAACCTTATTTAGGATTTAAGAAAATAATCATATTTTATTGGTACAAATTTATGTTGATGATATTATATTTGGAAGTACTGATAAATCCTTGTGTGAGAAATTTTCTAAGCTTATGCAGAACAGATTCGAAATGAGCATGATGGGTGAACTAAATTACTTCCTTGGACTACAAGTCAGACAACTAAAGAAAGGAATCTTCATCAACCAGGCCAAATACACAAAAGATTTAATCAAGAAATTTGGCATGGAAGGAAAAGGCTCAGTCAAAATACCGATGAGTACAACACTTATACTGGACAAAGATGATGAAGGAAAAGATGTCGAGCAAACGAAATATCGAGGAATGATTGGTTCTCTACTATACCTCACTGCGAGTAGACCCGATATATCGTACTCAGTGGGTGTATGTGCTAGATTCCAATCACAGCCAAAAGAAAGTCATTTTCAAGCTACCAAGAAGATTATCTGTTATCTCAAAGGAACTATCAATGTGGGATTATGGTATCCCAAAGAAGGTAATTTTGAACTAACTGGATTTTCAGATGCAGATTTTGCAGGGTGCAAAATAGACAGAAAAAGTACCTCAGGAACGTGCCAGTTCTTAGGGGGAAGATTGGTCTCTTGGTTTAGCAAGAAACAAAACTGCATTGCAACAAGTACAGCCGAAGCGGAATATATCGCAGCAGGGAGTTGTTGTGCGCAAATTTTATGGATGAAGCAACAATTAAAAGATTACGGGATTGATTGCGATGACGTTAGTATTTTCTGTGACAATACTAGTGCAATTGCGATTACCCAAAATCCAGTGCTTCACTCGCGTACCAAACACATTGACGTGAGACATCACTTTATCCGAGATCACGTTGAAAAGAAGGATTTAAAGATCGAGTATATACCCACGGAAAGTCAAATTGCCGATATTCTTACGAAGCCTTTATGTGAATCAAGATTCAATACTCTAAGGCACGAGATGGGTATGATCGAAATGAGCTAAGTATCACTATCTCTATCTTATAAGCTCATGATTTATCTTTATTGTATGCATGTTTTATGATTTCTATGTTATTTTTACGTATGCATGTTCTATATTTGTGTTTTAATTGCGTTATTTGCTTATTTTGGTTATTTTCATACATATGCATGTAACGTTTTATGTTATTTACGCATTTTTTTTGTGATCATTTTGCTTAAATGTTTTTATCTACGGTTCATGCATGTATTCTTTTTATCTGTGTTTTAATCATTACTACATGCATAGCTTTTTCAACCTATCCTTTTATGGCTTATTCACGAGATTTTTGTCTGGATTATTATCTATTGTTTTGTCCCATCTATCTACATCTTGGAAGGAATATTTGTTGCATGCACTTGATTCACCTTTTTGACCAACAAGTGGAAAACGGCTTTTGAGAGTTTATGGAAATTTTGGAAGTTGTGAACCGCCCAAAGCATTGAATGGCTATTCAATGTTGGGAAGTTTCAACACAACCTTTCCCCAACTATATAAAGAACCCTTTTCGGACTAACCCTTCAAGAATAAAGAAAGATTTCTCTCGTCTTGTAGAATTTGTTTGCAGAAAACATGAAGCCGAAAAAGCAAGTCGAGAAGACTGTGAGGCGCACTTCGAAAAGAATTGCGGAGCATGTGCGAATGGAAATGCTAAGAGCAAGGCGCATTGCAAACGGTGGACACGAGACTGGAGACACATCCACCGATCCAATCTTGCTGGAAGAAGAACCCGTGCAGTCCACTGAACCGGCCGAGGGGGAACAAAAACATGGAGATCCAGACAGAGACTATGTCATTTTTCTTATGAAAGGAAGTCGACCTTCAGAATCACCACCAGAAACCTCTGGAGCTACACATTACTCTAGCTCTAACTCTGAGGGAACATCCATTGCCAATCGTGTATCTGCTTCTCGCAACAAGACTGTGACCACCCCAGCCACCTCGAAGAAGAAGAAGTAAAGGAAAACATCTTGTGTGAAAAAGCCTTGTATAACGCATGAAAAATCTAAATAAAAAGGCTTTTTATGTTTTAATGGAATAATTTTCCTATCCTTAATGGCCCTTGAAATTACATTTATTATGGGTTTTAACACACTTTTTATTTAGATGGAAAAACCGTAACAATATGTCACTAAAATCAAAATTATATTATTTTGTGACATTAATATTGATAAGGCCGAGAATGAGGAGTATGAAGTTGAAAATGTTCAAGAAGTTGAGGTTGAGGTCAACACAAGGGAAGTTGATCATCGAAATGATGATGGCAACAGTTTTGAGGTTGAGGCTAACTTGGACACAAATATTGGTGTAGATGAAGCTAACCAATGCAATGGTTTTGTGTCACAAGTTGATGTTGGTGCACGTGAAGATGATGGTGACGGTGACCGTGATGCATATCAAGGTGGAAATGAAGAAAGTAACATTTTTGTAGCTAACTTGGATGCCAGAAATAACTATGTTGAGGCCAACACACGTGTGGATGCACACGGACAAATTAATGAAATTTTTGGTGTTGAGGCCGAACAAGAACAAGAATAAGGAATAGAAATTAATCCAAGCCATAGTGATGATGATGATGCTATAGATGTTGGACAGGCTAGTACTCCTATACCTAGACCTGTACCAATAAATATTCAAGACCGAATGCAGCAAGCCAGGGTGATTTCGAATTTATCAAAGGATAATTCGAATGAAATGATCATAGCCGCTCTCAAGGAATTCAAGGAAGCAGTAAGCAATTCTAATAATACTTTGTACACGAATTTCTTGAAATTATTTGAGCAGATTGCAGACATGGAACGAGGCATGAACAGATTAAATCCAGTAATCAAGGAGGAATTAAATGGTTTCATTGCCAAGATGATGTTGATGCTGGAGAAAGAAAGGAAAGCAGTCAGTGAGGTTGTAACTTCTCAAAAGGAAATAATTGAGAAGAATGACCGTGTGGTGAACGGCAAGTTGAGGCATGTTATGGCCCAAGTGGAAGAGTTGAAAAATGTGACATCAAGGAGCAACTTGTCACATGAAGCAAGTATTGATGTGTTACAAGAGTGCCTACACACGCTACTCAACACCGTCCAAGGATTGGAAAAGAAATTGGAGGAAATGGACGCAAGGCACAAAGATGACTCAATCCTGATCAAAGAGATGAGAGCACAACAAAAAGGTGACACGGTGATATTCAGGAAGGTTTTGGATGCTACCAAAAAGGGGGAAGAAAGGTTACCCTCTCATTTTGGTGGATCATCTTCGCAGGGGGAAGCACAAAGGGAAGAAGAATGGGTACCGCCAACATTTCGATTTATTATTGATTTTTCAGGTACACCCGTGTGCGTTGATGAAGATAGGGTGATCAAAATGTTCAAGCTTCACCACCCGTGTGCGTTAACGAAGATAGGGTGATCAAAATGTTCAAGCTTCACCTACCCAAAGAGACGATACTCACCGAAGAAAGGACTCTAAAGGAGTGTGCTCAATGGTACACTAGAGGAGTATTTCTCGCTAGTGATCTAAAGGAAGTCATCAAGCATTACTTGGAAGGAAGAGTCAAAGAAAAATTTCTACATGATGACCGCAAATGTAACTTCGAGAAGCTTAGAGCTAGAATAAATGATATGCTTGGACTTTATTGATTTCTAGTTCTAATATGTTATGTACGTACCATTATAACACTATGAAGCTTATTTTTTGATATTTTAATGATATGGTACGATTTCTTATAGTTTATAGTGTTTTATAGTTGTTTTATTGCTTTATTAATTTTTGGACACAAGTTTTAATTTTGTAACATGCAAAATTGAGGGTAAAAGAGTTATCGACAAAAGTTAAAATTGAAACTGAACCTCAAACTTTGCAACTTTTCGTACGTGTCTAAAAAATAAAGCAAGTAGGTCAGTCAAATTGTAAACTCGTCAATTGGCTAGTCAAAATAAAATTAGAAAAATGAAAAATCAATTTTTGATTGGACTATAGCCAAAATGTTCGGGTATAGGTTTTGGTATCATCAAAAATGGGGAAATTGTTAGGAATATATTGTAATTGTTTTGATGAACCAAAAATGTAATATTAGAACCCCCAATTTTAATTTGAGTCTAGTATAGGATTACGTCGAGTACGAGCTGAATCGGTTAAGCGGAAATTACAATAGTATAAATTTTTAATTTATACTTGTAAGTCATTCGCTTCCACTTTACAAATGGAGAAGAATTTGGAAGATTGATCAAGACTCAAAGACATCCCGGAACAAGTCAACGGTTCGAATTGCAAGAATTAATTCTTTGGAAGAATTATTTAATTCGTGATGAAGATGTTGCAATTAAAAGTCAAAATTGAAGTCAATCTCGAATGGGTTCCCTCACAAAATATTTTAGAGGCTAACTCATGCAAGGAGAACAATTTTAGAGGATGACTTAGGCCGAAAATTAAATCAAGTTTGGAGATGAGGTTGACTTGGCCGAAAATCAATTCAAGAATGAAGCTGAGGATGACTTGAATTAAATAATATGAGTGATGAGGATGACTTGACCGAATTGAAGTTCAAGAATAAGGATGAGGATGACTTAGCCTATTGGAATTAATTCAAGGAGGATGAGGATGACTTAGCTACAAGTCATTTTAAGGATGAGGCTAATTATGCACATTCTTGAAGAAAATAAGAGGATGAGGATGACCTACACTTAAAGGTCAATCCATTATGCCATGCATGATTTACGAGAAACCCAAATCAATAGGGGGAAGACAAAAATCATTTTTGAGGCTAAGTTTGGCATAACCAAGGAGGAAAATAGGATGGTCTATTTTATTCCAGAAGGTGAATTCAAATTAACTTGCTACAAGGAGCTGAGAATCATCATGAGAAAAGTCAGTATACTTTTTAGAGGCATCAATTATGCTCAAGCAAGAGTCACCGAACGGATATATTTTCAGAGCAGCCTGACTTATGGATTATGAACAAAGTCAAGTGTTCACACTACCAAAGTCAAAGATGGATGGTTACAAGTTACAAGAAAAATCATATCAGTGATTGCAGAAGAACGTTGAAGGATTATCAGAAGCAAAAATTCAAATTCATCTGACGGAGCCATCAAAGTTGACAAAGACCATCTGAAAGCATTTAATGCTCTGAAGAATTACAACGGGCAAATAGCTAATTTAGCTATATAAACCCAAGAAGACTTGATACAGAAGTATGCACTTGACAAGAAAGCAGATACGTGAAAAAGAGCACGACACAGAGAAAAATTAGCACTGAACACACAACAAGTCATATTAGATTCGAAAGTGCAAAGCAGTGAGCTATACACGAGAGAAATCAAGTCTTAGAAAAGAAATATTTTATTTCTTGAAAAGAAATTGTAGGAGTGTACCTTTGTGCAAAACACTCGGGGGAAACTAAGTGTAGCTGGGTGCAAAACACTTGGTTGATTGCTTTGTGCGTATTACTCGGAGGAGTGCAGCTTTGTGCAGAACACTTGTGGAGACTAAGTGTAGCTGGGTGCAAAACACTTGGTTGAAGGGCGTAGCTGGGTGTAAGACGCTCGTGAACATAGCTGGGTGCAAGACGTTCGGGTTTAAGTGTTGCTGTAGCGAAAGTGCATTCGGAGTAGAGGAGTGCTAGAAGAGCACAGATTCACTATTGTATCTGGGTGATTGAAAATAGTGGAATCTCTCCTGAAGGAAGGAGAAAGTGGAGTAGGAGGATTACATCACCTCCGAACCACTATAAATCCCTGTGTCATTTACTTTATCTGCTTACATATCTACTCGCATATTTATCCATCTGAGCATTGCATGCACTGCACTACACTTTGTCACATTTATTATCCTAGAATATCCTAGGTTCACGTGACATCATACCTTTTGCATGCAAGAAATTTTTGCATACTCAACCTCATCCTGTGAAAGTTATATTTGTTGTTATGCTACGAACCCAACTATTCATTGCATATACTGTTTGATCTGGGTTTTGATAGTTCCCACGTCCGCATGCGAGCCAAACTTTATATACTCATTATTTGAGTTATATCTGACATTTCTAACGTGTTGCATGTTGTGAAGCTCTTCATTTTTGCGTAACTTTGATTATAGCACTTTACCGTTTATTTATCCGCTGCGCAATTCAAGTTGAATTATGTGTCTTTATTTTCTCTCATGCAAAGATTCTTTACATTCAAATTTATCAATTGATATTCATTACATTGTCCATTATCTCATTTTTACAATATCTTGTAATTAAATATCAAAGTTATAGTACAAAATAATGTTATATATTTAGTTACCAAGTATTTTATTAATACTATTAAAAAAAATTTAAAATAATTTGAAGCTAATTATATTAACTAGTTGGAGATTGGTTGACAAAGAGAGTACTCAAATAATAACCCAACAAATTGAAGCGGAATCACTCTATTTTAATCTTATTGAATTAAATAAATTAGTAGTTACGCCAAAAAATGATACATATGTATTTCTTTAATACCATGAAAAAAATAAAAAAGAATAGTTTGAAACCAATCATATTAACTACTTGGGGGGTGAATAGACTTTTCAAACAATTCAAAATATTATAACACTTTATCAAAGATAATTCAAATGAATAAATTCAACTTGAATTGCACAGTGGAAATAATAATACGGTAAGTGCTATAAATTAATCAGAGTAAATATGAAGAGGTAATCTGCATGCAATACGTTAGAAACACTTAGAATATATCACATAATAAGTGTATGAAGTTTGGTGCACATGCATACGTGGGATCATGCAAACCCAAATGTGTAATTTGACTTACACGTATGAAGGGTTGTGAAAGATGTAGCAAGATAAAAAGATATGTCAGGAGTAAATATATCTTGCATGCAAAAAGTAGTTTCACACAAACCCAGATGATAAGATAAATATGAGATGAATAGTAAATGGGTTAGCTCAGATCAGTTTGTAAAAATAAATCTAGTGCAAGTAAAGTAAAGAGACAGAGAGATTTATAGTGGTTCGGAGATGGTGTAATTCTCATACTCCACTTATTCCTTTAACTCCATGGAAGGTTTCCACTATCTTCAATCACCCATATACAATAGTGAAACTCCAAGTGCTACACAAGCACTTCTCCGAGTGTTTTGCACAAAGCTATGTTAGGAACATAATGTATTAGGTTTTGATGATACCAAAATGTATTTTAGAATCCCCTAAGTCTCGAAAGATAGGAATCAATGTAAGTTCGACAAGTAAACTAAGAGCGAAAATACAACTGGGTAACTTGAGCTCAACTCGGAAAATATTTAAGCTTAAGGTAAACTTGTGTGAACAAACTCGGAAAATATTTAAGCTTAAGGTAAACTTGTGTGAACATCTTAGAAAGTTATTTAAGCTTAAGGTAAACTTGTGTGAACATCTTAGAAAGTCTAGTGTTGTAATCCCATAGATAGATCAGCATCTTAGAAAGTCTAGTGTTGTAATCCCATAGATAGATCAGAAGAAGGCAAAGTCTAGTGTTGTAATCCCATAGATAGATCAGAAGAAGGCACGGGACAACACTGGAGGAATAAGGGTAGATCAGAAGAAGGCACGGGACAACACTGGAGGAATAAGGGTATGCGAGACATCAACTAAGTCTCGAGACATAAGCAGAGTCCGAGAGATAGGATCTCTCGATACAACAACATAGTTCGAGACATAAGCAGAGTTTGAGAGATAGATCTCTCGATACATGGGGATCAAGACATCAAACAATCGAGACATCAATCTTGGTCTCGATAAACTGACATTTCTCCAAAAGGCTGAATGACGGTCAGGAAGCATGAATAAAGTTTGGAGAAGAAGAATATCATGGAGATAAAATATTAAGGAGGTGCCAGAAGTGGATGCCACATCAGAATTCCACAACAAACGGATAGAAGGTACACTAATCCAAAGTCGGTCTTATTCCCTAAAACGAGGATCAATGGGAATTTAAAAAGAGTAACTTTTACCAAAAGTAGCAAGTGGAGCATGGACTCAAGAAAGTGGATTATGGAATATCCACTACCAAACAAAAAAAAAGGTTCAAGTTACAAGACCACCACTCCATGAAAAATGCTGAAAAGATGCAAGNTAATCCCATAGATAGATCAGAAGAAGGCACGGGACAACACTGGAGGAATAAGGGTATGCGAGACATCAACTAAGTCTCGAGACATAAGCAGAGTCCGAGAGATAGGATCTCTCGATACAACAACATAGTTCGAGACATAAGCAGAGTTTGAGAGATAGATCTCTCGATACATGGGGATCAAGACATCAAACAATCGAGACATCAATCTTGGTCTCGATAAACTGACATTTCTCCAAAAGGCTGAATGACGGTCAGGAAGCATGAATAAAGTTTGGAGAAGAAGAATATCATGGAGATAAAATATTAAGGAGGTGCCAGAAGTGGATGCCACATCAGAATTCCACAACAAACGGATAGAAGGTACACTAATCCAAAGTCGGTCTTATTCCCTAAAACGAGGATCAATGGGAATTTAAAAAGAGTAACTTTTACCAAAAGTAGCAAGTGGAGCATGGACTCAAGAAAGTGGATTATGGAATATCCACTACCAAACAAAAAAAAAGGTTCAAGTTACAAGACCACCACTCCATGAAAAATGCTGAAAAGATGCAAGTCCCATACATAGGAGACAGATTTCAAACGGAATAATTTTCCCTCCAACGGAATTATTCCTNTAATCCCATAGATAGATCAGAAGAAGGCACGGGACAACACTGGAGGAATAAGGGTATGCGAGACATCAACTAAGTCTCGAGACATAAGCAGAGTCCGAGAGATAGGATCTCTCGATACAACAACATAGTTCGAGACATAAGCAGAGTTTGAGAGATAGATCTCTCGATACATGGGGATCAAGACATCAAACAATCGAGACATCAATCTTGGTCTCGATAAACTGACATTTCTCCAAAAGGCTGAATGACGGTCAGGAAGCATGAATAAAGTTTGGAGAAGAAGAATATCATGGAGATAAAATATTAAGGAGGTGCCAGAAGTGGATGCCACATCAGAATTCCACAACAAACGGATAGAAGGTACACTAATCCAAAGTCGGTCTTATTCCCTAAAACGAGGATCAATGGGAATTTAAAAAGAGTAACTTTTACCAAAAGTAGCAAGTGGAGCATGGACTCAAGAAAGTGGATTATGGAATATCCACTACCAAACAAAAGGTTCAAGTTACAAGACCACCACTCCATGAAAAATGCTGAAAAGATGCAAGTCCCATACATAGTATGGGAGACAGATTTCAAACGGAAAAATTTTCCCTCCAACAGAATTATTCCTTAACTCTCATATAAAAAGGACGTGAAGACACAAGTTCAAGAAGGGTGAAGTTTCGTAAGAAGTTGGTTCGATTCGAAAATCTTAAGAGGTGTCTGCTTAGAACATTCAAAAGTGCAAGTGCTCAACTTGGAATATCATCCTGATATTCATAACAGCGAGAAAAACACATCTTAGTGTTTGAGAGAGTTACAAAGCTTAAACTGCTATACATCTAGAAGGTGACCGAAGCTGCTCTACATCGAAGTTGATTCAACGATAGCTTTTGGTCAGATTGGAGCTTGTTACACTCAACTGTGACAACCAAAGGTCCTTGATTTGGATTAAGCAAGAAGAGGCGGAGTAACCTGGCAGCTGTCTAGTGAAGATCCTGAGGCTTGAGGCGGGCTTGGTGATCAAAGCTCAAGTGCTCGAGAGGTGGAGTAACTGGAAGCGGGGAGAAAAACCTGAGGAGAGGCGGAGTAACCTGGGAGCTGTCTTGTGAAGATCCTGAGGCTTGAGGCGGGCTTGGTGATTAAAGCTCAAGTGCTCGATAGGTGGAGTAACAAGAAGCGGGGCGAAAAACCTGAGGCTTGAGGCGGGCTTCGTGATCAAAGCTCAAGCGCTCGATATTGTACTAAAAAGGGAAGTTTTAGTGCAATCCTTCCAGGGAGTTTCTGGAAGAAGAGTGGACGTAGGCGGGTTGGCCGAACCACTTAAAAATCTCTCTTGCATTTACTTACTGTTTTTATCTCTCGCTAACCTCTCGATTGCACTGCATATAAACACACCTCTCGAACTAACTCAAACTCGTGCTAACTAAAAGGGGATAACATTTCCGCTGCGCATAAAACTTTGTCTTCACCTCGTGAGGTATCGAACCTAAACATCCTAAGTTCAATACACACGAGAGGTCGAAAAGATTTGCAAAATCTTATACAAGTCTATTCACCCCCCCTCTAGACTTGTACCCCATCCCCTTGGGACCAACAATTGGTATCAGAGCAAGTTCTCTGATCGATATAAACCTTTGTTTGTATTGCCTAGAGATCCTTCTTTCAAAAACCCTTTAAAAATCTTTCAAAGCACGAGATAATTTTTAAAATGGATAGCATGTTGTCGAGACATCTTCTTTTTGATCTTAGCAGGTTCGATGACTGGAAAACACGCATGCTTGCGTATCTATCAGCCCTCCATGATGAGATGGCCGAGGTTATTACTTCTGGACCAGTCAAAATCTTAATGGTCAATACTGCTGCAGCTCAAACCCAAGACACACAAAAGTACATCCCAAAACCTAGGGAAGAATGGACAAGTGATGATAGGAAGAGAAACAACCTGGACAATATTGCCAAGGATATTCTCTTCAGAGCTATAGACGAAACCATCTTCCCAAAAGTGAGAAAGTGCAAAACGGCAAAAGAGGTATGGGATACTTTGATGTTAATTGGTGAAGGTGACGAACAGGAAAAGGAGAACAAGCTCACCGTGGCCATGAAGAAGTTCGAGGACTTCAAGATGAAGCCAGGGGAGAGCATCGACAGCATGGAATCTCGGTTCATGAAGCTATCAATCGAGATCGGTGATCTCGAGAAGGAGATTCCACAAAAGGAGCTAAACCTGAAGATCTTACGAGGTCTTACCAAGGAGTGGGAAATGAAGGTGATCACAATGCGTGATCACAGGGATTTAAAGAACACCACAACCGACCAACTGTTCAGAGATCTCAAAGCCTTCGAATTTGAGATGCTTTCGAGAGATGAGGACGTGGTGGACAGACGGAATGTGGCACTGGTTGCTGATCAACCATCCACCTCTTCAAGGTCAGACCCTAATCCCACTGATTTTTTATCTGACGAACAGTTTGCTTCTTCATGAGAAAATTCAGGAAATTCATGAGGAAGTCAACCGAGAGCAACACAAATTGACCTTCCTCCTCAAGAAGGAACAATGAGAAACATTCATCCAGAAGGATAGAGGAGGAAAACCATGGTCTCTGCTACAACTGCAGGAGACCAGGACACTTCAAAGCCGAGTGCCCTTACCCTATGGTAAGTAAGTATCAAGGCCAAGAAGGCAGGGATTCCAGGAGAAAGGAGGAATCCAAAGAAAAGCCAGCACAAAGTGGCTTCAAGGGAGATTCAAGGAAACATCTGCGCAGAAAGGCGCTTGTTGCTGAGGACTCGAGAGAGCAATCGAGGAGTCCGAGACATCGAGCTCCAGTGAAGGCAGCAGCAGCTCAGAAGATGATAAGGGACTCATCTGCTTATACACCGAGGAAGAAGAGGATCAATGTCTAATGGCCATTTACAATGAGGTAACCTCTACTTCCACATCTCGCTGCTCTACCTCTACCTCTCGTTGTTCTTCGTTCGGAAGTGATGAAGATCCCTTTGAGATGCTTGAAACACTTAAAAGGGATCTCGGTATCGCTAACAGCACTCATGCCAAAATCCGGGAAGAAAACAACAAGCTAACTGCTGAAAGAGATATGCTTAAGAATGTCTCGAAAGAGAATTCTGAGCTAACTCTCAAAGTAAGTGAGTTAGAAGCCAAAGTAATCCTACTGGCTGAAGAGTGCAAAGCTCGAGAGACCAGAGAGCTTAATCTTAGAAAGGTCATAGCATCATACACGAATTCCTCCAAAGCTATGGAGAAAATGGTAAATGATCACAGACCTACTAGTGATAGAACCGGTCTAGGGTTCCGTCAAGACTGTCTCTCGAGAGATAAACAGACCAATGGTTTGGGAACTTCAAATAATGGAGGATCTCAACCCAAACCAAACAAAGGTCATAAAAGACCAACAGAAAAGACCAGAGTAGCTATTCATAAACCGTCCCTATACACCAGCAATGGAAAGTATAGGAAAGCTACGAAGAATGGCCGGGTAAACAATATCGAGAGATCACCTTGCTATCTCTCGCAAGGCCATTCCAAGTACAAAAGGAGCTACATTCCATATAATGCGCCTCAAGGCAAATATGGAAGGTCTGAGATCCACAAAGTTAGGAACTCACGGATGGAGAAAGGCAGACTCTATCCATCTAGTGAGAATTGGTCATCGAATCATGATTTCTGGAAGAAACCCCACTTCCAGCGATTTCACATGACCAAACAGCATATGAAAGGCATGGTGCGTAAGCCGATCGAAAAGTCTATACCTAAGTTGATTTATGCACCAAAGGGGCCCAAAAATTTTGCTAGCATTCCTTATGATTATCAAACGTATAATGGCTACATTGCACCTAGGCCTGGAATAATGGGTCCAAGGTATAAATGGATGCCTAAACTTACTAACCAACCAGGACCCAAAGTTTGGGTACCTAAATCTGCTTGATCCGCTTGCAGGACACCAGGGACATATGGTTCGTTGACAGTGGATGTTCGAGACATATGACGGGAAACTTAACACTGCTAGAGAACATCCATCCTATCGAAGGTCCCTCGGTGACATTTGGAGACAACGAGAAGAAAGGTCGCACAAAGGCTGTTGGTGAAATTCATAAGAATGAATTGGTGATCAAGGGGGTATCCTACGTTGAGGGACTCAAATTTAACCTCCTTAGCACAAGCCAGTTCTGTGACAAGGGCTACAGAGTGACCTTCACCAAAAGCAAGTGCCAAATCATACAAGAGGAATCTCTCGAAGTCGTCCTGGAAGCAGCAAGGAAAGGAAACATGTACATAGTGGATTGGAGATCTGCCAAACCATCCCTATGTATGCTGGCAAGGAGCAAGGAAGACTTATGCTGGAATTGGCACAGTAAGCTTAGCCATCTGAACTTCAAAACTATCAACAAGCTTACTAAGAGGAACCTTGTGGAAGGACTGCCCAAAGTTACGTTTCGAAAGGACAAGATTTGTGAGGCATGTCAACATTGTAAACAGACCAAATCCTCTTTCAAAACCAAAGCCGAGACATCATCTACTAGACCACTAAGTCTTCTCCATATGGACTTATTTGGCCCAGTAGACCCACCCAGCATGAGAGGAAGAAAGTACACTCTTGTGGTAGTAGATGACTACACAAGATTCACCTGGACCTTGTTCTTAACCAAGAAAAGCGAGACAAAAGTTGTCTTACCAAACCTTCTGAAGCAGGTTCAAATTGAAAAGGATGTCTCGATACTAAAGATTCGGTCAGATCAAGGTGGAGAGTTCGTTAATCAAGTTATCGAGAGCTACTGCAACGAAAACGGTATTCATCATCAGTTGTCAGCTGCTCGAACGCCTCAACAGAACGGGGTTGCTGAAAGAAGGAATAGAACTCTCAAGGAAGCCGCAAGGACCATGCTCTCGCAAGCCAACATATCTCAAGGATTTTGGGCAGAAGCAATCAACACAGCGTGCTATACCCAAAATCGGTCCTTGATCGTGAAAGGAGTCGGAAAGACTCCATATGAGTTGTGGAATGGAAGGAAACTGAATGTAAGCTACATCCACACATTCGGGTGCAAATGCTATGTCCACAANAACAGACCAATGGTTTGGGAACTTCAAATAATGGAGGATCTCAACCCAAACCAAACAAAGGTCATAAAAGACCAACAGAAAAGACCAGAGTAGCTATTCATAAACCGTCCCTATACACCAGCAATGGAAAGTATAGGAAAGCTACGAAGAATGGCCGGGTAAACAATATCGAGAGATCACCTTGCTATCTCTCGCAAGGCCATTCCAAGTACAAAAGGAGCTACATTCCATATAATGCGCCTCAAGGCAAATATGGAAGGTCTGAGATCCACAAAGTTAGGAACTCACGGATGGAGAAAGGCAGACTCTATCCATCTAGTGAGAATTGGTCATCGAATCATGATTTCTGGAAGAAACCCCACTTCCAGCGATTTCACATGACCAAACAGCATATGAAAGGCATGGTGCGTAAGCCGATCGAAAAGTCTATACCTAAGTTGATTTATGCACCAAAGGGGCCCAAAAATTTTGCTAGCATTCCTTATGATTATCAAACGTATAATGGCTACATTGCACCTAGGCCTGGAATAATGGGTCCAAGGTATAAATGGATGCCTAAACTTACTAACCAACCAGGACCCAAAGTTTGGGTACCTAAATCTGCTTGATCCGCTTGCAGGACACCAGGGACATATGGTTCGTTGACAGTGGATGTTCGAGACATATGACGGGAAACTTAACACTGCTAGAGAACATCCATCCTATCGAAGGTCCCTCGGTGACATTTGGAGACAACGAGAAGAAAGGTCGCACAAAGGCTGTTGGTGAAATTCATAAGAATGAATTGGTGATCAAGGGGGTATCCTACGTTGAGGGACTCAAATTTAACCTCCTTAGCACAAGCCAGTTCTGTGACAAGGGCTACAGAGTGACCTTCACCAAAAGCAAGTGCCAAATCATACAAGAGGAATCTCTCGAAGTCGTCCTGGAAGCAGCAAGGAAAGGAAACATGTACATAGTGGATTGGAGATCTGCCAAACCATCCCTATGTATGCTGGCAAGGAGCAAGGAAGACTTATGCTGGAATTGGCACAGTAAGCTTAGCCATCTGAACTTCAAAACTATCAACAAGCTTACTAAGAGGAACCTTGTGGAAGGACTGCCCAAAGTTACGTTTCGAAAGGACAAGATTTGTGAGGCATGTCAACATTGTAAACAGACCAAATCCTCTTTCAAAACCAAAGCCGAGACATCATCTACTAGACCACTAAGTCTTCTCCATATGGACTTATTTGGCCCAGTAGACCCACCCAGCATGAGAGGAAGAAAGTACACTCTTGTGGTAGTAGATGACTACACAAGATTCACCTGGACCTTGTTCTTAACCAAGAAAAGCGAGACAAAAGTTGTCTTACCAAACCTTCTGAAGCAGGTTCAAATTGAAAAGGATGTCTCGATACTAAAGATTCGGTCAGATCAAGGTGGAGAGTTCGTTAATCAAGTTATCGAGAGCTACTGCAACGAAAACGGTATTCATCATCAGTTGTCAGCTGCTCGAACGCCTCAACAGAACGGGGTTGCTGAAAGAAGGAATAGAACTCTCAAGGAAGCCGCAAGGACCATGCTCTCGCAAGCCAACATATCTCAAGGATTTTGGGCAGAAGCAATCAACACAGCGTGCTATACCCAAAATCGGTCCTTGATCGTGAAAGGAGTCGGAAAGACTCCATATGAGTTGTGGAATGGAAGGAAACTGAATGTAAGCTACATCCACACATTCGGGTGCAAATGCTATGTCCACAACAATGGGAAGACTCAGCTAAGAACTTTTGATGAAAAGGCTGATGATGGAGTATTTCTGGGATACTCATCGACCAGTAAAGCTTTCAGAGTCTTCAACAAGCGAAGGTTGGTGGTTGAAGAATCCATACATGTCTCTTTTGATGATAGAGCATCAACAGATCAACCATCAAAGTCAATGGAAGCAGCTGAGGAAGCTCAGTCGGAGTCAATCGAGAGATTAGACCCACCTCTCGATGGGAAGAAACCGATAGTTCGAGACGTAGCGGAACTCCAGTCAGAATCAGATGATGAAGAGCCTACCAAGNAACAGACCAATGGTTTGGGAACTTCAAATAATGGAGGATCTCAACCCAAACCAAACAAAGGTCATAAAAGACCAACAGAAAAGACCAGAGTAGCTATTCATAAACCGTCCCTATACACCAGCAATGGAAAGTATAGGAAAGCTACGAAGAATGGCCGGGTAAACAATATCGAGAGATCACCTTGCTATCTCTCGCAAGGCCATTCCAAGTACAAAAGGAGCTACATTCCATATAATGCGCCTCAAGGCAAATATGGAAGGTCTGAGATCCACAAAGTTAGGAACTCACGGATGGAGAAAGGCAGACTCTATCCATCTAGTGAGAATTGGTCATCGAATCATGATTTCTGGAAGAAACCCCACTTCCAGCGATTTCACATGACCAAACAGCATATGAAAGGCATGGTGCGTAAGCCGATCGAAAAGTCTATACCTAAGTTGATTTATGCACCAAAGGGGCCCAAAAATTTTGCTAGCATTCCTTATGATTATCAAACGTATAATGGCTACATTGCACCTAGGCCTGGAATAATGGGTCCAAGGTATAAATGGATGCCTAAACTTACTAACCAACCAGGACCCAAAGTTTGGGTACCTAAATCTGCTTGATCCGCTTGCAGGACACCAGGGACATATGGTTCGTTGACAGTGGATGTTCGAGACATATGACGGGAAACTTAACACTGCTAGAGAACATCCATCCTATCGAAGGTCCCTCGGTGACATTTGGAGACAACGAGAAGAAAGGTCGCACAAAGGCTGTTGGTGAAATTCATAAGAATGAATTGGTGATCAAGGGGGTATCCTACGTTGAGGGACTCAAATTTAACCTCCTTAGCACAAGCCAGTTCTGTGACAAGGGCTACAGAGTGACCTTCACCAAAAGCAAGTGCCAAATCATACAAGAGGAATCTCTCGAAGTCGTCCTGGAAGCAGCAAGGAAAGGAAACATGTACATAGTGGATTGGAGATCTGCCAAACCATCCCTATGTATGCTGGCAAGGAGCAAGGAAGACTTATGCTGGAATTGGCACAGTAAGCTTAGCCATCTGAACTTCAAAACTATCAACAAGCTTACTAAGAGGAACCTTGTGGAAGGACTGCCCAAAGTTACGTTTCGAAAGGACAAGATTTGTGAGGCATGTCAACATTGTAAACAGACCAAATCCTCTTTCAAAACCAAAGCCGAGACATCATCTACTAGACCACTAAGTCTTCTCCATATGGACTTATTTGGCCCAGTAGACCCACCCAGCATGAGAGGAAGAAAGTACACTCTTGTGGTAGTAGATGACTACACAAGATTCACCTGGACCTTGTTCTTAACCAAGAAAAGCGAGACAAAAGTTGTCTTACCAAACCTTCTGAAGCAGGTTCAAATTGAAAAGGATGTCTCGATACTAAAGATTCGGTCAGATCAAGGTGGAGAGTTCGTTAATCAAGTTATCGAGAGCTACTGCAACGAAAACGGTATTCATCATCAGTTGTCAGCTGCTCGAACGCCTCAACAGAACGGAGTTGCTGAAAGAAGGAACAGAACTCTCAAGGAAGC
>NC_044930.1:7721166-7742049 GCF_003576645.1 Ipomoea triloba
TCAGCTGCTCGAACGCCTCAACAGAACGGGGTTGCTGAAAGAAGGAATAGAACTCTCAAGGAAGCCGCAAGGACCATGCTCTCGCAAGCCAACATATCTCAAGGATTTTGGGCAGAAGCAATCAACACAGCGTGCTATACCCAAAATCGGTCCTTGATCGTGAAAGGAGTCGGAAAGACTCCATATGAGTTGTGGAATGGAAGGAAACTGAATGTAAGCTACATCCACACATTCGGGTGCAAATGCTATGTCCACAACAATGGGAAGACTCAGCTAAGAACTTTTGATGAAAAGGCTGATGATGGAGTATTTCTGGGATACTCATCGACCAGTAAAGCTTTCAGAGTCTTCAACAAGCGAAGGTTGGTGGTTGAAGAATCCATACATGTCTCTTTTGATGATAGAGCATCAACAGATCAACCATCAAAGTCAATGGAAGCAGCTGAGGAAGCTCAGTCGGAGTCAATCGAGAGATTAGACCCACCTCTCGATGGGAAGAAACCGATAGTTCGAGACGTAGCGGAACTCCAGTCAGAATCAGATGATGAAGAGCCTACCAAGAAGAAAGCTCCTGACTCAGTTGATCCGATCCAGATCATAGATGCTCAACCCACATCTCAACCTTCAACGGAAGTGTCAACTGAGGAGCCACAACCCGACCTAAGATGGCTGAGAAGTCACCCTGCTGATCAAGTGATTGGAGATGTACGTGACAGAGTTCGGACCAGATCAGCATACAGAGAAAGCATGTTTGCTTGCTTTCTATCTCAAATTGAGCCTAAGGTGATCGATGAGGCTCTATGTGATCCAGATTGGGTACAAGCCATGCAAGAGGAACTTCATCAGTTTGAACGGAACAATGTTTGGGAACTAGTTCCGAGACCTCATCATCAGAATGTCATTGGTACAAAGTGGGTTTTCAGAAACAAGATGAATGAGGATGGAGTTATTGTTAGGAACAAGGCCAGACTTGTTGCCAAATGCTATTGTCAGGAGGAAGGAATAGATTTTGATGAAACCTTCGCTCCAGTGGCACGTCTCGAAGCCATACGCATCTTTCTCGCATATGCCGCCTTCAAAGACTTTAAAGTATATCAAATGGATGTCAAGAGCGCTTTTCTGAACNGAAAGTCACTTAAATGCATCTAAAAAGATCCTTAGATATCTCAAAGGTACGCAAAGTGTTGGACTTTGGTATTCGAGAGGTGGATCTTTCGAACTTATGGGTTATTCAGATGCGGACTTTGCCGGTTGTAAAATAGATCGAAAGAGCACATCAGGGACATGCCAGTTTCTAGGTGGAAGACTTGTCTCATGGTTTAGCAAGAAACAGCATTCGATAGCTACAAGCACCGCTGAGGCAGAATATGTAGCAGCTGGAAGTTGCTGTGCTCAGGTTTTATGGATGAAGCAACAACTACTGGATTATGGTGTTGAATGTAAAGAGGTTAAGATCATGTGTGACAACACAAGTGCTATAGCTATCACTCAGAATCCAGTGTTACATTCAAGAACAAAACACATTGATATCAAGTATCACTTCATCCGAGACCATGTTGAGAAAAAGGATATAACTTTGGAGTACGTTGCAACGGAGGAGCAACTAGCAGATATTTTCACAAAAGCGTTATGTGAAAATTGATTCTCTCAACTAAGGTTAGAATTGGGAATGATAGAATTGGGATGAATGATCAAATCTTATCTTCTTGTATTTAGTGCCATGAACTGTTTCGCATGTGAGGGCGGTTTCATCAACTTTATGGCAGCTTTGGAGTTACACAGCATTGAATGGTCATTCATATGGCATCCCGTGACTCAACAGTGGTAACCTTTTTGGGCTATAAATAGAAGGGTTTTCTCATCAGTTTATGTCATTGACTTCTTCATGGAGAAGAAGAAAGGAAAAGACGATGTACCGTTCTGGTATAGAGGGAGAAAATCAGCAACGAAGTCCAAAGACTTTCAAGGAGAGAACTATCTAGAATCAACGAAGAGTGAACAGATTACGGAGCTTCCTGATAATCCAAGCAAGCATTCTATTCCCATCCAAGGTGAATGGATCCCCAAATGCGAGGAGATCCACAACGATGGGATACTGGAGTCAGGAGAAGAGTCCCGTATAAGTGGGACTCATACAGCTGCACATTCTGGAAAAGGACCTCCCTCAACCAAATGAAGAACCAAGGGAAAGGGAGATGAAGCCTGTGAGGAAGGCAGCAGCAGAGAGAAGAACAAGAAGGGGAGTAGCCACCTCTAGTTCTGTTATTAGGAGAAATAGGACTTTAGATGGCTAGTTCTTGTTCTAACGATAGATTCCTATTAGGCTATCCAAGGCCAAACAAAAGTTTCTATGGAATCTATTAGGATATTGATTCATATGTAATGTTTTCGAAAATCACTAAATGAACTTAAGGAAATGTTCCAAGTGATATCTTTTGATGAATCAATCTTGTCTCCGTATCGCAATCTGTGTTCGAAAGGTAGTTCGAGAGGTACATGTTCAGTTTGCCTATCTGTGTTATGTCTCGAAGAAGGGTAGTTCGAGAGATCACTTCAAAAGATATCAAACTGACTATCTACGTATCTCTAAATGGAGGAATAAGGAGGGTTAGGGATCGATCACTCAGGGGGAAGATCCTTAACCACAGGAGTGCTTAGATGGAGGAATAAGGAGGTTTAGGGATCAATCACTCAGGGGGAAGATCCTTAAACTAGCAAAGTCGAGAGTTTACCTTCGAGAGGTAAAACTAATGCGCTCAACGGATATATGTGGAATGGCTAACTTTGGGCATTAATGTTAGCCACGTGGTCTTCGGTTACTGACGGTTTTCCGTTCTTAAAGGCATTATCTTGATGAGTGGGAGCACGCTTACATAAATATCATCTCTTTATATCCCGCTATCCAAAACCGTATTATATCTTACCAAAATACCCTTACCATATCTTACATACATAACCGTTATAAAGGGTATTTCTGACCTTTAAATTCTTTTAAATTAACCGGGATCCCTTTTCGGGTCAAGTTCTTAACCCTACCCATATATCCAACCCGAATCCACATGATATAAAAGCCAAATTCTTCTTCCTTACCCGGATTCAAGCTCAAACCGAATACCCAAAACCCCCAAATCCTAAACACTGTACACGTTCCCTCCAAAACCTCAAATCTTTCAACTATGGCGTCCGAATCCTCCACATCAACCTCATCTTCCGACGCATATTAGAGGGAGTTGCAGCACATTCGCACTCAGATCAAACAAGTCAAGGCGGGGAGTATCCTTGACAAAAACGGCTTCATCACCCACTCGTCAAATCCAAAGATGGCAGAGAAAGTCCTGAAAAAGTTTGAGAAGGCAGGACTAATGAAATACATGACACACGACTACCAAACCATTCATGAACTCGACTTCACTGAATGGTTCGCGAATGCCAAGGTCACGAAGGGCAAAATAGAGAGTCGGTTCAATGAGTTCCATATCTCTCGGATTACGACTTGGACAAGCAAGCTTTTTGGGATAAAATCCGACTGGAGTCTACTCCGACAAGAGCATCCTCTGCCCTCCGCAAGTTCCACCTAAAGGAGAGGTTTGTTCTTGCTGCCGACCTAATCATGAAATTCGTGCTCGGAAAGGTGTCTGGAACTGACGAAATCAATCTGGACATCCTCAAAATCCTCCACGCCATCTGGAACAACAACAAAATGGACTGGGCACATATCATCTTCAATTTTCTTCAACAGCAGGTGCAAAGCTCAGTCTCCAACACCAACCTGACGATCAGTAAAAAGGTTGGTTTCGGTTTTCCTGTTCAATATCTTCTAAGTTTGAAGAGCTTAGAACTGAGGGAAGGGCGAGAGATTCATCGGAATACCTATATGGGTAGGACGAAATCTCAAGCTCCAAAGGCTAAAGGTGTTAAGGGTGCACCTTCTCCCTCGAAGCTTAAGGGAAGGGGCAAAAGGAAAGCCCCAGCCAAGGAGAAGGAATCTGATGATGAGCCTCTGGATACCCTGGTCAAGAGGGTTACCTTGCCAAAGAGGGCTAAAAAGGCCAAAACTATCATGCAAATTCGAGAAGTAACACCCTCAACTATCCAAGTATCATTCGAAGACAGGGCACAGGCTCAGGGGGAACCTCAAGCTACACTAGCCACTGAGGTTGAGAGAGTGCCCCCTACCAGGTCTCTGTCAAGAGCTTTATCTGTAAGCCTACATGCTGATAATGATGCTGAGGGTGCTGATGAGTCTGTTGTCGAGCCTCGAGAGGAGGTTCGAGAGATTGAAGGTACTGGGATCAGTGATCCAGTACAGACAGAAATTGAGGAAACACGAGAGGTGGTTCGAGAGGTAATAGTGGAAGCTGCATCGGCAACAGAAATCCTATCTGCTGGATCTCATGACTTTAATGATGATGCTACTACTCAGTTAGATCGCCGTGGTGAAGATGCCTCTGACTTCTCCAGGGTTCTTCGATGGATAAACTGGAGAACAGGCCCTTTTGATCAACTGATTGCACAAGCAGCAGATATGGAGGCTGAGGAGATGTTCGCGTTGAACTGGTTAAACCTCACAGAACTCCCAGCCAGTGAACTTCTTGACCTTGCCCATGAGATGCACGTAACCAGGAGAAATCTTGGTCGACCTGACAAGGGAAAGGGCATAGCTGTTGATGCGCAAGAAGCTGAAGCCTAGCCTGTAGTGGAACCTGAATTAGAAGCTCAATTTCAAGAAGATATCAGGCTCGCCACTGCATTATCCTTGGGACATCAAGTAGAGGATACGAGAGGTCTAGGAGAGACCTCTGGGATTGCTCGAGATGATTCTGAGAACCCAATACCAACAGCCGCAATCCCCTTGTCCCAATTAAATTTCTCTGCTCTGGACGAACAGGTAGCAGCTTCGAGAGGTGAATCCGAGACCTCTGAAGCACTTGAGGTGGCACCAAGCTCAGTCATACTGCTGCCAGCACCTGAGTCCACACCCTCGAATGACACCGATGAAGCACAGACAATTCGAGAGGGTGAAATACCGTTGCTCCAACTCCCAGGTTTTCCCATCGATACGGAAAGAGAAAGGTGGAGTGCACCAGCTGCTCCTGAAACCATAGTGATTCCTGACTCACCTGAGCAAGCTGAGGTGCAATCTGATGAGCAACGAGAGCAAAATGTCCAAAGTCCTGCTGATTCGAGAGGTACTAAGAAAGACGAAGCAACCATCGAAGGTGAAAACAGGGAAGCACCCGTCGACACTTCGTCTCCAACCTCACCAGCAGATGACCAAGTTCCCAGCACTAGTTCGAGAAATCACGCTGAGGAGGAACTTTTATTAGATGGAAACCGGGAAGCGTCCAATACCGAAGATCCCTCCTTGGCTGATCCAATCTCAACAGTCGCTGAAGCTGAGGCTCCAGGTTCGAGAGGTGAAGAGCAAGAAGTGATCCATCCCTCAGGTGGAAACCGGGAAGCGCCTAACATGGAGCTACCTTCGCGCTCTGAACCCAGCGTCCCTGCGACCCCTCAGACACTCAATCGAGAGGTGGACTCGCAATTGCAAGTCATGGGTGGAAATCTGGAAGCACCCAAGTCCCCTTCGATAAAAGGTACTTCTCACTTCTCTTCTTCTACTTCTGACTATGATCAACAGGCCGAAGAAGCCTTCATTGGCGAAGTGCGTCAATTCATGGCTGATCAATCTCAGAAGATGGCTCAGCTCGAGAGGATACTCGCTGTTGTCCGCAATGCTGCAATGCCTGCTGCTGGCACAAGTGAATCCCAAGGCCGTCATGACGAACTTCTCGAACAGGCAGTATGGGCTGAGGATGCAGCACGGAAAGCTGCAGATGAAGCTGTTGTAGCTCGAGCAGAGGCTGCAGGTGCGAGAGCTGAATTAGCTGAGATACGAGCAGAGCTTCGAGCCTTCCAATATTCCAGTGAACTTCGACAGGACGTGATGAAAGCACTACTCGATGATCTGTCGAACCAAGTGCCTGCCCAACTTCAAGCACTCTTCGAAGGCTTGTCCACCCTCCTTTCCCGCACAGATGATGCCACCAAGGGGGAAAATACTCAAGAAAGGACATCAACAACGAGCAAGAAGAAAAGGGCAGCAAGTGAACCAGCTGGACCTCCTCCAAAAGTCCCAAAGACAATAAGCAAGGCAGTGGAGGAAGCCAAGAGGAAGGAGGATCTAAGGGTTCAGCGCACAAAAGAATTAGAGAAGCGAAGAGAAGAAGACAGAGAAAGAAAAAGGAAAAGGCAAGAACAACAAACAGAGAAAGAAAGAAAAGATGAACAAAAGATGATCGCCTTCAAGTTCGGAAATAGAGAAGACACCGAGCAAAGTCTCGTCCATCAGATCTTCAATCTGGTAAAGTATGTTGGAATGTCTCTTCACAGCAACATGTCTCCAGAAGAATGTATCTACTGGTGGAAGAATGAAGTAATTGAAGGTGAGTTTGTTGGGGAGGCTTTCAGAAACTACCTATTATTCCATGTCACAGATGACTATCTGAGTTTGGTGGACACAAAAAACCCCATCAAGACACGAGAAGCAATCAACAAGAAGATTCTAGCAAACAAGAAGTAAGCTCTCGTAGTCCATAACTCTTTCTTGATCATCTCTGATTGTTCTTGATCTCTTTTGCCTTCTTCTATTTTATATTTTCTGCTAAAGTCTTGTAAAACATTCCCGTTATGTTAATATATATATATCTTTTGCTGGGGTGTTGCGTGAGTTCTTACTTCATGCTTTAGCAGATTAGCTCGCTTGTCAAACTTACCGTATGCGCTGAAAATAAAATCAATGATCTTTTCTTGCTAATCAGGCATACAAGTAAGTATAAGTGTTGGCATCATCAAAAAGGGGGAAATTGTTAGGAACATAATGTATTAGGTTTTGATGATACCAAAATGTATTTTAGAATCCCCTAAGTCTCGAAAGATAGGAATCAATGTAAGTTCGACAAGTAAACTAAGAGCGAAAATACAACCGGGTAACTTGAGCTCAACTCGGAAAATATTTAAGCTTAAGGTAAACTTGTGTGAACATCTTAGAAAGTCTAGTGTTGTAATCCCATAGATAGATCAGAAGAAGGCACGGGACAACACTGGAGGAATAAGGGTCTGCGAGACATCAACTAAGTCTCGAGACATAAGCAGAGTCCGAGAGATAGGATCTCTCGATACAACAACATAGTTCGAGACATAAGCAGAGTTCGAGAGATAGATCTCTCGATACATGGGGATCAAGACATCAAACAATCCAGACATCAATCTTGGTCTCGATAAACTGACATTTCTCCAAAAGGCTGAATGACGGTCAGGAAGCATGAATAAAGTTTGTAGAAGAAGAATATCATGGAGATAAAATATTAAGGAGGTGCCAGAAGTGGATGCCACATCAGAATTCCACAACAAACGGATAGAAGGTACACTAATCCAAAGTCGGTCTAATTCCCTAAAACGAGGATCAATGGGAATTTAAAAAGAGTAACTTTTACCAAAAGTAGCAAGTGGAGCATGGACTCAAGAAAGTGGATTATGGAATATCCACTACCAAACAAAAAAAAAGGTTCAAGTTACAAGACCACCACTCCATGAAAAATGCTGAAAAGATGCAAGTCCCATACATAGCATGGGAGACAGATTTCAAACGGAATAATTTTCCCTCCAACGGAATTATTCCTTAACTCTCATATAAAAAGGACGTGAAGACACAAGTTCAAGAAGGGTGAAGTTTCGTAAGAAGTTGGTTCGATTCGAAAATCTTAAGAGGTGTCTGCTTAGAACATTCAAAAGTGCAAGTGCTCAACTTGGAATATCATCTTGATATTCATAACAGCGAGAAAAACACATCTTAGTGTTTGAGAGAGTTACAAAGCTTAAACTGCTATACATCTAGACGGTGACCGAAGCTGCCCTACATCGACGTTGATACAACGATAGCTTCTGGTCAGATTGGAGCTTGTTACACTCAACTGTGACAACCAAAGGTCCTTGCTTTGGATTAAGCAAGAAGAGGCGAAGTAACCTGGCAGCTGTCTAGTGAAGATCCTGAGGCTTGAGGCGGGCTTGGTGATCAAAGCTCAAGTGCTCGAGAGGTGGAGTAACTGGAAGCGGGGAGAAAAACCTGAGGAGAGGCGGAGAAACCTGGGAGCTGTCTTGTGAAGATCCTGAGGCTTGAGGCGGGCTTCGTGATCAAAGCTCAAGCGCTCGATATTGTACTAAAAAGGGAAGTTTTAGTGCAATCCTTCCAGGGAGTTTCTGGAAGAAGAGTGGATGTAGACGGGTTGGCCGAACCACTTAAAAAATCTCTCTCGCATTTACTTTTTGCTTTTATCTCTCGCTATCTAACTCTCGAACTGCACTGCATATAACCGCACCTCTCGAACTAACTCAAACTCGTGCTAACTAAAAGGGGATAACCTTTCCGCTGCGCATAAAACTTTGTCTTCATCTTGTGAGGTATCGGACCTAAACATCCTAAGTCCAATACACACGAGAAGTCGAAAAAGATTTGCAAAATCTTATACAAGTCTATTCACCCCCCCCCCCTCTAGACTTGTACCCCATCCCCTTGGGACCAACAAGCTACACTCCAACCCGAACGTCTCGCACAAAGCTACGTTCCCGAGCGTCTCGCACCCAGCTACGCTCCTACAACCAAGTGTCTCGCACAAAGCTACACTTAGTCCTCCGAGTGTCTCGCACAAAGCTACACTCCTGAGTGTCTCGCACAAAGCTACACTCAACTTTTCTACACTCAGTAGAAATGGGTTTCACAAAGAAAATATTTTTCTTCTCTCTTCTCAGACTTGTATTTTCATGTTTGTAGCTCAAGAACTTGCCACTCTTGTGTTTTGCAATACTTCGTATTTTATCTCATAAAATGATCCGCAAGTTCATTTCTTCATCTTTAAGTCTGTCTCCTTTTATAACTTGAAAAAGTTATATGCCCGTTGTGAAAATTCAAACTTGAACGTTCACTTGATTTGATAGCTCTTCTAGCTTGATCTGCATCATTAAATGTCCTTGGTAGGCTTTGTCAGATGAATTTGAATTTTGCTTGCTTATCCCTTCAAAAGTCTTCCAATAATCTGACAAGTATGGGCCTTGTAACTTGTAGCCTCCAAGTTTGACTTCTTGCACCTTCTGGTAGTGTGAACATTTGACTTGTTCACTTTTGATTTTGACAAATCAAACACTTCTTTTCAATCATTCACTCCGTGACTCTTGCTTGAGCTATAAATAATTTCCACCAAAAAAATCCTTGACTTTTTCGTAAGTTAAATCAGTTCCAAGTATAAAGTATTTGATTTTCCACCTTTGAATTTCTTCTCGCTGGTGCATTCATTTTCTTTCCAGATTCGGAAGTCATCCTCATCCTAAATTGGATTGAGGTCATCCTGTTTCCTAATTTGGAAGTCGTCCTCATCCTGATTTGGAATTGAGGTCATCCTCATCCTGATTTTCTTTCTATTTCTGGAAAGTCAGCCTCTTCTCGATTAATTGATTGAAGTCATCCTCTTCTCGATTGAATGTCATCCTTTTCTCGATTGAATGTCATCCTCTCCAATTTTGCAATGTCAACCTCATCCACTTCAATGTCATCCTCTCGATTTCAATGTCATCCTGATCAAATTGATTCGAGACTCATCCTAATTTTAATTAATTGAGGTCATCCTAATCGATGTCATCCTGATTGAACTCATCCTAATTGAGGTCATCCTAATTTGAGCTGTCAACCTCTTCCTTAAAATTGATTTGTGAGAGAACTCATTCAATTTTGACTTCTTCAATTTTGACTTGTGCTAGTTATCCTCTTCCTTGATAAATTAATTCTTCCAAAAGAATTAATTCGAGGCTTGAACTCGTGACCTTAGCTTCGAAGAATATTCCGGTGTTCCGATCATTTTTCCACTTCTTCTATTTTTATTTAGTGGAAGCAAACGACTTACAAGTATAAAATAATTTTATACTCTATTGTAAATTTCAAACCGTGTTGCTAATTTTGACTAGGCTTTGACTTTGGACATAAAAGGTTGCTAGACTCAAAATAAAATTGGGGGTCTAAAATACATATTTGGTTCATCAAAACAATTACACTATATTCGTACCATGTATCATTTTTTGGTGTAGCTACTAATTTATTTAATTTAATAAGAGTAAAATCGAGTGAGAAACTTAATTATGTCAAATTTGATTGAGATGAGGTTCGAACCTAAGACCTTTCTTATAGAAATTAATGGGTAAGTTAAAAATTAACGAAATGTTAACGGAGAAGAGAATATTTAACAGAAAACTTAATGGATAATCATAATAAAAGTAAGGTTAAATTAGGCAATCTCTATTAATAATATTAATCTGAATTATCTTAACCATCTATTTGATTAAATAATTCATCTGAACCATCCATTTGATTAAATAATTTGACCGCCATTTTTTCTACCCATTTTAGGCCTAACTCTCTTTGCCTCTTATTAGTATAGTAGATATACACACACAAATACTAAATACTTTTTAATAGAACTACATATATACATACGACACATATATGTATTGATAGACGCCAAAAGTACCTAACTTATTGAGACTAATTAAGGAAAGTTATTCTCAAACGAATGCTTTAAAGGACTCAATCTATGTATTTTTACGTTAATGTGCTAACAATTGTAAAAATGCTTTGCGTGGTATGTTTTAAAGGATTTTTACAGGATTGAAGACTTAAATTAACCAAGGAAGACATGCACGCAAAGAGCAACCCGAAAACAGCAAAGGAAATGGAGACAAGGAATTCCCCGTCCACGCCCCCATTCACGCGTGTGGCATGCGTGGACGAATTCCAGTAGGCATCCACGCATGCCTACACGCGTGTAGGTCACGTGAACTTGCACAGAACCCTCCTTGAAGTTTTAGTATAAAAGGGACATTTCAGCTTGGAGTAGGGAGATTTTGATTTTTTTTACTTCTCACTTTTAGATTAGGGTTAGATAGATTTGGGAGGAAGAAGGAGAAGATTCTTGGAGAGAAGATTCTTGGATTCCCATTGCTTACAACTCATCTTGGGTATACTCTTTCTTTACTATTATTGGATTCCTCTTTGAATCTTTCTTTTGAATCTTTACTTCTTTCAAAGTTCATTGTTTTTTCTATTGCTTTTGCGATTATATCTTGATCTTTGAAAGCTATGATGTTGATGAGGCCTATGAAGGGCTAGATTTTAGGATGAGGGCTTGGATGGATGGAGATTTTGTATTCATGATTTGAAATGTTTGAATGAGATTTGATTTCCTTGGGTTTATTGAAATTGTGTGTGTGTTTATGAATGTCCTTGTTGGATCGAGGGCCCCGATTCCTTCAAGAAACTAGGATCACCCTTTTGGCGAGATATCGCAAAGGGGTGAGAGCCCACTGCTCACATCTCCCGCCCTCAATCTGAGAAGATGAGGTCCGGAGGGATCTCATAGGAAAAGTGTAACACCCCGCATTTTCCTACTATCATTTTAAATATAAATATTTAAATGAGGGGTTATTTATTATAAAGTAATTATTTTAAATAATTACAAGTATTACTATTTCTTATGGGCTTGGGACTATATACTCTTATATATGTATAATTTATTGTTATATTAATAATAATAGTCTTTAGCCCAATATCCCTATAAGTGTATATATATATGTCTTCCACATAAACATTATTATAAAGCCCACACGATTTATATTTACTCAAGACTATACTAAAGCCCATAATTATAAATTTATATTTTTAGACTATGATTAGTCTTGTATACATATTATATAAGCCCAAATGTGAGCTTGACCCAACTTCTAAATTGATCCAACCAACCCAATATAGCCATAGCCCATTTTAGAAACCTACCCTAAATGGAAAGTGGTTTTGGCCTTCTCCTTCCAAAAGCATAGCAGCCAAGAAAACGTTTTTCTTCTCTGCTTCTCGTTTCTCCCTCGACCGTTCACCAACAGCAACACCGGGGATCTCAACAACGACCGACGGGCAAGTCCGGCGAGCTGCGAGCAGAGGGCGGCACCGCAGCGGCGATCCCTACGGCGGCGAGGACGAGCCTTGGCTAGGGAACCCGTCTTCTCCCTCGGTGGACCTTCGAAGCCGATTCATGAAGAAACAACGCCTTCGCATGACAAGCAGCAGTGGAGTCCTTCCCCTGTTTCCTGGAGACGCACGGCGGAGTAGGGTTACGTCGTCATCCTCTCCATTCGTCCTTTCCGGCGTGGGTAGTGAGTAGTCGTCGGCGGCGGCGGAATGCAGTAAGGGTAAGGGCGGGGCTTAGTTGGGAGCAGCTTGGCAATGGCACGGCTTCACCTCTCTGTTTCAGCGTGAATAGCAGCGATGGGAGTACCCCTCCCCTCTCCGATCTTCGTTCTCTGTTCTTCGGCGACGCCTTTTCTTCTCCGACGATGAACGACTAAGCAGGAGCAGCCGCGGCCTTCATCTCCGACATGGCTACGGCAGCGGCGATGGTAGTGAATGGTGAGCTCGTCGGTGGCGGAGCGTCTTGGCGGCACACCCCCTTCCGTTCGGCGCTTTCAGCAGTAACTAGCGGAGGGAGCTGGCGGTGTTCCCTCCTCCGCACGAAGAAAGCGTGGCGGTTCCCGTCTGTGAAGGCCGGAAGAGCAACGAAGGATATTAGGCAGTGGTGGCGAAGCTGATCATAACAGGACGCTGCGGTCTGGTGGTGTAGTGCTTGGCTTTGAGCTAGGAGGCTTGGGTTCGAACCCTGGCTTAGACATTTTGGTTTAAGGTAATATTCTGGTTAATGAAGGCTTATAGTTTTAGTGTTAATTAATACTATAGTTTAAGCTAGATTAGTTTATCCTTGTTTTTAGTAGTAGTTAGTAAGTAGATTAAGTTTATTTCATATGGTCATATTATATTAGCCTTGAGCATGGATTATAGGATTATTATAGGTTATAATGGACCAAATAGGAATGTTAGTATTGTTATTAATAGTAAGTTAGTGACGGTGTTAGATTATGTTAATCTTCAGGTTCGTGGTTATGAACCAAGCTTTGAGTTTGACGTTGCTTTGGATTAAAATGCTTTTGGAATTAATTACGCTTCAAAGGTAACCACTATGTCCATCAAAATCTATTTTTACACTCTCGCTCTATATGATAATATTTGGTGATTGGAAATCCTGAAATTCCTTGATTATTAGCCTATCATTGATTGTGTTGTGGATTCATGGACTCGTGTCTTGATCCTTGTCTATTGATGTATATGATCATTTGTTGGTTTGGATTTCCATGTTATTTGGCCTCTGTTAGATGAATATTGGTGTATTGTGATATGATCTTTGTATTCTGGAGTATCTCTTTGTATTCTGAGCTGAGTCTGATTTGGTATGTGGGAATTGCTCTTGCGGGGCACTCTAGTGGGAAAATGTAACCGTTGGGGTTTTCTGTAAGAGTAAGGTGGTAGTGGTTGGTGGATGTGAGTGATCCGTTGTTTGTTTCCTTCTTTGTTATGGAGTTTGTTGGAGTATTCCATTGGATATGTTTACCTTGTTTCTGAGTATTTATTCATACCTCTTAGTCCATTATGTGAGTCTACGATTTGGTTGGTTGAATCCTTGAGTCTATTATTTGGGAGCTTGGTTGGTGTTCATATCTGAGATGAGCACTCTGAGTGATGGTTCTTGGGCTGAGTTGGGTATGAGTATGAGGTGGTGGTTCCTTGGTATCTTTTGGAGGTTGATGGGTGATATAGCTGTGCTACTATGGATTGTATTTGGGTTGATTACCCCTGTGATTGGACTTAGGTCCCTGTGATTGGGCTTTTGCCCCTGTGATTGGGTTCGTTACCCCTGTGATTGGACTTAGGTCCCTGTGATTGGACTACGGTCCCTGTGATTGGGTTCGCTACCCCTGTGATTGGACTTCGGTCCCTGTGATTCGGGTTGATTACACCCCCTGTGATTGGACTTCGGTCCCTGTGATTGGACTATGGTCCCTGTGATTGGACTTCGGTCCCTGTGATTGGGTTCATCACCCCTGCGTACCAGATTTCTGTGTTTTGACCTCCGACTGTGGTTGGGTTTGGTATGGTGAATTGGTATGAGGTTTGGAGGTTGGAATTGGGAGTTCTTTCTTGGTTTATGTGTTCATGGGTTCCTTGTGTATATTCGATTGATACCCTATGGTTCTCGATTATGTTTGATTGGTTTCCTTATGATTGTTGTTCAGTTGGTATCTCGTTTATGGATTGGTTGTTGCCTTGTACTCTCGCTGATGAATATTGGCTTGTTTGGATGAGTCTTGGTTTATGATTCGTTCAGTTTATCCTTGTTGAGTATCCGTTTTGAACTATTGAACAGTTTGTTGGTGTTTATATTCTATATGGGTGTGTAAACCTATTTACAACTTATATGTATATCTATACTTCCTTGCGGGTGTGAATGGTGGTTACTTAGCAGTCTTTTGCTAATGGTTCTTTGTGTGTTTTCCAGGTTTGCCTTAAAGTCTTTGCGTGAGCGCGATAGAGATACACCCGTATGAGGAGGCTTAGATAGTGGTTATGTTTTAGATTTATGCTTTGGCCTGTGAGCCATTTGAGATTTCTTTATAAACTCTTGACTAGTGTTTGGATGTTTTGAGACTTGACTTAAGGATTATCGTTTATACAGTTCAGTTTTTATGGTTAGCCTGTGCATCTAGGCCGTGTTATCTTACCTAGATGTGGCATGACGTCCTTAGGTTTTAAATTCGCTTCCGCTATGTTCTGTTGTTGGTTGAGATAGTCAGCTGTTGTGTTGAGTTTTTATCTATCTCAGCTTATGTAAGGTTGGGGTGTCACAGTTGGTATCAGAGCCTGTGTTGAGGTCTGAGTAGAGATCCTAGGGTTGAACTTTTGAGACTCTAGGACTTGATCAGTAGAAGTTAAGATGTTTGAGAATCCTAGGATGTGTGAATTCTAGGAATCGCGGTGAGGACACGCCTTGTTTGTTTATATTATATGTGCTTTGTTAACCTTGTTGTTTGCAGCTTGCGGCTCGTCTTATCGGGTAAGTCTTGATCGCTTTTAGTTACGTTGCTTCGTTTTAGTTTTGCCTAGGAGCTTGCCTTAGATTAGGAATGAGTAGTTAGTTGGTACGAGACGATGGATAGCTCCGTATGCGTCAAAGCAAACAGAAGATCGGGCGGCTCGTCAAAGAAGACTAATCTACTCGCGGTTTGGAGTCAACGGCAGCAATCTACGTTCCCCGGGAATTGGCGTCTTCACGCGTGTAGCATCGTCTGCAAGATCTTCGATTGATAGCCTCAAGACTTGAAGAACACGTTTCGTGCAGTTGAAGTTCGTTGCAAGGCGAAGAAAGCAACTAGAGCTCGAAGACTGAAGACTTGAAGACCCTCGGCTATTAGGGAACGGCAATGGTGGGTGCTGGTGCGTCAAGGAAGAGTTAAAACACGCCAAGTAGGAATGGTCAGATCGGCCATGAGGAATCTTGTGTAAACACTCGAAGGAATGATGGCAAGAAAGAACTAAGGAATAGCGAGACAAGCTAGCAGAAGATCAATCGTCAAAAGATCAAGACCAACAGAAGTAAACCTAAAGGCTAGCTTAATCCTCGGGTATTCTAAGGAAGAGTTATCTACACTCGCGTTCCGTCAGAAGCAAGAGTTAAAGCACGCCAAACAGGAGCTTTCGGGATTAGTGATGAAGAACCTTGTGCAAGCTAAGCTCGGAGTTAACGTTGCATGAAGAATTATAATTCGGGGTCGTGATTCGTGAACCGTAAGGTAGCCCTACCTACCCCTGAAAAGGCTACGAAGGAACGAGTTAGAAGTTGCAACCTTCAAGACAAGGAAGATCAAGTCAAGTAGGAAGGGCACTTGAACGCTTAAGGTCCCCGAAGATAAGAAGAAATGCCATAAGCAAGTGGGGTACGACTCCGTGAAGTGGACCTCGTGTAACCTACTCGGTGTACCTTCGGAAGTAATCCCCTTGTGCAAGAGCTTAAGGAAGTAATCTCGGTTTCTAAAAGATCTCTAGTAACCATAAGCGAATCTCCTCTCAAAACCGGGCGATACCCTTCTAGTTGAACCTATCTTTTCATAAAGCTCCCCCAGAATTCTCTCGTTCTGCACCAACCAGTCATCAGCAATTCATCACCTTCAGCCTCTTTTGGAGAGATAAGGTTATGCGAACCGTAGTTTGTATGTGGAGCTTATTCGAATCTTAAGTCAGCGTTGCGTGGGGAGCAAGTCAAGATCTGTCAATCAGTCAAAGTGTCGTGATCGAATCGTCAACCCGAAGAAATCGTTTAGAGTTGAGAGACTCCTTGACCTTCTTAAAGCCGAATTTCTCTTAGTTCCTTGAAACCCCAATTACCCTTCCATTAGGAAATCCCTTCTCTTTATTATAATCAGCATTCATATCTAATCTTGGAAACTAAACCCTCCCCTGTTTCTTGAAACTCTAAATGCCTTCTTGTTGAAACATCCCTTCTACTTGTTCTAAATCCCTATCTCATCTTAGCTTGAAACTGGATTTGTCTTTTCTTTTTGGAAAAGTACATACCCTACCGTTAAAGAATCCTTTCTATCTTTCTAGACCTCATTGCTATCATCCCTTGAAACCGAACTTCTCTCATTCCCTTGGAAAATTGTTCACCCTTCTGTTCAGACAACCTTTCAGTTTATTTTTAAAACCTCGTTCTTAATTCCTCTTGAAACTTAATCTCTTTCACCTCTCGGAGTAAGCTAAATACCCTATCGTTGGAAAACTCTTCCTATATTTTCAATCTCGCCTTATCTGTTCTCGAAGCCAAGTTCTTTTCGTTCCTTCTCTTTTGATGAAAGAACTTGATATTTCCTTGATTGAGAAGTTCTTTTGACTTCTTCAAACCCCGCTCTTATCTTCTTTCGAAGCCGTGTTCTTCTCTTTCCCTTAAAGAACTTGACATCCCTTTTATGGCAAAAATCATTTCCAACTCTCTAACGTNTTGTTAACCTTGTTGTTTGCAGCTTGCGGCTCGTCTTATCGGGTAAGTCTTGATCGCTTTTAGTTACGTTGCTTCGTTTTAGTTTTGCCTAGGAGCTTGCCTTAGATTAGGAATGAGTAGTTAGTTGGTACGAGACGATGGATAGCTCCGTATGCGTCAAAGCAAACAGAAGATCGGGCGGCTCGTCAAAGAAGACTAATCTACTCGCGGTTTGGAGTCAACGGCAGCAATCTACGTTCCCCGGGAATTGGCGTCTTCACGCGTGTAGCATCGTCTGCAAGATCTTCGATTGATAGCCTCAAGACTTGAAGAACACGTTTCGTGCAGTTGAAGTTCGTTGCAAGGCGAAGAAAGCAACTAGAGCTCGAAGACTGAAGACTTGAAGACCCTCGGCTATTAGGGAACGGCAATGGTGGGTGCTGGTGCGTCAAGGAAGAGTTAAAACACGCCAAGTAGGAATGGTCAGATCGGCCATGAGGAATCTTGTGTAAACACTCGAAGGAATGATGGCAAGAAAGAACTAAGGAATAGCGAGACAAGCTAGCAGAAGATCAATCGTCAAAAGATCAAGACCAACAGAAGTAAACCTAAAGGCTAGCTTAATCCTCGGGTATTCTAAGGAAGAGTTATCTACACTCGCGTTCCGTCAGAAGCAAGAGTTAAAGCACGCCAAACAGGAGCTTTCGGGATTAGTGATGAAGAACCTTGTGCAAGCTAAGCTCGGAGTTAACGTTGCATGAAGAATTATAATTCGGGGTCGTGATTCGTGAACCGTAAGGTAGCCCTACCTACCCCTGAAAAGGCTACGAAGGAACGAGTTAGAAGTTGCAACCTTCAAGACAAGGAAGATCAAGTCAAGTAGGAAGGGCACTTGAACGCTTAAGGTCCCCGAAGATAAGAAGAAATGCCATAAGCAAGTGGGGTACGACTCCGTGAAGTGGACCTCGTGTAACCTACTCGGTGTACCTTCGGAAGTAATCCCCTTGTGCAAGAGCTTAAGGAAGTAATCTCGGTTTCTAAAAGATCTCTAGTAACCATAAGCGAATCTCCTCTCAAAACCGGGCGATACCCTTCTAGTTGAACCTATCTTTTCATAAAGCTCCCCCAGAATTCTCTCGTTCTGCACCAACCAGTCATCAGCAATTCATCACCTTCAGCCTCTTTTGGAGAGATAAGGTTATGCGAACCGTAGTTTGTATGTGGAGCTTATTCGAATCTTAAGTCAGCGTTGCGTGGGGAGCAAGTCAAGATCTGTCAATCAGTCAAAGTGTCGTGATCGAATCGTCAACCCGAAGAAATCGTTTAGAGTTGAGAGACTCCTTGACCTTCTTAAAGCCGAATTTCTCTTAGTTCCTTGAAACCCCAATTACCCTTCCATTAGGAAATCCCTTCTCTTTATTATAATCAGCATTCATATCTAATCTTGGAAACTAAACCCTCCCCTGTTTCTTGAAACTCTAAATGCCTTCTTGTTGAAACATCCCTTCTACTTGTTCTAAATCCCTATCTCATCTTAGCTTGAAACTGGATTTGTCTTTTCTTTTTGGAAAAGTACATACCCTACCGTTAAAGAATCCTTTCTATCTTTCTAGACCTCATTGCTATCATCCCTTGAAACCGAACTTCTCTCATTCCCTTGGAAAATTGTTCACCCTTCTGTTCAGACAACCTTTCAGTTTATTTTTAAAACCTCGTTCTTAATTCCTCTTGAAACTTAATCTCTTTCACCTCTCGGAGTAAGCTAAATACCCTATCGTTGGAAAACTCTTCCTATATTTTCAATCTCGCCTTATCTGTTCTCGAAGCCAAGTTCTTTTCGTTCCTTCTCTTTTGATGAAAGAACTTGATATTTCCTTGATTGAGAAGTTCTTTTGACTTCTTCAAACCCCGCTCTTATCTTCTTTCGAAGCCGTGTTCTTCTCTTTCCCTTAAAGAACTTGACATCCCTTTTATGGCAAAAATCATTTCCAACTCAGAACTTGACATCCCTTTTATGGCAAAAATCATTTCCAACTCTCTAACGTTGCTATTATTCGCTTCTTGAAAATCTCTTGTGCAACTAACGTTGCTATTATTCGCTTCTTGAAAATCTCTTGTGCAAGGCGACAACCTTACTTTCTAAGTTGTAACCTTGATAACTCTTGATTCTATTCTTACTTTCTAAGTTGTAACCTTGATAACTCTTGATTCTATTCTTACCCGACGTGTTCTTGAATCTTGAACCTAAAACCTTTCGTTCTCTTTTCCTAGTTGGGTTAAAATTCTTGAAATTTGGGCGTATACTATATAAATATTTTCTCTATATCTACTACTGTACTAGTTTTATCTCTCTGTCCCCAAAACGATTTTCTGAGCTTCGGGGACGAAGCTCCTTTTAAGGGGGGTAGAGTGTAACACCCCGCATTTTCCTACTATCATTTTAAATATAAATATTTAAATGAGGGGTTATTTATTATAAAGTAATTATTTTAAATAATTACAAGTATTACTATTTCTTATGGGCTTGGGACTATATACTCTTATATATGTATAATTTATTGTTATATTAATAATAATAGTCTTTAGCCCAATATCCCTATAAGTGTATATATATATGTCTTCCACATAAACATTATTATAAAGCCCACACGATTTATATTTACTCAAGACTATACTAAAGCCCATAATTATAAATTTATATTTTTAGACTATGATTAGTCTTGTATACATATTATATAAGCCCAAATGTGAGCTTGACCCAACTTCTAAATTGATCCAACCAACCCAATATAGCCATAGCCCATTTTAGAAACCTACCCTAAATGGAAAGTGGTTTTGGCCTTCTCCTTCCAAAAGCATAGCAGCCAAGAAAACGTTTTTCTTCTCTGCTTCTCGTTTCTCCCTCGACCGTTCACCAACAGCAATGTGACACCCCAACCTCACATAGGCTGAGATAGATAAAACTTAACACAACAGCTGCCTATCTCAACCAACAAACGTAACATAGCGGAAGCGAATTAAAACTTAAGGGCGTCATGCCACATCTAGGTATAAACACAGCCTAGATGCACAGGCTAAACATAAGAACGAACTAAACTGTCATATATATAAACCAGAATAAATCCTCAAACATAATCCATAGTTATCCAAAAGTACCGAAAAGACTAATCAAGAGTATATAATAATATCTCAAGGCACACAGGCCCAAAACCAAAGTCTAAACAAGGTAAGCTAAGTCTACGCATCCTCAGAAAGAGAAACTCTAGCGCGCTCTCGCATAGACTACTCCATACCTGGAAAACACGCAAAGAACCATTAGCAAAAGAATGCTAAGCAACCACCATTCACACCCGCAAGGAGATATAGATATATAATAAGCTTGTAAATAGGTTTACACACCCATATAGAATATAAACACCAACAGACTGTTCAATAGTTCAAAACGGATACTCAACAACAATAAGCTGAACAAATCATAAGCCAAAACTCATTCGAATAAAGCCAAAACTCAACGATGAAAGCATAAGACAACAACGAGTCATAACCAAGGTACCAACTGAACACAAGTATAAGGAATAATCAATCATAATCGAGAACAACGAGGTATCAACCAAATAAACAAGGACTCACAACCAAAGAACCGAAAGAAAACCCAACACCAACCACCAAACCTCACACCAATCATCATATCGAACCCGACCCCAAACAAAAGCCAAGTACACAGAGGTAAAAACCCAATCACGGGGACCGAAGTCCAATCACAGGGGTGAATCGACCCAATCACGGGGGTAATGAACCCAATCACGGGGTAATGAACCCAATCACAGGGACCGTAGTCCAATCACAGGGACCTAAGTCCAATCACAGGGGTCATCGACCCAATCACGGGGGTAATGAACCCAATCACAGGGGTAATGAACCCGAATAC
>NC_044930.1:7743762-7771939 GCF_003576645.1 Ipomoea triloba
CCAATTGGAATTAATTAAATTACCCAAGGAATTAATTATCGGTAGTAAGGCTTGAACGAATTTTCGGGGTGTTACAAGCAACACCGGGGATCTCAGCAACGACCGACGGGCAAGTCCGGCGAGCTGCGAGCAGAGGGCGGCACCGCAGCGGCGATCCCTACGGCGGCGAGGACGAGCCTTGGCTAGGGAACCCGTTTTCTCCCTCGGTGGACCTTCGAAGCCGATTCATGAAGAAACAACGCCTTCGCATGACAAGCAGCAGTGGAGTCCTTCCCCTGTTTCCTGGAGACGCACGGCGGAGTAGGGTTACGTCGTCATCCTCTCCATTCGTCCTTTCCGGCGTGGGTAGTGAGTAGTCGTCGGCGGCGGCGGAATGCAGTAAGGGTAAGGGCGGGGCTTAGTTGGGAGCAGCTTGGCAATGGCACGGCTTCACCTCTCTGTTTCAGCGTGAATAGCAACGATGGGAGTACCCCTCCCCTCTCCGATCTTCGTCCTCTGTTCTTCGGCGACGCCTTTTCTTCTCCGACGATGAACGACTAAGCAGGAGCAGCCGCGGCCTTCATCTCCGACATGGCTACGGCAGCGGCGATGGTAGTGAATGGTGAGCTCGTCGGTGGCGGAGCGTCTTGGCGGCACACCCCCTTCCGTTCGGCGCTTTCAGCAGTAACTAGCGGAGGGAGCTGGCGGTGTTCCCTCCTCCGCACGAAGCAAGCGTGGCGGTTCCCGTCTGTGAAGGCCGGAAGAGCAACGAAGGATATTAGGCAGTGGTGGCGAAGCTGATCATAACAGGACGCTGCGGTCTGGTGGTGTAGTGCTTGGCTTTGAGCTAGGAGGCTTGGGTTCGAACCCTGGCTTAGACATTTTGGTTTAAGGTAATATTCTGGTTAATGAAGGCTTATAGTTTTAGTGTTAATTAATACTATAGTTTAAGTTAGATTAGTTTATCCTTGTTTTTAGTAGTAGTTAGTAAGTAGATTAAGTTTATTTCATATGGTCATATTATATTAGCCTTGAGCATGGATTATAGGATTATTATAGGTTATAATGGACCAAATAGGAATGTTAGTATTGTTATTAATAGTAAGTTAGTGACGGTGTTAGATTATGTTAATCTTCAGGTTCGTGGTTATGAACCAAGCTTTGAGTTTGACGTTGCTTTGGATTAAAATGCTTTTGGAATTAATTACGCTTCAAAGGTAACCACTATGTCCATCAAAATCTATTTTTACACTCTCGCTCTATATGAAAATATTTGGTGATTGGAAATCCTGAAATTCCTTGATTATTAGCCTATCATTGATTGTGTTGTGGATTCATGGACTCGTGTCTTGATCCTTGTCTATTGATGTATATGATCATTTGTTGGTTTGGATTTCCATGTTATTTGGCCTCTGTTAGATGAATATTGGTGTATTGTGATATGATCTTTGTATTCTGGAGTATCTCTTTGTATTCTGAGCTGAGTCTGATTTGGTATGTGGGAATTGCTCTTGCGGGGCACTCTAGCGGGAAAATGTAACCGTTGGGGTTTTCTGTAAGAGTAAGGTGGTAGTGGTTGGTGGATGTGAGTGATCCGTTGTTTGTTTCCTTCTTTGTTCTGGAGTTTGTTGGAGTATTCCATTGGATATGTTTACCTTGTTTCTGAGTATTTATTCATACCTCTTAGTCCATTATGTGAGTCTACGATTTGGTTGGTTGAATCCTTGAGTCTATTATTTGGGAGCTTGGTTGGTGTTCATATCTGAGATGAGCACTCTGAGTGATGGTTCTTGGGCTGAGTTGGGTATGAGTATGAGGTGGTGGTTCCTTGGTATCTTTTGGAGGTTGATGGGTGATATAGCTGTGCTACTATGGATTGTATTTGGGTTGATTACCCCTGTGATTGGACTTAGGTCCCTGTGATTGGGCTTTTGCCCCTGTGATTGGGTTCGTTACCCCTGTGATTGGACTTAGGTCCCTGTGATTGGACTACGGTCCCTGTGATTGGGTTCGCTACCCCTGTGATTGGACTTCGGTCCCTGTGATTCGTGTTGATTACACCCCCTGTGCTTGGACTTCGGTCCTTGTGATTGGACTACGGTCCCTGTGATTGGACTTCGGTCCCTGTGATTGGGTTCATCACCCCTGCGTACCAGATTTCTGTGTTTTGACCTCCGACTGTGGTTGGGTTTGGTATGGTGAATTGGTATGAGGTTTGGAGGTTGGAATTGGGAGTTCTTTCTTGGTTTATGTGTTCATGGGTTCCTTGTGTATATTCGATTGATACCCTATGGTTCTCGATTATGTTTGATTGGTTTCCTTATGATTGTTGTTCAGTTGGTATCTCGTTTATGGATTGGTTGTTGCCTTGTACTCTCGCTGATGAATATTGGCTTGTTTGGATGAGTCTTGGTTTATGATTCGTTCAGTTTATCCTTGTTGAGTATCCGTTTTGAACTATGGAACAGTTTGTTGGTGTTTATATTCTATACGGGTGTGTAAACCTATTTACAACTTATATGTATATCTATACTTCCTTGCGGGTGTGAATGGTGGTTACTTAGCAGTCTTTTGCTAATGGTTCTTTGTGTGTTTTCCAGGTTTGCCTTAAAGTCTTTGCGTGAGCGCGATAGAGATACACCCGTATGAGGAGGCTTAGATAGTGGTTATGTTTTAGATTTATGCTTTGGCCTGTGAGCCATTTGAGATTTCTTTATAAACTCTTGACTAGTGTTTGGATGTTTTGAGACTTGACTTAAGGATTATCGTTTATACAGTTCAGTTTTTATGGTTAGCCTGTGCATCTAGGCCGTGTTATCTTACCTAGATGTGGCATGACGCCCTTAGGTTTTAATTTCGCTTCCGCTATGTTCTGTTGTTGGTTGAGATAGTCAGCTGTTGTGTTGAGTTTTTATCTATCTCAGCTTATGTAAGGTTGGGGTGTCACAAAAAGTGTTTGACAAAATTCCCCAATCGACTGAGGATTGGGAGCTTGAGTGTGATGCCACTCAGGAATGTGTTCTGAGCTCCTTCAGTCAAATCACAAGGAAAACCAAATCTTCCTCGTATGAAATGAAGCAAACTGAAGATGCAGTTTTGTGTAGGGGTGAATCGTCAAAAGATGTGTATGTTAAAACGGAAAGTCAATGACTCCCCGAGTGTCGGTCTCGAAGGAAGGACGTGGAGGTGTGTCAAGTGTTCGAGCGTTCACGTGATTCAGTCATCATGCAATAGATTTGAGAGTGGTGAATGACGATTTGGGAGTGAAAGGGTTCATAAAGTTTGTGAGAGAAAGAGGGGTAAAATAAGTAAGATTGAAAAGTATGTAAAGAGGTAGGGATTGGATAATGCTCATCTATGTTGCATCCTAGTGTGTCTAAGGTATTGGATAAACAAGACAAAGATGTTCGCTATTCAAGAGTGTGTGTTTTTAGTCCTCTTCCACCTTTGTGTACTAAGGCTTCTTGGACTTAGGAATGCCTTCAAGCATCCAAAGTTCTAAGAGACATTTTATCAAACACTTTAGCTACACACTTTCCTACTATTCTTAAGAAGACCATAAGATCTATGATTGTTACAAAACTTCAATCCTAACTTTAATCAAAGACATGAAAGAGTCAAGATCTCAATCTCTCATCTAGATTGGCCAAATCCAAACAAGATATCATCAAAACAACAATCAATAGACAAGAATAGATAACCCAACAATCCAAGCATTTAGATCCAAAATAGATATAAGATCATCACACTAGCAACTTATCTTCACACAATCCAAATCCCTAGATTAAACTAGCCACTCATGATAAGAAATTCATGACAATAACTAATTCAATCCAAGAACAAAATAGTAAAAATAGATTAAGTTGTAATAGAGATCACCTAGAGTTGAAGTGATCCTTCAATCCAAGCTTGTTGTCTTCTACAATGAGAATTATCTAAACTATTCTAAGAATATGAAAAAACTCTCTAAAATAATCGTAGAAATTATCTAAAGTGAATCCCAAAATTGGGAAAGAAGAATACTCCTCTGAAAATCTATCAAGGGAGTTTAAATTGTCTCCGAAAAGTAGCCCTAGGGGAAAATTCGCGCATTGTCGTCTCCACGCCCCTCCACACGCGTGTGGTCGTGCGTGGATGGCTACTGGATCGTGGCCACGCGCACCAACACGCGTGTGGAGGTCTTCTTGGGTCCTTCGGGGCTCCAGTCTTGCCTGGTTCGTTCCTTAAGCTCGGTTTTCGTTCCTATTGGCTCCCGAGACTCCTGTATCACCTCAATTTATGCTAAAAGTATCTTTGCGTGTAGTTAGTGAATTTAAAGCATATTTGATCACAATTTATCATGTAAGGATACTAAAAACGTAGCAAAACACCCTAATATGTACTCAAATAATGGGCATCTTGGAGGCTTATCAAGTTTCCACACTTTACTTCTTGCTTGCCCTCAAGCAAGACAATCTACTATTAAGCACATAAGCTTCCGAGATACCATCTCATACAAGACAAAGCTCTTGGCAAATCAAAATGTCGGGTGTCTAAGACTATTGAAATGGAAGAAATCTTTTGTGTTATCTACAAAGGATTTTGGTCAGATGTCATCAACTCAAGAAATATTTTCGGGAAGTAAAACCTTTCGTAGATAAACAATTAAAACAAAGCGTCACACTTCTCACACCATCCGCAAGCATGCAATTCCAAAATTTTGGTTCACCTTTCATTTAATCAGGGCCTCTAGCCGATCCCACTAGTGGGAACTATGTGCACTAGTTAATCAACCTTTCCAACCTTAGACGCCAAAGTCCAACGATAAAATAAGTGAGGGTAGGGGCATTGACCACTCACCGCTTTATACTTAGTGCGGTCCCTCTTTTCTTCTCACTTCCTAGGATAACGTCATCGAGCCACCCGACTTCACATGGAGCTCCATGCTTTTTCGAAGACAGTGCAATGGGTACCGGAATCCTAGCCAAGCGGCTTACCTCATCTCTTATTTTCTCAATTCCTGAGATCCTTTTATGTGAACAACCGACTCCAGATAAAGTTTTTTGCTTACCGAAGACTATGGTTGAACGCAACCTAGCGAATTGGCTTTCCTCAATTTTTAATCTCGGTGATTGGCCTTTTGCCTTTTCAACTTTTCTCCATGCAACCCCTCATACCTTTTTCTTTTTGGGATTAAGGGATTTTTTTCTCATAAGCTTACCAATAGGCTCACCTTTTGCCCCATTCCCTACCAAGGTTAGTTCAATTCCGGGCCTCGCTAAATTTTTATCTTTCTCAAATTAAAAAGTGCACACTCCCACTTCGAGAGATCCTTAACTAAGGTCCTACGTAAATAAGACCTCATGCAAGCAGGCAAGGATATAAACTTATTTGGCTCTAAACACTCTCATGGGTGCGAAAAGTAACTTCCTCAAAGATATTTCAAGAATAAAAAAATTTTTGCATCTATTCAATATTCTCTCTAGATAACACAAATAATAACTCTCTTTTCACCTTGCAAATACACCCATTTATCATTCCCAAGAGCTCCAACTTTCCAAATCTAAGCAGATAAGAATATAAAGCACAAAGTGCGTCCTTTCCACACTTTAAAATAAACATCGTCCTCGATGTTTCCATACGGAATAGGGTAAAGGAACAAATTGGGATTCTATGGATTAGTCAAATAAGAAATCCCTTTCCACACTTTGGAAATTGCTCTGGGATATAGGGTATATTCTAATGATCCTACATAACATGGTAAGCTCAAAACGCGTACACAAAGCTATATAAACAATTTTCCACACTTTAAATAAAAAACGGGGCTTAAAATAGAAAAGGGATAAGAAGATAAACCAAGTATGCATCCCTCTTTCCACACTTTAGCTACCATCATAGGTCGGCCTCCGTTATCGATGCTCTATACAAAAGAAATGGAGACACAATATACAAAAGGGTTTCGGGAGAACTATTCAATTATTAGCTTGATAGAATATAAAAGCAAGATAATACTAAGTAGATAGATTAAACATTAAAGTACTTAACAAAGAAAAATTATTCAAGTAACTAGCAAATATGAAAATGCATAAGAAGTAAAGCAATGTAAACATAAAAGCATTAAACAAAATAAAGAGAATAAGAGTAAAGTAAAGAAATTAAAAGGGTGGAACCCCACGCGTAGGGAACCTAATTTTTTGATGGGACAATCAACCACATGGTAACCAAAGTCTTTCAGACTGCATTGTCACAAATCAAGATCAAGATCGAGAGGATGAATATGGCATCACTGATCACCGAAGGATGGGGGACGGAATTGTCTATCAAATTGAGCCTGAAGCTCGTGGATCATCCTAGCATTGTCCTCAACTGCTCTTCTCATACGAAGAAGCTCTTCATTCTGGTTAGCTTGGAATGCTAGGAACTGCTCGTCCTGCCTATCCTGGTGCGCAAATACGGATGTGAACTGTCCTTGCTGCCATGCTCGCTGCTCACGCAAATAATCCATATGTTCATCATGGAGCTGCCTTTGGAAAGCTTGAGATGCCTCCCAATCCATCAAAGTAGAGCGCTTATGCTGTGCACTAGGCTCGCCATGCTCCTGCGCTGCGGCATTATCATTCCCCTCATCATCATTCTCTTCATCCTCCTCCTTAGTCTCATCATCAACCTCCAAATCAGGGGCATCATCCCCTCCCAACTTGAGGTACATAGTAAAGAACTCACTCACTGAGAAAGCAATCATGGGACCCTCTTCTCTTTCCTCTAAAAGAAGGTTTCCTAGGCCCAAACCCTGGCACAATCGAGTAACAAAAGGTCCTATGAAGACTGTTTGTACCTTTTTCTTCAGTTGGGTTTGAAGCCATTTTTGTGCTTGAACGCCCATGTTAATGCTAACTCTGTTCTCCATGCACCACATGTAGAAAAGATCCTGCCTGTAAACTTTATTCCTGTTGGTGGTCCTTCCTGAGAGGTTTACTGCAAAAGCCAACCTGATGGCTTTCAGAGAGTTTCTGGTGATGAGCTTTGCTTTCAAGTTGGACGAGTTGTAGGCTGCATTGTTGGTAATGCTTTTCCAGTACTGAACAGCCACTACATCTGAATCAAAATCATCTTTGAAGTCCCTGAAATACGGCATAGATACGTCCACGGCATCATGAAATCCAAGAGCAATACCCAGAGTGTTAACCGAGAGGTTGTAGTGATTGCCAAACAACCGGAATGAATTGATTCCCTCGCATCATTGGACCCCTTCTTGATGTCCAGCGTGGCCAAAAACTCATAAGTGACCGGTGAGTAAGTCGGGCCTCGCCATTCGAATAATCGGCGTAATTGGGGATGCCTTATCAATCTATTCACTTCGTCCAGGCAACTAAATTCTATTAAAACATTATCCTCGAAGAATCGGCCCACACTTAACTGCTTACTTTTGTAAGCGTCCACAAGAGCATGCTCAGGAGGTGTTAAGTGCCTTAAAGATCTTGAGTCTCGCTCTTGAGGAGCTTGTGGTTGGTTTCGTAAGGGTTGGGACCGTGCTCTCGACCGACTGGATTCGTCGTGATCGTTCTTAGATTTCTTTGCCATTTCTTTAGATCTTCCCATCCTACAAAATTTACAATTTAATACTCATGGTAATTGGTTTTATGCAACTATCATTCAAATAAATCACCAATGAATTTATGTACAATTCCATGTCAAGATAGTGGAGTTCGAACACATAGGGGCAAGGATTTTTTTTGAAAATTTTGCCATAGTTTCCCCTATATTTTGATCAATTCTAGCATAAAAATACGAACAATATCATTCCATTATCACACACATGCATAATTTCATCGTAAGATAATTCAATTTGATAGTCAAATAAGAAGTCAACTCAAAAAGTCAAGAATTTCAAAAAGTCAACTTCATCTTCTTCCCCAAATTCTTAAATTAAGGCTTAAAGATGGAAATTCAAATTTGACAATGTAGCATGTGTAAAATCAAATTGATGGCATATAATAGGCCTATAACAAGTTTACACATCAATTCAAGCATCAATTTCATAATCTAGACAAGAAATTAGATAAACCCATTTGCTCAACAATGGTGTTCACACTTACTTGAAGCTCAATTTTGAAACTTAATCCATCAATGTAACCATCAATAATGAAAGAAAACATCAAAGGATAGTTCTATGAAGCATTATAAACCAATTTAGACATTCACGTCATTCAAAAACATTCAAGATAATGTAGGATAAAATTTTAATATTCTCATCTTCCAAACACATGAATATTCAATAATATGGTTAAAAGATATGAATTTACCTTGACAGTGATGCTTTTAACCTCTTGGAGATGAAAATAAATCACTATGCTCAAACCTTTAAGTTTGGAGATTACCTTGCGTGGAGAAGAGAAGAAAATTTTAGGTTTTGGGGTGCAAATGGCGTGGTTTCGGCCGAAGGGTATATTTCTCGTAGTGCTGATTCCACGCACGTCTGTGGACGCGCGTGTGGACACACTGTTTTTCTCCCACGCCGGCTGGCACGTGTGTGAACGTGCGTGGGTAGTTACTGGATTGCTCCCACGCATAGTAGCACACATGTGGCCGTGCGTGTCACCCTGGTGCGTCATTTTTCTTCGAGTTTAGTCTATTTCTTCACACTTGTTTTTCCGATTTAGGCCTTTCCAACGCATTTTTCAAGTCTCGAATCCTATAAGTTAGTCTTCCAAAACATGGTACCAAATAGAATTTTGACAAAACAGTAAAAAGAAATCATAAAAAGAACATAGAACAATTTATTAGACCTTGGGTTGCCTCCCAAGCAGCGCCATAGTTTACGTCTTTGGCTAGACGCATCATACCTTGTTCATTTTTCAGACATACTCCTTAGTAGTGGGTAGAAAGCATTTCGGTACCCACGTGTTCTTCTAGGTCAGCTTGTCATTTTTCCACTTCTGTTTTGATTTGGTTCTTGTTCTGACCATTGCCCTCACTTCTTCATCATTCCCTTCTGTTCTTACTTTGTCATCATTCGAGGCTTGTCCATCAAATCTCAAGGTTATTTCCCCCGAGCTTACGTCTATGCGGGCATGACAGGTGGCCAAGAATGGTCTTCCAAGAATCAAAGAACCATGGGGCTCGGTGACTCCCATCTTACAAACAACAAAATCGACAGGCACAAGAAATTTTCCTATTCTTACTAGCACATCCTCTGCCAAGCCTTCCAGGTACCGTGTGGTCCCGTCGGCTAAACGGAGTGTCAGCCTTGTCGGTTTCAAATTTGGTAACTTCAATTTTTCAAAAAGATTTGAAGACATGACATTGATCGAAGCTCCGAGATTGGCTAGAGCATTTTGAGGATCCATGTTCTGTATAGAACAAGGAATCACCAAAGCTCCCGGGTCGCCCTTCTTTCTAGGGTGACCCGCAGTCAAACAAGCCGAAGAGTCTTGGCTTAAACAAGTAAAATTATCACAGTTGTCTTCTTTAAATAACTCGCGGCATTCTTTGTTATTGAAAAATTTCCGGATAAAAGCATCAATTGTACCTTCTCTTGCTGTGTCATTCTCCTTTGAAATTTTGGTTTTGTCTGGTGATAGCTCCTTTTCTTTGGGGCGGTTCTCAGAAGTGGTTTTCTCATTGCTTTCCTACATTGAAATTGTGCACGAAGCGCTCGCAATCTTTGATTCAAGATTGGGACTACAAGAGGTAGTCTCATCTTCCTTGCCTTTTTTCTACCTTGGCATATTCCGCAAATAACATCCATCGGGTCACACTTTTCGTGTTTCTCTTCCTTGGCATCAATAGCATTGACTCTCTCTTTTGGGTTATTCTCTATGTTACTAGGGAGTTGTCCATAGTGTCTCTCAGACATCATTTTGAACATTTGTGAGATCTGATTCTCAATTTTCTTGAGTGTAGCCTTGGACTCTTGTCGGAGACTAGAAATCTCCTGTCTGATTTCCTGAGTAATCTCTTGTTTAAGATTTGGCTGATCATTTTTTAATTCCATGATCGTCCTGGTAAGCCTTTCATCTACTTCACGGATATCATCCCTCCTCTGTTGAGTAAAGTCAAGTTGAGAGTTGTATTGCGGCCTGAACTGGGTCATTTGGCCTCCATTGCCTGGATTTTGATTATACATCAATCTGCCCTTATTGTATTGTCCTCGCACTTCATATCCATCATTGTTGTTCCATCCCTCGCCCTGTTTTCAATTGTTGTTCGATCTTTGATTTTGTCTATAGGCATTGTAATTGGAGTTCCTTTGATAATCCACCGCCTCAACCTGTTCGGATGCGGACGGTGAAGTGCATATATTAGTATCATATGGTCCTCCACAAATGTTACAGTAAAGTTCCAAAGCCATACAAGGCTTGGGTTTTCCTTCCATTTTTTCCACCATGGCCTGTAACTTCTTGATCTCATGATTCATTGCCTCTATTTTCGCCTCACTCGCCACATAGCTATTAATCTCATACATGCCTCCGTGCTCTCCTCGTCGGTCATACCAACAAGAGGTATTCTTAGATATTCTCTCGATCAATTCTTCAGCTTCGGGTAAAGCTAAGGACACAAAGGCACCGCTGGAGGATGAGTCAAGTAACATCTTTCCTTCATCAGTTAGCCCTCCGTAGAATGAGCTAATCACGTCTCATGGGTGCATCAGATCTTGCGGGCACTGCCTTTTGAGAACCTTAAACCCTCTCCAAGTCTCCCCCAAACTTTCAAGCCTTCCTTCACTACTACAGAAATCACATACAACGTAGGCTAATTAACGTCGGCTAAATAATTAGCCGATGTTATATGTTATTTAATTAATTAAAAATTAAAAAAAAAAAACTTTTAACGTCGGTTATTATGAAATAACCGACGTTAAAAGTTTCAACCTAATACTACTACGCGATACGACGTCGGCTAGGTGGTTAGCCGACGTCGTATCGCAATTTCACACCGGCGACGGTTGATACGACGTCGGCTACGGCATTAGCCGTCGTCGTATCAACAAACGGACTCTGCCCCCGCGCAATACGACGTCGGCTAGGACGTTAGCCGACGTCGTATTGCGCCGTGTTTTATATGATTGACCTACAACGTCGGTTATTTAAAATAACCGACGTTGTAGGGTGTAATAAATCCAGTCAGTCGCCCCCAAATTAATATTGGAAGCCCTAAAACAAAACCAAAATTCGAACAAATTAAAGCTACAGCCGTCGCCTCCAAACATTGAGCTACCACAGCCGCGAAGCAGTCGTGAAGCACAGTCGCAGGAGGTTGGCCGTCCTTCATAGCCGCACCGCCGCAGCCGAACCGCCGCACCGCTGCACCGCCGATCAACCTTCACGGTAAGGTTTTTGAAGGACTGGAGCCGATCAGCCTTCACGGTAAGCTACAGCCATATGAGAGTGCATCTGAACTTCTTCATATGAACCTGGATAAGGAGATTGAGCTAAAGATTCTCTCTGAAGCTTCTACACTTCGGTTTCGGTGGCGTCAACAGCAGGTTGGAACTGACGTTTTTTAAAAGTTAATGTTTCTATGTAAAATTTGCATCTTGAACCATAGAGAGTAGAAATTCAATTTGATTAGTGATTAATTATCTAACTTCACATTGAAGAGATGTCTTGCTGAGCCACTGTCTTCTAGATTATTGTAGAAAACATCCTTGTTAAATGCACTTAAATTATATACATGCNTGTTATCTTACCTAGATGTGGCATGACGCCCTTAGGTTTTAATTTCGCTTCCGCTATGTTCTGTTGTTGGTTGAGATAGTCAGCTGTTGTGTTGAGTTTTTATCTATCTCAGCTTATGTAAGGTTGGGGTGTCACAAAAAGTGTTTGACAAAATTCCCCAATCGACTGAGGATTGGGAGCTTGAGTGTGATGCCACTCAGGAATGTGTTCTGAGCTCCTTCAGTCAAATCACAAGGAAAACCAAATCTTCCTCGTATGAAATGAAGCAAACTGAAGATGCAGTTTTGTGTAGGGGTGAATCGTCAAAAGATGTGTATGTTAAAACGGAAAGTCAATGACTCCCCGAGTGTCGGTCTCGAAGGAAGGACGTGGAGGTGTGTCAAGTGTTCGAGCGTTCACGTGATTCAGTCATCATGCAATAGATTTGAGAGTGGTGAATGACGATTTGGGAGTGAAAGGGTTCATAAAGTTTGTGAGAGAAAGAGGGGTAAAATAAGTAAGATTGAAAAGTATGTAAAGAGGTAGGGATTGGATAATGCTCATCTATGTTGCATCCTAGTGTGTCTAAGGTATTGGATAAACAAGACAAAGATGTTCGCTATTCAAGAGTGTGTGTTTTTAGTCCTCTTCCACCTTTGTGTACTAAGGCTTCTTGGACTTAGGAATGCCTTCAAGCATCCAAAGTTCTAAGAGACATTTTATCAAACACTTTAGCTACACACTTTCCTACTATTCTTAAGAAGACCATAAGATCTATGATTGTTACAAAACTTCAATCCTAACTTTAATCAAAGACATGAAAGAGTCAAGATCTCAATCTCTCATCTAGATTGGCCAAATCCAAACAAGATATCATCAAAACAACAATCAATAGACAAGAATAGATAACCCAACAATCCAAGCATTTAGATCCAAAATAGATATAAGATCATCACACTAGCAACATATCTTCACACAACCCAAATCCCTAGATTAAACTAGCCACTCATGATAAGAAATTCATGACAATAACTAATTCAATCCAAGAACAAAATAGTAAAAATAGATTAAGTTGTAATAGAGATCACCTAGAGTTGAAGTGATCCTTCAATCCAAGCTTGTTGTCTTCTACAATGAGAATTATCTAAACTATTCTAAGAATATGAAAAAACTCTCTAAAATAATCGTAGAAATTATCTAAAGTGAATCCCAAAATTGGGAAAGAAGAATACTCCTCTGAAAATCTATCAAGGGAGTTTAAATTGTCTCCGAAAAGTAGCCCTAGGGGAAAATTCGCGCATTGTCGTCTCCACGCCCCTCCACACGCGTGTGGTCGTGCGTGGATGGCTACTGGATCGTGGCCACGCGCACCAACACGCGTGTGGAGGTCTTCTTGGGTCCTTCGGGGCTCCAGTCTTGCCTGGTTCGTTCCTTAAGCTCGGTTTTCGTTCCTATTGGCTCCCGAGACTCCTGTATCACCTCAATTTATGCTAAAAGTATCTTTGCGTGTAGTTAGTGAATTTAAAGCATATTTGATCACAATTTATCATGTAAGGATACTAAAAACGTAGCAAAACACCCTAATATGTACTCAAATAATGGGCATCTTGGAGGCTTATCAAGTTTCCACACTTTACTTCTTGCTTGCCCTCAAGCAAGACAATCTACTATTAAGCACATAAGCTTCCGAGATACCATCTCATACAAGACAAAGCTCTTGGCAAATCAAAATGTCGGGTGTCTAAGACTATTGAAATGGAAGAAATCTTTTGTGTTATCTACAAAGGATTTTGGTCAGATGTCATCAACTCAAGAAATATTTTCGGGAAGTAATGGTCAGATGTCATCAACTCAAGAAATATTTTCGGGAAGTAAAAGTCAGATGTCATCAACTCAAGAAATATTTTCGGGAAGTAAAACCTTTCGTAGATAAACAATTAAAACAAAGCGTCACACTTCTCACACCATCCGCAAGCATGCAATTCCAAAATTTTGGTTCACCTTTCATTTAATCAGGGCCTCTAGCCGATCCCACTAGTGGGAACTATGTGCACTAGTTAATCAACCTTTCCAACCTTAGACGCCAAAGTCCAACGATAAAATAAGTGAGGGTAGGGGCATTGACCACTCACCGCTTTATACTTAGTGCGGTCCCTCTTTTCTTCTCACTTCCTAGGATAACGTCATCGAGCCACCCGACTTCACATGGAGCTCCATGCTTTTTCGAAGACAGTGCAATGGGTACCGGAATCCTAGCCAAGCGGCTTACCTCATCTCTTATTTTCTCAATTCCTGAGATCCTTTTATGTGAACAACCGACTCCAGATAAAGTTTTTTGCTTACCGAAGACTATGGTTGAACGCAACCTAGCGAATTGGCTTTCCTCAATTTTTAATCTCGGTGATTGGCCTTTTGCCTTTTCAACTTTTCTCCATGCAACCCCTCATACCTTTTTCTTTTTGGGATTAAGGGATTTTTTTCTCATAAGCTTACCAATAGGCTCACCTTTTGCCCCATTCCCTACCAAGGTTAGTTCAATTCCGGGCCTCGCTAAATTTTTATCTTTCTCAAATTAAAAAGTGCACACTCCCACTTCGAGAGATCCTTAACTAAGGTCCTACGTAAATAAGACCTCATGCAAGCAGGCAAGGATATAAACTTATTTGGCTCTAAACACTCTCATGGGTGCGAAAAGTAACTTCCTCAAAGATATTTCAAGAATAAAAAAATTTTTGCATCTATTCAATATTCTCTCTAGATAACACAAATAATAACTCTCTTTTCACCTTGCAAATACACCCATTTATCATTCCCAAGAGCTCCAACTTTCCAAATCTAAGCAGATAAGAATATAAAGCACAAAGTGCGTCCTTTCCACACTTTAAAATAAACATCGTCCTCGATGTTTCCATACGGAATAGGGTAAAGGAACAAATTGGGATTCTATGGATTAGTCAAATAAGAAATCCCTTTCCACACTTTGGAAATTGCTCTGGGATATAGGGTATATTCTAATGATCCTACATAACATGGTAAGCTCAAAACGCGTACACAAAGCTATATAAACAATTTTCCACACTTTAAATAAAAAACGGGGCTTAAAATAGAAAAGGGATAAGAAGATAAACCAAGTATGCATCCCTCTTTCCACACTTTAGCTACCATCATAGGTCGGCCTCCGTTATCGATGCTCTATACAAAAGAAATGGAGACACAATATACAAAAGGGTTTCGGGAGAACTATTCAATTATTAGCTTGATAGAATATAAAAGCAAGATAATACTAAGTAGATAGATTAAACATTAAAGTACTTAACAAAGAAAAATTATTCAAGTAACTAGCAAATATGAAAATGCATAAGAAGTAAAGCAATGTAAACATAAAAGCATTAAACAAAATAAAGAGAATAAGAGTAAAGTAAAGAAATTAAAAGGGTGGAACCCCACGCGTAGGGAACCTAATTTTTTGATGGGACAATCAACCACATGGTAACCAAAGTCTTTCAGACTGCATTGTCACAAATCAAGATCAAGATCGAGAGGATGAATATGGCATCACTGATCACCGAAGGATGGGGGACGGAATTGTCTATCAAATTGAGCCTGAAGCTCGTGGATCATCCTAGCATTGTCCTCAACTGCTCTTCTCATACGAAGAAGCTCTTCATTCTGGTTAGCTTGGAATGCTAGGAACTGCTCGTCCTGCCTATCCTGGTGCGCAAATACGGATGTGAACTGTCCTTGCTGCCATGCTCGCTGCTCACGCAAATAATCCATATGTTCATCATGGAGCTGCCTTTGGAAAGCTTGAGATGCCTCCCAATCCATCAAAGTAGAGCGCTTATGCTGTGCACTAGGCTCGCCATGCTCCTGCGCTGCGGCATTATCATTCCCCTCATCATCATTCTCTTCATCCTCCTCCTTAGTCTCATCATCAACCTCCAAATCAGGGGCATCATCCCCTCCCAACTTGAGGTACATAGTAAAGAACTCACTCACTGAGAAAGCAATCATGGGACCCTCTTCTCTTTCCTCTAAAAGAAGGTTTCCTAGGCCCAAACCCTGGCACAATCGAGTAACAAAAGGTCCTATGAAGACTGTTTGTACCTTTTTCTTCAGTTGGGTTTGAAGCCATTTTTGTGCTTGAACGCCCATGTTAATGCTAACTCTGTTCTCCATGCACCACATGTAGAAAAGATCCTGCCTGTAAACTTTATTCCTGTTGGTGGTCCTTCCTGAGAGGTTTACTGCAAAAGCCAACCTGATGGCTTTCAGAGAGTTTCTGGTGATGAGCTTTGCTTTCAAGTTGGACGAGTTGTAGGCTGCATTGTTGGTAATGCTTTTCCAGTACTGAACAGCCACTACATCTGAATCAAAATCATCTTTGAAGTCCCTGAAATACGGCATAGATACGTCCACGGCATCATGAAATCCAAGAGCAATACCCAGAGTGTTAACCGAGAGGTTGTAGTGATTGCCAAACAACCGGAATGAATTGATTCCCTCGCATCATTGGACCCCTTCTTGATGTCCAGCGTGGCCAAAAACTCATAAGTGACCGGTGAGTAAGTCGGGCCTCGCCATTCGAATAATCGGCGTAATTGGGGATGCCTTATCAATCTATTCACTTCGTCCAGGCAACTAAATTCTATTAAAACATTATCCTCGAAGAATCGGCCCACACTTAACTGCTTACTTTTGTAAGCGTCCACAAGAGCATGCTCAGGAGGTGTTAAGTGCCTTAAAGATCTTGAGTCTCGCTCTTGAGGAGCTTGTGGTTGGTTTCGTAAGGGTTGGGACCGTGCTCTCGACCGACTGGATTCGTCGTGATCGTTCTTAGATTTCTTTGCCATTTCTTTAGATCTTCCCATCCTACAAAATTTACAATTTAATACTCATGGTAATTGGTTTTATGCAACTATCATTCAAATAAATCACCAATGAATTTATGTACAATTCCATGTCAAGATAGTGGAGTTCGAACACATAGGGGCAAGGATTTTTTTTGAAAATTTTGCCATAGTTTCCCCTATATTTTGATCAATTCTAGCATAAAAATACGAACAATATCATTCCATTATCACACACATGCATAATTTCATCGTAAGATAATTCAATTTGATAGTCAAATAAGAAGTCAACTCAAAAAGTCAAGAATTTCAAAAAGTCAACTTCATCTTCTTCCCCAAATTCTTAAATTAAGGCTTAAAGATGGAAATTCAAATTTGACAATGTAGCATGTGTAAAATCAAATTGATGGCATATAATAGGCCTATAACAAGTTTACACATCAATTCAAGCATCAATTTCATAATCTAGACAAGAAATTAGATAAACCCATTTGCTCAACAATGGTGTTCACACTTACTTGAAGCTCAATTTTGAAACTTAATCCATCAATGTAACCATCAATAATGAAAGAAAACATCAAAGGATAGTTCTATGAAGCATTATAAACCAATTTAGACATTCACGTCATTCAAAAACATTCAAGATAATGTAGGATAAAATTTTAATATTCTCATCTTCCAAACACATGAATATTCAATAATATGGTTAAAAGATATGAATTTACCTTGACAGTGATGCTTTTAACCTCTTGGAGATGAAAATAAATCACTATGCTCAAACCTTTAAGTTTGGAGATTACCTTGCGTGGAGAAGAGAAGAAAATTTTAGGTTTTGGGGTGCAAATGGCGTGGTTTCGGCCGAAGGGTATATTTCTCGTAGTGCTGATTCCACGCACGTCTGTGGACGCGCGTGTGGACACACTGTTTTTCTCCCACGCCGGCTGGCACGTGTGTGAACGTGCGTGGGTAGTTACTGGATTGCTCCCACGCATAGTAGCACACATGTGGCCGTGCGTGTCACCCTGGTGCGTCATTTTTCTTCGAGTTTAGTCTATTTCTTCACACTTGTTTTTCCGATTTAGGCCTTTCCAACGCATTTTTCAAGTCTCGAATCCTATAAGTTAGTCTTCCAAAACATGGTACCAAATAGAATTTTGACAAAACAGTAAAAAGAAATCATAAAAAGAACATAGAACAATTTATTAGACCTTGGGTTGCCTCCCAAGCAGCGCCATAGTTTACGTCTTTGGCTAGACGCATCATACCTTGTTCATTTTTCAGACATACTCCTTAGTAGTGGGTAGAAAGCATTTCGGTACCCACGTGTTCTTCTAGGTCAGCTTGTCATTTTTCCACTTCTGTTTTGATTTGGTTCTTGTTCTGACCATTGCCCTCACTTCTTCATCATTCCCTTCTGTTCTTACTTTGTCATCATTCGAGGCTTGTCCATCAAATCTCAAGGTTATTTCCCCCGAGCTTACGTCTATGCGGGCATGACAGGTGGCCAAGAATGGTCTTCCAAGAATCAAAGAACCATGGGGCTCGGTGACTCCCATCTTACAAACAACAAAATCGACAGGCACAAGAAATTTTCCTATTCTTACTAGCACATCCTCTGCCAAGCCTTCCAGGTACCGTGTGGTCCCGTCGGCTAAACGGAGTGTCAGCCTTGTCGGTTTCAAATTTGGTAACTTCAATTTTTCAAAAAGATTTGAAGACATGACATTGATCGAAGCTCCGAGATTGGCTAGAGCATTTTGAGGATCCATGTTCTGTATAGAACAAGGAATCACCAAAGCTCCCGGGTCGCCCTTCTTTCTAGGGTGACCCGCAGTCAAACAAGCCGAAGAGTCTTGGCTTAAACAAGTAAAATTATCACAGTTGTCTTCTTTAAATAACTCGCGGCATTCTTTGTTATTGAAAAATTTCCGGATAAAAGCATCAATTGTACCTTCTCTTGCTGTGTCATTCTCCTTTGAAATTTTGGTTTTGTCTGGTGATAGCTCCTTTTCTTTGGGGCGGTTCTCAGAAGTGGTTTTCTCATTGCTTTCCTACATTGAAATTGTGCACGAAGCGCTCGCAATCTTTGATTCAAGATTGGGACTACAAGAGGTAGTCTCATCTTCCTTGCCTTTTTTCTACCTTGGCATATTCCGCAAATAACATCCATCGGGTCACACTTTTCGTGTTTCTCTTCCTTGGCATCAATAGCATTGACTCTCTCTTTTGGGTTATTCTCTATGTTACTAGGGAGTTGTCCATAGTGTCTCTCAGACATCATTTTGAACATTTGTGAGATCTGATTCTCAATTTTCTTGAGTGTAGCCTTGGACTCTTGTCGGAGACTAGAAATCTCCTGTCTGATTTCCTGAGTAATCTCTTGTTTAAGATTTGGCTGATCATTTTTTAATTCCATGATCGTCCTGGTAAGCCTTTCATCTACTTCACGGATATCATCCCTCCTCTGTTGAGTAAAGTCAAGTTGAGAGTTGTATTGCGGCCTGAACTGGGTCATTTGGCCTCCATTGCCTGGATTTTGATTATACATCAATCTGCCCTTATTGTATTGTCCTCGCACTTCATATCCATCATTGTTGTTCCATCCCTCGCCCTGTTTTCAATTGTTGTTCGATCTTTGATTTTGTCTATAGGCATTGTAATTGGAGTTCCTTTGATAATCCACCGCCTCAACCTGTTCGGATGCGGACGGTGAAGTGCATATATTAGTATCATATGGTCCTCCACAAATGTTACAGTAAAGTTCCAAAGCCATACAAGGCTTGGGTTTTCCTTCCATTTTTTCCACCATGGCCTGTAACTTCTTGATCTCATGATTCATTGCCTCTATTTTCGCCTCACTCGCCACATAGCTATTAATCTCATACATGCCTCCGTGCTCTCCTCGTCGGTCATACCAACAAGAGGTATTCTTAGATATTCTCTCGATCAATTCTTCAGCTTCGGGTAAAGCTAAGGACACAAAGGCACCGCTGGAGGATGAGTCAAGTAACATCTTTCCTTCATCAGTTAGCCCTCCGTAGAATGAGCTAATCACGTCTCATGGGTGCATCAGATCTTGCGGGCACTGCCTTTTGAGAACCTTAAACCCTCTCCAAGTCTCCCCCAAACTTTCAAGCCTTCCTTCACTACTACAGAAATCACATACAACGTAGGCTAATTAACGTCGGCTAAATAATTAGCCGATGTTATATGTTATTTAATTAATTAAAAATTAAAAAAAAAAAACTTTTAACGTCGGTTATTATGAAATAACCGACGTTAAAAGTTTCAACCTAATACTACTACGCGATACGACGTCGGCTAGGTGGTTAGCCGACGTCGTATCGCAATTTCACACCGGCGACGGTTGATACGACGTCGGCTACGGCATTAGCCGTCGTCGTATCAACAAACGGACTCTGCCCCCGCGCAATACGACGTCGGCTAGGACGTTAGCCGACGTCGTATTGCGCCGTGTTTTATATGATTGACCTACAACGTCGGTTATTTAAAATAACCGACGTTGTAGGGTGTAATAAATCCAGTCAGTCGCCCCCAAATTAATATTGGAAGCCCTAAAACAAAACCAAAATTCGAACAAATTAAAGCTACAGCCGTCGCCTCCAAACATTGAGCTACCACAGCCGCGAAGCAGTCGTGAAGCACAGTCGCAGGAGGTTGGCCGTCCTTCATAGCCGCACCGCCGCAGCCGAACCGCCGCACCGCTGCACCGCCGATCAACCTTCACGGTAAGGTTTTTGAAGGACTGGAGCCGATCAGCCTTCACGGTAAGCTACAGCCATATGAGAGTGCATCTGAACTTCTTCATATGAACCTGGATAAGGAGATTGAGCTAAAGATTCTCTCTGAAGCTTCTACACTTCGGTTTCGGTGGCGTCAACAGCAGGTTGGAACTGACGTTTTTTAAAAGTTAATGTTTCTATGTAAAATTTGCATCTTGAACCATAGAGAGTAGAAATTCAATTTGATTAGTGATTAATTATCTAACTTCACATTGAAGAGATGTCTTGCTGAGCCACTGTCTTCTAGATTATTGTAGAAAACATCCTTGTTAAATGCACTTAAATTATATACATGCATTATATTATGGAGTATTAGTTTATTTCATTAGCATCCTATTTTATTTCCTAGTTAAATGAATCAGGCAAATGAGGCAATTACAATAATATTCTTAGTTAAATTCCTGACATATCCCCTCTATTGTACTTGGGTTGATGACAGTATTATGGTTTCTAAGAGGATTAGTATGTTGATGACAGTATTAAGGTTGTGGTACTTGTTCCAAGTAATATCAACCCCTTTTATCAGTTTATTATGAGTTCCTGTGTCAAAAGGTAGTGGTCAAGGGTCTCAAGTAAAGCTAATGTTTACTTCACCTACTTTGTCTTGTGTATTGTCTTGGCATAGTGATTCCATGCTGTCTTTAAATCTTACTATATTATGAAATGCTTTTTCTTATATTGAAATTCTTCGCAATTGAAAATATAGGCGGTTTTCCATGGTTGGTTAGGCATTCTAGAAAGTGAAGAATCAAGCGAGTAGAGTGTCTAAATGCCAATGCACCAACACTCAAGCATAGCATTTTCTTATATAAACAAAAATAATTTTATTTTATTTTTGTCCCAATTGCATAGGTCAGTAAGATGGCAAAAGCCCTACAAAGATATGGCATGAAGAGAGCATTAGTAGTTCATTCAGAGGGCTTAGATGAAATGAGTCCTCTAGGTAAGTTTCTTTCTTGCTCAAAGGCTGAAATGTTTTTGCATGGCTTTATAAAATGATGCAACCCTGTTAACAGGGCCTGGAACTGTCCTTGACATCACACCTGAGAAGATTGAGAAATTTGCTTTTGATCCGTGTAATAATCTCACTCTTTCCTCATTTGTACTGAAGCAAGATTGATTTACAGGTAACGGTACTTCACTTTTCTAAAACATCTCATGTTTCAAAACCCATTTGGACAATGGAATTCGGTATTCCTTGCTGTACGTTAAAGGATCTGCAAGGAGCAGGCCCGGAATATAATGCTGATGTTTTAAAACGTGTGCTCTCTAGTGAGACTGGGCCAATTGCAGATGCATTTGTAAGTCCTGTATTTGATACACTAGTTTTTTGTTTACTTTAGTGAATAGCTTCATTGACTCATTATATACTTTCAAATGCCTGTAGTGGGTTGAATAGAGTTAACAAATTGATTTGCATCAATGTAAAACTTTAGATCTTAAACGCTGGTGCTGCATTACTGGTCAGTGGGCATGTCAAAATCTTGGCAAAGGGAATAGAACTAGCCCGATGCACACATCGATCAGGGAAAGCTCTCCATACGCTCAAGTCTTGGATTGATGTCTCAAATGTAAGTAAAGAAAACTAATATATATATATTCTCCTAACTGAATTACAATGCTGATGCAGTTTAGTTTACTCTTGCTGCAATTCTAGTCTTGTCTCTGATAAACGCAGAATGTGAAAGAGCCTAAACAAATGGCCGCATAGACTGCTGAAGCTAGGATCTGCAACAGCTACAGTTCTGGATGTTAAGATATGTTAGTTCCTTTCTGCTCTTTCCATTCCTTCTTCTTTTAACTGTTAGAACTTCAAGAAAACCTGTGTTAAGTTATTAGAAGTTTCTCTTTGCTCGTACGTGGTTTAAGCATACTGTTGACTGTGCCAAGTCTTCTTGGTAGGTCTTTAAGCATACTGTTGACTGTGCCAAGTCTTCTTGGTAGGTCTTTAGGCATGACTGATGAAGGGTAGAAAAAAGAGCCCATATGTTTTGAATTCCAAGTCATTGGGTAGAAAAAAGAGCCCATATGTTTTGAATTCCAAGTCATTCTGACTTGCTTAATTGCCTTCACCAACCCATCTAGAGAACACTCTTTCTTTCTTTTCATGCCCTTTAATTTAATATTCCTTTCTAGATCCATCATAGTGCAAAGTGTTAACCTCATTTAACATAAGCAAGTGGTTGGAAAAAGTTGCTTGCAGCAAATGGATGGGTTTAGCATGTCGAAATGGATCTTGGAAAAAATTGAACTGGGTGGGACCATCCATTTCCACCCATACCAATTACCAAATGCCCAAATCCGACTTTACCACACCCATGGAAAAGAGTATTGCACTTAGGAAAATAGCATTTGTTGTTTTCATACTTATATGAAATAGTGAATTTAGTCCCGCATACTAAACTACCAACTTTTTGTAATGTGGTTGTTTTGCTTTCTCACCAACATAGGCCTACAACTTAAAATTCTATTTCATACATAAATAAATGGGTAAAAAATATTAATTTTCCCATTAAACTATATATATTTCCTTTTGATCAGCCATAGGAGGAGTGAGCTTTAACATTTCCTTTTGATCTTTCTTTTCTCTTGTATGAAGTGATTTGTTGGTCTCTAGGTCTCTGTTGAGGATTGCTATGGTAACTGCACTTTACATGCACTTCCACACTAAAGAGCTTTCTATATGTGAATTGTGGATATAGTTAAATTTGATGCATGGTGTAACAAAGAGTGATATTGCTAGTTTTTAGACATTTATGAAAGATTTGTGTTCCAAAAAGCATGTGATATTCATCATTAAGATAAACATCTGTTTTCTTTCCCTCTTTTTATTGCCATTGTTAAATATTCATTGGCTCTTACGTGACGCTTGACGTTTTTCTTTTTTTTAAATTTAATTTTCCTTTCCAGCAAAATAGACCTTTGAATGTTCAAATTGTGGCCGACTTTCTGCAAAAGTTTAACCTTAAGAAAACTGCAGTGCAAAAGGCACTGGACAGTCTTGCTGACAGTGGAAAAATATCATTCAAGGAGTATGGCAAACAAAAGATATATCTTGCTCGGCAAGATCAGTTTGATATTCCAGATAATGAAGAGCTTAATCGAATGAAGGAAGAAAATGCCAAGCTGCAAGAGATGCTGGATGAACAAAGGAGAGAAATTAGTGAGGTTGAGGGAGGTACTTCTTCAAAATCTCTATGCATTTTGCATAAACAGACCTTTTCTTTCCAATTACTTCTTAATTTCAACTCAGATTGATTGATTCAATTCTTAAACTAGCTTAGCTCAAGTTTCCTTATGTTTCAATGAATTGACACTGCTGTTGTAGAAATTAAAGCTTTGCAATCAAATTTGACACTGGATGAGATACGTGCTAGGGAAACCAACCAAAGAAATGAGGTTGAAAGGAAGAAAGCTATGAAATGTTTTTGCGAAAAGGATATATTTTCAACTGAAGGCCTCTTATGTAATATACTGAACTTCTGATCATTTTCAGGCTGAGGAGATGGAAATGAAATTGACTAAATTATTGATGAACTTGTATTATTAATTATTATCAATTGTGAGATTTATTTCTTTTATTAATTTTGATATTTATACATATAAATTGTACAGGTTTTTAATGTGATTGTGATTGTGATTGCTATATATATTTGAGCAGGTTTTGGGTGTAAATAGAAAAATAAAATGAATATTTAAAAAAAAAATTACCCTACAACGTCGGCTAGTCTTATTAGCCGACGTTGTAGGGTAATTTTTTTGTTTTTAAATTACCTACAACGTCGGCTATTTGTAAAGAGCCGACGTTGTAGGGTATTTTAGTAGTTTTCAAATTACCTACAACGTCGGCTAGTTGTAAATAGCTGACGTTGTAGGGTATTTTATTTGTTTTTAAGTTACCTACAACGTCGGCTATTTGTAAAGAGCCGACGTTGTAGGGTATTTTAGTAGTTTTCAAATTACCTACAACGTCGGCTATTTGTAAATAGCCGATGTTGTAGGGTATTTTATTTGTTTTTAAGTTACCTACAACGTCGGCTATTTGTAAATAGTCGACGTTGTATGTGTACCTTATAACGTCGGTTAACATATAGCTGACGTTGTATGTGTACCTTACAACGTCGGCTAACTTTTAGCCGACGTTGTATGTGTACACTTACAACGTCGGCCAGATCAACGTCGGCTTTTAGCCGTACACTTACAACGTCGGCCAGATCAACGTCGGCTTTTAGCCGAACACTTACAACGTCGGCCAGATCAACGTCGGCTTTTAGCCGACCACTTACAACGTCGGCCAGATCAACGTCGGCTTTTAGCCGACATTAAAGGGTCTATTTAGCCGACGTTAAAAGCCGTCTGTGTAGTAGTGCTTGCTTGAATTCCTGTATTTGCCTTCGGAACCTCATAGTCTTAGTGATGGGGAAAAACTCGTTCATGAATTCACGATGTAGCTGTTGCCATGATCTGAAATGATTGTCGTCTTGGCTCTCTAACCAACGTGCTGCCACTCCTATAACCGAAAATGGGAATAACTTAAGTCGAATTATCTCTTCACTAACGCCTTCTTGTCTGTACATTCCACATGCTCGTATAAACCTTGTTATGTGTGCATTGGGATCTTCGGATGGTAATCCCGAGTATTGGCTATTTTGGACCAAAGTGAGTATAGTTAGATGTATATTGAAGTTGACGTTTTCCATCGGTGGTACATAGATCGAGTTGTGCATGTTGAAATCCGGAGTCATATAGTCTGCAATTGATCTCTGCGATTCCTGAGGTATTCCATACTATTCTTCTTCACGAATGTGTTCTAGTGAGTTTGCTCTGTTGACTTGTGGTTCTTCAAGAATTAATTCTTCATGGTTAATCAGTCCTTGTGGATTAACTGGTACTGGGGGCGGGTTTGGTATAGCTGCTACTCTTCCTTGTGGATTTCTTGTTGCGCTTGAAGAAGCCATTTGTGACCTTTAGGTGTTTTTCTTCCTAGTTCCTCTATTGATTTCCGGAATGTAAGGTAATAAGCCTTGATTTCCTTTTGCTCGTGTGTGCATTCACCTGTTAAGATTATCAATGAAGCAAAGATTCCACAATTGACTAGAAGTAGTCAATTGGGTAAGTAGCAAAAACAAATAAAATAGAAAATGAAACAAAATAAAGTGGTGTGGATTAACAATGCTCAAATCTAGCAATCATTCAATCAAAGTAAACAAAAACATTTGACAACCTATTGCATTCCCCGGCAACGGCGCCATTTTGAAGATGCAATTTTGCGTAGGGGTGAATCGTCAAAAGATGTGTATGTTAAAACGGAAAGTCAATGACTCCCCGAGTGTCGGTCTCGAAAGAAGGACGTGGAGGTGTGTCAAGTGTTCGAGCGTTCACGTGATTGAGTCATGCAATAGATTTGAGAGTGGTGAATGACGATTTAGGAGTGAAAGGTTTCATAAAGTTTGTGAGAGAAAAAGGGGTAAAATAAGTAAGATTGAAAAGTATGTGAAGAGGTAGGGATTTGATAGTGCTCATCTATGTTGCATCCTAGTGTGTCTAAGGTATTGGATAAACAAGACGAAGATGTTGGCTATTCAAGAGTGTGTGTTCTTAGTCCTCTTCCACCTTTGTGTACTAAGGCTTCTTGGACTTAGGAATGCCTTCAAGCATCCAAAGTTCTAAGAGACATTTTATCAAACACTTTAGCTACACACTTTCCTACTATTCTTAAGAAGTCCATAGGATCTATGATTGTTACAAAGCTTCAATCCTAACTCTAATCAAAGACATGAAAGAGTCCAGAGCTCAATCTCTCATCTAGATTGGCCAAATCCAAACAAGATATCATCAAAACAACAATCAATAGACAAGAATAGATAACCCAACAATCCAAGCATTTAGATCCAAAATAGATATAAGATCATCACACTAACAACATATCTTCACACAATCCAAATCCCTCGATTAAACTAGCCACTCATGATAAAAAATTCAAGACAATAGCTAATTCAATCCAAGAACAAAATAGTAAAAATAGATTAAGTTGTAATAGAGATCACCTAGAGTTGAAGTGATCCTTCAATCCAAGCTTGTTGTCTTCTTCAATGAGAATTATCTAAACTATTCTAAGAATATGGAAACTCTCTAAAATAATCCTAGAAATTATCTAAAGTTAATCCCAAAATTGGGAAAGAAGAAGACTCCTCTGAAAATCTATCAAGGGAGTTTAAATAGTCTCCGAAAAGTAGCCCTAGGGGAAAATTCGTGCATTGTCGTCTCCATGCCCCTCCACACGCGTGTGGTCGTGCGTGGATGGCTACTGGATCGTGGCCACGCGCACCAACACGCGTGTGGAGGTCTTCTTGGGTCCTTCGGGCCTCCAGTCTTGCCTGGTTCGTTCCTTAAGCTCGGTTTTCGTTCCTATTGGCTCCCGGGACTCCTGTATCACCTCAATTTAAGCTAAAAGTAGCTTTGCGTGTGGTTAGTGAATTTAAAGCATATTTGATCACAATTTATCATGTAAGGATACTAAAAACGTAGCAAAACACCCTAATATGTACTCAAATAAAGGGCATCTTGGAGGCTTATCACAAACTCCAGTAGATTCTAGCCCCAATCCGTTCTTTATTTCTTAGTAATTTCTTAGCTTACCCAACCTTGCACTCATGATACTATGTTTTACCCCACTCTATATCCTTTTCTTTTGCGTTGCCTAAACGGTGAAAGATAGAAAAGTTGTACTCTCCAATTTGCCATCCTCGAGAGATCTACACTCGGGGAGTTCAGACTCTTCGTTTTACCACATTCATTCACCTCACCACTAAACGTACACTCATCATGTATATACAAAAATAATTACTTTTTATTTTATAGAACTACATATATACATATGGCACATATATGTATATACAAAAATAAATACTTTTTTTTATAACCAAATTTTTATATATATACGTATGGTAATAATATACCAAAATTTATTCCAAATACAAATCTAATACTTAAGATAATTTATTAAAATACTTACACACACACACACACACACACACACACAACATACGGTGTATACATAGCATACATGCTACAAAAATTTTAATTAAGAATTATATATATTTTTTATATATACATCATATACGTACAACTAATCCAACACACACACACACACACACACACATATATATATTGAAATACATACATATACGTATATGAATTTTTTTTCGAAAGAACATATACATGTACATACATATTTTAATACAATTAAATTATACTAGTAAACATGTATATACTCAAACATTTATATGACTATATACACAAATATATATATTTATCAATAATATAAAAATGTTATAACGTAATTATTTCTCATCAAATTTCAATAAGCAAAAATTTCTACCACAAGAAATAATTCATACTACAAGTATAATTCATGATTCAAGAACTCATATAGGAAAATTCATAACATGTATCAACCACACAAAATTGTACGTTTTAATCATAGATTAAAACACACAAGGGCAAATCATGAGTGTAAAATTAACTTACCAAAACGGGTAACTTTTGTTCCAAAATTTCCCTAAGCTTCAATGTTCAAGCCTCTTCTATCTATCATCATCATCACCATCATCATCCAACAAAACACAAACAAGATAGATATTTAAGCACATGAGTCAACTCTAGAAGAAAATAAAGGAAGGAAATATATATATATATATATATATATATATATATATATATATATATAGATTTTGGTTCAAATGCGGTTGTGCTCTCCCGTGCGGCCGTGCGGTCACACACCACTCAATGTTGCGAAATACACCACTCAATGTTAAGAAACACACCACAATGAAACACACCACAGTGCATATTTGTGTGGTGTGTTTCTTAACATTGAGTGGTGTATTTCGTAACATTGAGTGGTGTG